>NW_026892702.1:1200000-1705000 GCF_033815535.1 Pezoporus flaviventris | reverse complement strand
GCTTTTCCTTATCAATAGCTGCTTACCAATAGGACCAGGTGTCTGCTTTTCCTTATCAATAGCTGCTTACCAATAGGACCAAGTGTCTGCTTTTCCTTATCAATAGCTGCTTATCAATAGGACCAAGTGTCTGCTTTTCCTTATCAATAGCTGCTTACCAATAGGACCAGGTGTCTGCTTTTCCTTATCAATAGCTGCTTACCAATAGGACCAGGTGTCTGCTTTTCCTTACCAATAGGACCAGGTGCCTTTGTTCTGCTCAGCAGGCATTTACAACAGACAATACTTTCGTTTAGGCAAGCAAATTCCTCTAACCCGCTTGTACACCCCCCTGCACATTGGTCAACTCTGCATCAGGGGCAGGCGGTTCCCGGGGGCAGCCCCTGCCCGGGGCGGTGCAGGGGGAGCGCTCCCGCTCCGGGGCCAGGCTGAAGGTCAGCGCGGGCCGGCCCCGCTCAGCACCTCCCGTTCACCGCCCGCCTCCCGCCTTCAAAAGCGCCAGCGGGGGCTGGGTCCCGCAGCGCCATGGCCGCGGGGGAGTGCGGGATCTGCTACGAGGCGTTCTGGGGGGGCCGGGCCCCGCGGGAGCTCCCGTGCCGCCACTCGCTCTGCCTGCGCTGCCTGCGCCGGCTGCTGACCCGCGCCGCTGCCGCCGCCTTCGTCAGCTGCCCCTTCTGCAGGGCCGTGGCGCTGGTGCCCGAGGCTCCCGGCGCGATGCCGGCCCTGGGGACCCTGCCCGGGGACGAGGAGGAGGAGGAGGAGGAGGAGGAGGAGGAAGGCCGCGCTTCCCCCCCGGCCCGCCCCGCGGCGGTGGAGGTGGCGTTCGCCGCCCACGGCCCCGTCTTCGCGGTGAGCGCGGCGGTTTCCCCCTGCGGCCCCGAGGCCCCGGGCGCCTTCGTGCTGGGGCTGCCGGGGCGGGGGCTGCTGCTGGACACGCAGCCCCCCCCCGCCTCCATGGAGAACCTGCGGCTCGGCTTCGCCGCCGGCATCCTCGTGCTCATCGTCTGCACCTTCTTCCTGCTCGTCTTCCTCAAGTAGGTGTGGACGGGGGAGAGCGGCTCTCGCAGCCAGGATGGACCCAGCGGCGGCTCAGGGGTGGCTCAGGCCGTGGAGGGCTCAGCACGCCCCGGGACCTCGGCTGCTCCGCACACAGGCCCCCGGCACCGCTGCTTCAGAGTTAACCTCTTGGCTTCACCCTGGCTCTGCCCCTGCCCTCGGGGTGTTTCCGACGGTCCCGGCTCGGCGGGAGGCGTGGACACTCCCGGAGGCTGGAACCCCCCCAAGCTGCGCCTCAGTTCATGTCCTCGGGCAGCGAGGACGGGGCAAAAGGGGACGGGAAGGGCCCCAAGTGCTGCTCTGGAACTGTTCACGGGCAGCTTAAAACCCCTTCCCCTGGGAAGAGCCCGGCGTGGTGCAGGCAGCAGGACGGAGGGGCAGAGCCCTGCAGGGATGTGGGGCATTAAACAGACCAGCACCGGCTCCTGTTGCTTTTCTGGGCATCCGAAGCAGGGGGAGTTTTGCTCCGAGAACAAGGCGGCCGCTTTGCCCTCTGCAGGCAGGGCAGGGGCTGGTTTGATAACGAGGGCCCGGGCAGGGAGAGGGGGATCCCCTCATCCCCCAGCCCTGGGACAACCCAGCACAGCCCCAGCGAGTCCCTCCCTCCACCGAGCACCCACACCCCAGAACCTGAGAGCAGAAACAGCCCCTTCACATCCCCCTCCACAGGGTCCGGCTCCTCCATCACCCCCAGAACCTGCTGTCCCCCTGGCAAGCCCAGGGCTTGTCTCACCTTCACCCTTCCTGCACCTGAGGCGGGAACAGGGGCAGAGAACAAATGTGGGTTAGTTTAGGTCTGAGATTGAGCCCAAAAAAAACTGAGACCTACAGCATGGGGAAGGGGTTGGTACCTGCTGAGAAGGACTTGGGGCTGTTGGTCAATCAGAAGCTACCCATGACCCAGCTTCAGTGAGCACTTGAGGCTAGAACCTCCCCTGTGCTGGGCTGCACCCCCAGAGCATGAGCAGCAGCTCAGGGAGGGGATCCTGCCCCTCTGCTGTGCTCTGGGGAGACCCCCCCTGCAGCCCTGATCCAGCTCTGGGGCAGCAGCACAAGAGGGACGTGGAGCTGTTGGAGCGAGGCCAGAGGAGGCCATGGAGATGCTGCGAGGGCTGGAGCAGCTCTGCTCTGGAGCCAGGCTGAGAGAGCTGGACTGGGGCAGCCTGGAGAAGAGAAGGCTCCTGAAGGGGAGACCTGAGAGCAGCTCCAGTGCCTAAAGGGCCTGCAGGAAACCTGGAGAGGGGCTTGGGACAAGGGATGTAGGGACAGGCCAAGGGGAATGGCTTTAACCTGCCAGAGGGGAGACTGAGATGAGCTCTTAGGCAGAAGCTCTTCCCTGTGAGGGTGCTGAGGCGCTGGCACAGGGTGCCCAGAGAAGCTGTGGCTGCCCCATCCCTTGGCAGTGTTCAAGGCCAGGTTGGACACAGGGGCTTGGAGCAAGCTGCTCTAGTGGAAGGGGTCCCTGCCTGTGGCAGGGGTTGGAGCTGCATCAGCCTTAAGGTCCCTTCCAACGAAACCAGGCTGGGATCCTGGGATTCTATAAATATGTCCTACAAAAGACAAGTTTCACATCTTAATCTCTGTCCCCAGCCCTGGTCATAGCAGAGCTGTGATGAGCCACAACCCCGCTTGATGGGGTCCCTCCTGCCTCCACCCAATAAGCTCAGGAGAGAGCAAAACCCCTGTGAGATGCTCAAGTCCCTCTTTCCTACACCTTGACAAGAACCAGAGCACTATGCATTGATCACGATCATTGTTGGTACTTACACTTTTCACACCAACACAGCCAATGTCCCACCAGGACCTTCCCACCTTTCCCAGGAGAGGGACACAAGAACAACCCCAGACCAGTTTCCTGTATCAAATCCTGTATCCTGTATCATCCTGATGTGAGGCAGAGGTCAGTCAGTGCTCAGGTGCCTGAGCCCAATGAACCCAGACTGAACTAAAACCCAGGCAAGCAAAAAAACCCCAAACCAACCAGGTTTAATTGCACTTTATTTTTCAAGAAGTGAATGCAAATCCCTCGGGTTGGAAACTGTAACAGGAAACAAGTGGAATTGCTTAGGATTGGCCACAACCTCCATTAGGACACTGCCACCTCCAGGGGCTTCTCAACCCAGGCCAAGGGGGGCCCCAGAGCATCCAGATCTCACACCCATCACTTAATAACTGGGTCATGCAATGACTTCCAGAGTGGCTCCCAGGAGCCCCAGCTGTCACCCTGTGAGGTTCCCAACCTGCTGCCACACCAACCTCGTCTCACAGCCTTTGGTCTCTCGGTTTTAGCTGCATTTGGCCACTTGCTGCTCTGAGCGTGCAGCACAGGGACCTGCCACATTCCCAAGCCATGGCTGCCAGGAGGCCAAAGACCAAATCCCTTCCGCACTGATAAAAGGCAGTTTTAAACTAAACTATAGCAGGATTAGTTGAAGTGCTTCCATTTTATTAAGGGAAGGGGGTTACTTGTTCTAAAGACACAAAGACCTGCTCCTAGTTTTAACCTGTATTAGTACCAATGAGCACAGAAGTAAAAGTGCTACGAGGAACCCGATGTGGTGGCCCTGGTGCCTGTGCTCTCTGCCTTCCCCTCTTGGTCCACTTAAACTGAACAGTTACAGCTCAAGCTCTCAGCAGAGCTCAGGTTTGAACTCGTGGTGTGATCATCACACTTCAAAGAGCAGCAGAGGAAAAGGCACAGGAGATGAGCCTGGCTGCCTGCACGAACTCCTCTCTCTGGACACGCAGCACGTGTGTTGCTGCCTCCACTGCCAGTGGAACACAAGGCAGCAAACCCCAAAACCTCACCTCTGGCTGCAAACAGAGAGGAAAGGAGGTGGCTCAGGGTCCTCCACAGAACATGGCTGGGGATTTGGCTTCTTGCAATAGCAACTAGTAGATGCTACATCTGTGCTTGGGGCATTGGTGTAACAGAGCCCTGACCCATCACATAAACAGGGGCCCCTGTCCCTGCCTAGAGCTGTGGGTCTGAGCCCCATGTACCACAGCAGTGAACATGTGACAGCAGTGGGGTCTCTCAGCTCAATCTCCCACCCCACAGTGCTCATAGATGGTGATGGGATGCTGTAGAGTCCCTGGGAACTATTTCCAGGAGACCCTGACTGGGGAAGCAGACAAGACTTCAGCCTGTTTCTTTTTAAAAGTAGTTCCTACTACAGGTCCTGCCAGGCTTGGTTTTCTGAAGCACTTTACAGAGTGGGTATTTGCATCAGGTGTCAGATTAATGAACCAACTGTTCACAGGAGGAGAACAATACAAACATGTAGAGACTGTCTGGTTCCTTCAGCTCCTCCCAACTCCTGCTAGAGTTTGTCAGGTCAGAATGATGGGTCTGAGTGCCTGGGGGTGCCAAAGAGCTACTTGCCCTCAGGCCCCATCAGTCTGCAGTACCAGAGCCTGGGAAGTCCCTGGTTGTTCACAACTGTCCCATGTATGCAGCTCATTAAGTGCTCAGTGCAGAGGAAGAGGCCATGCTCAGAGGAGAGGGCTCTCAGGCTCACCAGCACATCTTCATCCCAGCCAGTCCAGATCATCGTCGTCGTCATCACCAAAGAGTGGAGCTGGAGGGGGACGCCCCTTCATGCTCTGGAAGTCAAAGCAGAGGGGAACTTGTCAGTCTTAACAGTTTCCCAATAGTAATTGCTATGCAGTTCTGGCTCTGAACCCTCCATCACCTTTAAGGAGATGGTACCAAGAAACCTGAATAGTGAAGCTTTTGCATTTCTCATATGATGTTTTAATATTCCAGGAGAGATGTTCTCAGGGTAACAAGGACACAAGGCACTAAAACCCCTCCCTTAACCTGGGAGGCCTCACTAACTTCATGCCAGCAGGAGCTGTCATTGCTACCTCAGGCCAGGCAATGCCTTGAACCTCAACAACCAAAACACCCACATATTCTTGAGACAGAGGATGTAGGGGAAGTGCTGAGCTCTGCTGCAGGAGCCTGTCAGACCCTACTGCCACAGGGAGGATTCCACAGACAAGCTCCAGTTAAAACCTGAACCAGTTCAGTGGGAGCAGAAAGATACAAATACACACCACTTCCTCCTCATCCTCCTCTTCAGAGAGCACTCGAGGCTTCAGTGGTTTCTGAGATGCTGTTTCAAAGAAGTTGTCATCCTCAAAGAGGCTGGAAGAAGATAAAGAATGAACAGTTCACTTGCAGATGACAGTATCTTGGCTTGACAAATTCTGTTAATGAATGAGGAAAGAGCTTTATTGCTCAGGCAAACTTAAAGCACGCACCATTCACCAGGGCAGATGACACTGGGACCTGGTAGCACCAAAACCAGCTTCAGCCCCTTCTGCAGTGTGCTGCTCTACAGCGGAGCGGCTGCACGAGCCTCTCTGCGTGCTGCTGTACCAGCCCGAGCTGCCCAGCAGCAAAGTGGGACTGTGGCTACTCCAGGAGTCACATCTTACCTGCACTCCTTCTGCCTGGGGCTGGAGTCCAGCTCCTGCTGCCCTGGGCTTTCTCTGATGACAGCTGAGCTCAGCTCTGCTCTGTTGGATGCTGAAGCAGGCTCCTCAGAGGTGGCTCCATCCAATGGGTCTGTGCAGTTCCCTCCTTCACCGTTTAAGGGCAAGGGCTCTAAACCTCCCACAGGCTCCTCTGCCTTCTGCTCCACCGCTGGCTTTCCTGGAAGCACTGCCACATCTGCTTCTTCTGGCTTGGCCTCTAGAACAGAGGGTTCTACAGCTTCTGCCTGCAAAGATACTCTGGAGGGACTGCGTTCAGTCTCAGCTTTCCTGATGGGACTGCTCTCCTGTCCTTGCTCAGCTGGGACAAAGTCCTCATCCACCTCAGGAACAGGCTGTCCTGCAAGCACAGGCCCCTTATCAGGATCCAGGTGGGATTCTGCTGTGGAAGAGAGATGCTCCCCCTGGATCTTCTCTTCTGACACCCCCCTGCTCTGTGTCACCGCCTCCTCCTCAGAAGCTGTGGGCCGAGCAGACAGAAGAGCAGGCTCGCTTTCCTGGCCAGGCACCACAGAGCCTGTGGCTGCTTCCTCAGGATCAGCTGAGAATGTGGCACTCTGTGCTGGGCTATGCTGCACGGGCTCATCGTGGTCAGGCTTTGCTCCAGGTGATCCCTCCTGTCTCACTGCTCCTGGTTCAGATTCCTCCTTTTCACTGTCCTGATCTGGTTTCTCCTGCTGCCTATTGAGTAGCTGCAGTGTTACAGTCTGAAAAATGTGAGTAGAGAGAACACAGGTTATATCCTGAGCATAAACCATCACAGAGTCCTGTCTCTTCTACTACTGGGCTGCTTTGCCACCCACAGATTTCTGCTTGTTATTTCAGCCCTGCAACATACATTTGTGGATATAGCCTAAGATTTGTTCTCTCTCGTTGATCACCTTGTGCTTCTTAGCACTGGTGTACCTTAATAGTGTTCATGACAACGCCCAGAACTGTCCTGCCACTGTATGTCTCCTCCAGCTCAAATTCACCCCGAAGAGATTGAAACACCCCATTCATTATCTTCTTTACCTGGAAAAGAGCAAGACAGGAAACAAAGATACAATTCGTTAACATGTGAAGCACTGGCCTCAACAGCAGATCCTTCTCCAGGTGAAGGAACAACAAATCCAAACACACACGTGGTTTTCAAAGAAGCTACTTTCCAAATCAGAAGTTCCCAGAACAAAGCAGAATACATCATGTCACCTTAATTCAAAACCACTACATACACCCCAAACCCTTCCCTCCAGAGCTGAGGCTGCACAAACCAAGGCATACTGACATTTACTTCTTAATTATTCCTTCAATTTTTTAATCTAAACCTCAAATCTTGAGTTTTACTCTACAAAATAAAACTGAGCAACCAAGTGCCAGTAGGAAGATCACATCCTTGCCTCCTCTATAAACCCTGCTACTAGAAACACAGTGCTTCTGTGGAGAAAATAATGTTCTTCTTTCTTATCTCTGCTCAAAGAGAAATCATTTAAGGTAAATACATTTGCTTAGTAAGGAGAAATACTGGATAGTGGAGCTCACTTCTTCGGTGAAGTCTGCAGGTAAAGATCCAGCCTGATCCTTCTCCAGGTCCTGGATGCGTTCTTCATAGTGAGCCTTCAGTGCCACAATATCAGACTGCAAGGCTGAACACTGCCAAAGGGAAACTGGAAGTCAGAACAGCTCTCAGACACCACCACAGTGAAACTCATCCTGGGCAGGTTACCTGTAGCCAGCTTCTTGTAAAGGGGTAAATTGCCAAGTGAAGTTTTAAGCAGGGCTTTGATAGAGTTGCTGAAAGTAACAGCACCAAAATAAATACACCCAAGGAAGTGAAAACCTTGGAGATCCCCAACTGTGTCAATAGGTCTTTAAGTAACACCAAGAGCAGGCACAGCGTTACTGAGATCCCAGAGAAATGGGGGCCAGGTCTCATCACTGGACCTGTTCTGGTTTGCTGGAAGCAATGTGAAGTTACTCCCTCCCCTCCCATGTTCCTCTTATTCTGGACACTGGAAGCCCGAGGTTAGCAATTACTGCACACTGGTTTACATTCAGCTGCTGTGTTACTCCCTTTACCTTCTCTTTGATAGGCTCCAGTTGCTCCAAACGTTGCTGGAATTCAGACAATTTTTGCTCCTCTGCTTTTTTTGAGTGCTTTAGAGCCGCAAGCTGAAACACAAGAACTAGAGCCTGTCAGTTACAGCCCCTTCAGTGTCACCCACCTCAAAACTCAGCTTCTGCTCAAACCGAGATAAGTTCAGAAAAGCAGAAGAGATTGTTGATGTCAGTCTCAGACTAAAAGCATCTCAGCTTCCCCTCATTCAGAACTAGAGCAGTAGATTCACTGGCCCACCAACCCAATGGAACAGATGCAATACAGACATCCCATGGACAAGACCAAATTCCGTAACAGTCAAGAATCATAGAGTAGTTAGGGTTTGAAAGGACCTTAAGATCATCAAGTTCCAACCACCCTGCCATGGGCAGGGACACCTCGCACTAAACCACGTCACCCAAGGCTCTGTCCAACCTGGCTTTGAACACTGCCAGGGATGGAGCATTCACAACCTCCCTGGGCAACCCATTCCAGTGCCTCACCATCCTAACAGGAAAGAGTTTCCTCCTTAGATCCAACCTAAACTTCCCCTGTTTAAGTTTTAACCCGTTACCCCTTGCCCTGTCACTACAGTCCCTAATGAAGAGTCCCTCCCCAGCATCCCTATAGACCCCCTTCAGACACTGGAAGGCTGCTCTGAGGTCTCCACACAGCTTCTCTTCTCCAGGCTGAACAGCCCCAACTTTCTCAGCCTGTCTTCATACAGGAGGTGCTCCAGTCCCTGATCATCCTCGTGGCCTCCTCTGGACTTGTTCCAACAGTTCCATGTCCTTTTTATGTTGAGGACACCAGAACTGCACACAATGCTCCAGGTGAGGTCTCACAAGAGCAGAGCAGAGGGGCAGGATCACCTCCTTGGACCTGCTGGTCACGCTCCTTTTGATGCAGCCCAGGATACAGTTGGTTTCTGGGCTGTGAGCACACACTGCAGCCGGCTCATGTTCATTTTCTCATCGACCAACACCCCCAAGTCCTTCTCCTTGAGCTGCTCTGAATCCCTTCTCTGCCCAACCTGTAGCTGTGCCTGGGATTGCTCCAACCCAGGTGTAGGACCTTGCACTTGGCATGGTTAAACTCCATGAGGTTGGCATCAGCCCACCTCACAAGCGTGTCGAGGTCCCTCTGGATGGCATTCCTTCCCTCCAGGGTATCAACCGAACCACACAGCTCGGTGTCATCGGCAAACTTGCTGAGGGCGCACTCAATCCCACTGTCCATGTCAGCCACAAAGATGTTGAACAAGACCGGTCCCAACACCGACCCCTGAGGGACCCCACTCGTTACTGGTCTCCAGCCGGACATTGAGCCATTGACCACAGCTCTTTGTGTGCGGCCATCCAGCCAGTTCTTTATCCACCGAGTGGTCCATCCATCAAATTGATGTCTCTCCAGTTTAGAGACAAGGCTGTCGTGTGGGACAGTGTTGAACACTGCACAAGTCCAGATAGATGACATCAACTGCTCTACCCCTGTCCATCAGTTCCGTAGCCCCATCATAGCAGATAAGAAGTTAAAGTCAAGATGCACTGAGGTGGGAGATGCTGGTTACTGGTTATTTGGTATTACATTTCAGCCCCTTTACCTTCTCTTCCAGCTGGGACACCTGCTGCTGCAGGGAATCTCTCTGCTCACACACCTCCTGGTATTGTCTCATGTGCTGCTCCTTGGCTGATGCCAGCGTACGTTCACATTTAGATTCCCACTGGGATTCCAGCTCTGCCTGGAGGAGTGACAGCTGCCCATCAAGTAAAAGAAATCATTAGGAACACACACATGCAATGGGTATTTGCACAAGAAGTGGCTGAAAGCTTGAGGCTGGACAACATGCAACATGCAAGTATGCAGATGGCAGCCCTGTAGCCATCACCAGCTCCTGCCCAATCCTCAGCTCAATTCCAGCCACAATCCCTCAGGCTGACCTGAAGCTCTCACTCCCATTTCAGATCTCTTGGCATATTTCTAAGCAGTCTTTCACTCATCAGCAGTCCTGTACTCTTGTCTCTACTATAAGCTCAATTTGGTGCCTCTGCTTTCCTCAGTTTGACACTCTTTAACACAGTCTACATCTGATGATGCTTGCCAGCCTGCATCAACGCTGCAGCAAAGCTCTGCAGCCATGTCAGTGGCCTGGGATTTGAGTCAGAGAACAACTGGGACCTTGCAGCCTTCCTGCCCACCCAAATCAGGCACTGCCTTAGAAAGGCAGGAGTCAGAGGCAGGGCCAAACACCAGCAAAGATATTTTAGAAAGACAACAAAGTGAGCCCTGTGTTAAATTCAACCCCTACAATCAAGGCAATAACGTTTTTATTCTTCCACTACCTGAGCATTTGTACAACTATTCCCTACCATAGGTCTCTTGCACCATATTGCACTCACAGTGTCTCTTACACCATAGGTAGGAAATAATAAGTTCCTACAAGGCTTCCAGACACTTGTTGAAGCTCCCCTGGCTCCTCACCTGCTCTGCTGCTGCCTGGTCAGTCGAAGTCCGTGCCTTTTTCAGCAGCTGACGGAGCTTGTCCAGCTCCTGCTGATAGGATCTGCGGATTTCCTCCATCTCCTCCTCTGCCTGAGCTCTCTCTGACAGGGATTTCTTCTTCCTCTCTGCAAGATTCTGCAGTACAGAACAGGACATAGAATAGGCCAGCCTGCACCCAAGAAGCTTCTCTTCCTCGTGCAGAAAGAGCTGCTTTGAGCAGGGAGTCTTATCACTTTAAAATCAAGGAGATACTGTTTTAAAGGTAAGAATGTTGACATATTACTGGCTAAGATATTAAAAAAGAAACCAAAGAACCCACATAAGCACGAAGTATCCACCAGGGATCTTTCCTGCTGATGAGTCAAGATTTACCCAACTTGGATATTTACACAGAATCATACAATGGTTAGGGTTGGAAAGGACCTTAAGTTCATAGGACCATGATATTATCATAGAATTATGATTCTAACATACAAGATTGTTGGGTTAAACTTCAGCAAACTGAAGCCCTCTCTGTATCTCTGTGATGCTGGCACAGGACATACCCTTTCAAGGGTCTCCTTCTCCACTTTCAGGTCCATGAGCTCTTCCTCCAGTGCTGAGATCTTCATGTCCAGCTGTTTGCGGCTCTGCTTCTCAGCTTTAAATCTGGTCTGAGTGTCCTCAGAGGCCTCCTGGAGCTCTGCAAAAATACAATTTACTGTGGGTTTTAGCACTACATATATTTCAGGTGAATGCATTTGGGGCTGAGGGGAAGGAACAGTGTCTCTTGCACAATGAGATCAACAACACAACTTGCACCTCACTGGGGACTAGATTGATGAGGAGCAGCTTTTCTGTGACATGGCAGTGTTTATACCTCAGGTTTTATCTTAACTTTTCAACCACTGGAACGTTTCTGTTCCTCTACAAGATGTCAGCCAGTAATAGCAAGAAATAGCTTCTGCAAAAGACATCCCTGTCACAGCATGATCTTGTTCATTTGACTTGGCCCACTTTGCTTTTAGTGCTACAAGGATGCATATAACCTTCAATGTATCAATAGCCTCCTTCAATACCCCGTGACTGGCCCTAGGAAAAGCAGGAACAGATAGCCCAGAAGAAAGGAAAAGCCTATGGCTTACAAAAAAGGAAAACCAATGACAAAGGAGCTCTGCTGGAGCAGGCACAGGAAGCCTCACCTGCTAACTGCGCCTGCAGCTTGTTGAGCTGTGTCTCGTGCCGCTCAGCCTCCTGCAGGGCGGCAGAGAGCTGCTTCCGCAGGTCCATCTCCTTCTTCTGATGTGCAGTCAGCTCCAGCTGCAGCTGGGAAACCTGTGCTGTGGCAGCTGCCAACTCCTCTGCGACTTTGGCCTGTGCAAAATGGAGCAAGGTAGAAAAAAGAATCTGTGAGTGTGAGGAGACAACCACAGCTGTTCTCGCAGGAAGAGCACTGGAGATGTGTTCAGGGAAGTGCTGATCCAGCACCTTACAGGCACCTCCAAATTGAAGATGTAACAGTAACTTCTTTTGCCATGTCACTGTGTTTGCCTGTAAGCTGTCCAGACCAACCAGAAAGTTGCACAGGGCCACCACCAACCTTAGCACCACACCAGATCAACTCAGGCAGTTTTCCTTGAAAAGCTTACATGTGTTTTTTTAAGACTAGCAGCAGTGCCTGGTGGCTCTGCCCAGAGTTTAAGCTATGACAATGCCTGTTCAAGTAAAAGCCTGGGCTCCAACATGTCATTGTCTTCAATAAGCTTACAAACGACTGAAAAAGCCACACAAAACACAGGCTCGGTCCAGCCACAAGAGCACCTTCCCTCCAGAGCACTCGGCACGTAGACACCTTGAGGTGCCTGCACAGGCAGGGCTGGCATTCTGCAGCACAGATCTCAAGGTCATTTGTTGACTTGTTTAGATTGAATATTGCTCAGAGTCAGTGACTCAGTAAACCCAGGCACTACCACAGCTTGTCACACAACTTGTGTTAGGAGATCTGTTAGGAGAGGCTCAAGGCATCAAGATAAAGTCACGTTCCCAATCTCATTGCAAGACACACGAAATTCAGAGGATGCTCTGCAAAGACAGAACTGCACCCGTCAGAAAACCTCACTTTCTATAGGGAATACCCAAGCAGCTTCTCTCTCTATGCCTACAACCAGACTCCCGACAGGCTTTCACATTCTTGTAACTGGTAAGTTCAGGAGCACTGGAGCTTCTCTCTGCTTTATCCCCATAAAATAACTACTGCTTCACTTCAGATTAGGACCACCACCTTCGGGCAGAGAAGAGCTGCGAGCAAAATTGTTCCAACTATGGTGAGGGTGAATAAGTGCTAACCTTGAGGGCTGGGATACCACACCATTCATTTTAAAGAGGAGGCAGTATTTCAGAGACTGACCTGCTTTTCTCTTAAGTTTCCATACGTGTCTCACTGCAGTTCAAGATGGTAACTCCTAGCATGCTAAAACCAAAACCAAACCCCGTAGCATATCTCAAGGTTATTTTAACACTTATCTTTAATGGCAAATAAAGAAAATAAAAAAAAAAGGAAATCCTATGCTGGGAACTGTTACTAGACTCAAGTTTCTGCAGCGAATGCTTCACATCTATACTAGCTCAGCTCCGCCTCCAGCTTTCAGGTACCAAGAATCTTACATGATCTGTATCTGCTCTGATAATTACACGATCATGTCCTGACCATGTCCTGCCAAACGTCTTTGCAAAGGGCTCCCCAAGAAAGAGCAAGTGGCTACACTGCCAGTTAGAAAGCCCTTTTCCAAAGCCTTTTCCCAAGTGGAAGATCCATGCTAATTCAAGATCTGAGGCAATTCTTCTGATGCCAGTCACCTTCTAGCTATGCAAAAGGAAGCTGGGCTGGCACTACCCAGGGCACAGTTATCTATGGCCTACACAGTCAGCAGACACACTGCCTCACCTGGTCCCAGCCCCGATCCACTGGCAGCATGTGCTGGGAAGAGAAAGCAGTGACAGGAAACAGGGAGAGTTAAGAACACAACTTGCAAGGCAGAGGCATTCATCATCATCAGAAAAGCAAAGTGCTTCATTGCAGGAGCCTAAGGCATGCCAGAGAAGCCCTTAAATTATTCCAAGAACTGTAAAAGCTTTGACAGAAAAAGGTAGTGAAGCCTGGCTTAAAAAGAAAGAAGCTAAAGGCACATTTCACTCTGCAGATGTAGGAGCAGTGGGTCCTACTTGTGATTACCATTTCCCTGCAATGGAGACTGTGGGACACAAAGCCTTCATCTAAAGCTGTGATGTGCTCTGCCAGGGTCAAAGACCTAACACCCAAAAGCAGCAAGCTACTAATAGCTCTTTTCTTTGATCCTGGGCACAGATGCCTGGCCTGTATCACAAAGTAAGTGGTGAGTCCCTATTTTATTTAAAGAACAGATAAAATAGCTTAAAACTCTCTTCCCTGATTCTGTCTGTCCATAGTGATCTCTGAAACAGCAGTCACAGAGCAGCTACCTTGGATAAACGGAAGAGAAAGGAATATCAGACTTCACATTTACAGTCAGCACTCTCACAAAAGCAGCAGAAATCACTCAATGCATGTCATGGCTTTCATGGCTTTTCTGGTGCAGCCTGAAGTCTGTTCATGTAACAGTGCTCTTTCCCAGGCAGTGATTGCTGGATCAAGTGGAGCCTTATTGAAGATGAGGCCCAAAAGACTTCTAAAGATCATCTCATACTTCCCAAAGTACTTCCTCCCAAGGCTACTGCACAAGCTGGATGCTGTGCTCACTGACAGAAGGGATTTTATTTATTCTTTCAATCTGACTTACTCCTGGTTAGAATCTCTCACTACATGATTACAGGTTAAATCCTGTGTTAAAACTCCCAGTGTTAAAACAGAATCCTCCCTCACTGCCTGCTCACACCAGCATGCAGTTATCAGCCATGTACTGTGCTGTTCTTTAGCACACTTGCTGGCACACCCTGGAAAGCTGCACTTAGTCATGGTTCTCATGCAGAGCAAGCGTTTATCATCTCACATTTGAATTGGAGAAAAGCACAATTCAGCAGGGGAGCACAGTGCAAGACTGAAGTTGGTGTTATTTAAGAAGCCAGGGCTTGAGAAGGCATAGAAAACACCATGCAATTACTGACCTCAAAGCCAGCCTGGGCTAGGCTGTCCTAAGTGGACACATTACCGGATATGCAGCCATGCACAGGTGCATTTAAGTGGTTTGAAAGCTATTTCCCAATAGCCCCTTTCACAAAAGCACAACACATTATTGGTAGAAACAAACAGTTCTTGAATATTAGTATTAAAAAACAAAAGTGCAGAAGTGCAATGAGGAAACTTCAGTAGCAAGCACTTTTTCTTACAGCTACATTCGTTCTATGTCAGTTAAATACAAAGCCCTGTAATACACAATTGCTCAATGTGTTGGACATACACCTACAAAGTTAACAATAAATCAGACACCTCCCTGTGAGATATGAATACGAAAGCTATGACGGCATAAAGATCACCATTTATATCCTCTGTGCTGACTTTGCCATGAATACAAAGTGTTTCTCAGAACAGCTTTCAGAACATATGTCCAGAACTACATTTGTCTTGCAAGAGAACGCACTTAAGCCTTGACTAACAAGGCTTCAGCTCATTTCAGTGCCACCAGCAGCCCCTCTCCTGGCTGCAGCTGGAGATGGATTGCTCCGCTCATTGTCACCATTACCTTCTCCTGCTCTGCATGCAACACTCTTGCCTGTGTGTTTTCAGTTGTTGTTTGCAGGGAATGGTTCCTCTGCTCCATTAGCAAGTTACTTTGCTCGACGTACCTGTGAATGGGGGAAGATTGGATGAGCATCTATGTAAGCACATGATTTGGAGCAAAAGGCTCAGAGAGAAAACATGGTATTTCACATCAGTTTTCTTCATGACAAGTCCCAGACTTTTTTGCATGGCGGCCTGCACTAAGGTCCTGATCTCAAAAGGGTGGACTGGGTGTGCCTTGGACAGCAGATTTTGTATCAGTCTGGATACCTGCTTTACTTCTCTAATGAGTCTAATGTTCCTACCACACAGTCAAGAGTTGTGATAACTTGATATCCACTGATCTCTGCCATTTCCTTAAACAAATTATTCCCCTTCTTTAACCAAATGGGACACACAGCCAGTGGAAGTAGGGACACCACATCTACAATTTCTTCCACCTTGCTAAAAAGCTAGCAAATGTAAAAACTCCCAGAAGCAGAGCAAGTGTGCTGATGAGGTTTTACCCCCTTTTACACATCCCTGTTTTACACAGTAAACCACAGTTTTGGAGATAAGCTCTCTGGGGAGGGGGGAACAACACCCCACACTTTTAATGCCTTAAACAAATATATCAGAGCATGTCTCTACTCTAAAGAGCACTCCTCCTGGTTATACCTAACCAAGTGTAAGCTAGATAGTCTTTGCAAATGCACAGGCTGTATGTACCCTCCCACTCCTTACCTCTGATTCCGCTCAATCAACTCGCTGATCTTCTCATTCTGCTCCTCAATCCGACTGCTCTTCTCAAATATCTCTTGCTTCAGCCTCTCATTCTCCTAAAGCACAGCCCAGCATGAATATTCATCTTACTCAGACTTCCCTGCAGCAGTACCTAAACCTTTGTTTTGTACAGATGCAATACAGAGGTGAGATACCACCTTCTGTGGTCACACCACTGGAAGGCTCTGTGCTGCATTTAGCAGGAATCCTGGCCTGGGACAGCGGTTGCCAAACCACATTCTAGAGAATACTGTGTCTGGTTGACTTCTTCACCCATAAAACACAAGATTGTAAAGCTGATTTCTGGAAAGCTACAAAGCACAATACCAAGTAGTGAAAAACAGA
The DNA here is from genome assembly GCF_033815535.1 of Pezoporus flaviventris. Lineage (NCBI taxonomy): Eukaryota > Metazoa > Chordata > Aves > Psittaciformes > Psittacidae > Pezoporus > Pezoporus flaviventris. Next base: position 1,689,023 of record NW_026892702.1, on the reverse strand, counting down.
AGTAAGTGGTTTTTGCAACATAGTACTCCAGCTGTGAAATTGTGCTGCAGGATGCTGTGGGTTAAGTCCATAAAGGTTTAAGCAGAGGCTGAATTTCTCCCACATGAACCTTTTGTCAAGGCCTATTAAATACCAGTGTATCAACTCTGGCTGGGAAAGCACCCAAACCACAAACTGCTGAGCAGAGCTTTTTTAGGAGGGAGAGGGGTGGAAATCATTGTGTATCTCATGCTCTTACCTAGGCAGCTGGTTTTGGCCATGCAAAGACAGAACACATGGGTAGATTGACATTTGGGCCAAACCAGTAGAGCTGTCCCAATTAGGAGTAACAGTGGGCTGCAGCTCCTTATGGAAGCAGTTAAATAAGGCTGGCCATGCTCACCTGGATTATGCGTTGGATATTGCTCATGATCATGGATGCTTCCATAGTAACAGAGGAGATACCAGGCAGGAGTGAGCTGTTACCAACACTTTGTTTCCTCAACTCCTCCACCTGCAGGGATAAGCCATTCTTAAACCAGAGGAAATGAATTTATGGGTGTAGATCAGAGTCAGACATCCACAAAAATCCATTGCTGCACCTCATCAGCTGTAGGGTGTATGCTACTGTATCTACTGTGACACCTCCTGAAGGGCAGTGAATCCTCCCAAACACAATGTGCCATATGATATTAAAGACAGAGAAAACACCTTTCCCCAAGAGCAGGCTTAGTTTTTCACAGTAGGTGAATTATTACTGCTTCAAGGTCTGGTAACACTGAAGTTTTCATTGTTACTAACATCACCTACAAACTTAATACAGCATTTAAACAGAGTCAACTCCTCAGACTACACCTGAAGACCAAGCAGTACCATCACTAACAAGCCTGCCTGTGCATACATTACCTTGGCAGCCAGATGATCCATCTTGTCTACCACTTTGCTAACAGCCATTCGGATTTCAGTGTTATGCTGCCGAGCTTCTGTCATCAAGAAGGAAGTAATATCCCCAGGAGCTTGAATGGAAAGGAGAGAGATCTATAGTCACTAGGGGAAAATGCCTCCACACAGACAGACCAAAAGCCATGCTTAGCAGTTTGAAGCCTTCCAGACAGGACAGCCACTCTCTTCCAACAAATAAAAAGAAGATGGTATCTGGAAAACTAATGTAGGTGTTTTCCAAATAACATGACCAGGCAGGTTTATGAGCATAAAAAAATTCTTGAGCAATGTGACAGCACTTGGGTCAACAAGAGGGAAGCCCCCAGACACACAGGAACAGTAGTGTGCAAAGAGAACAGTCAAACAAAAGGCACAAAGGCTGACTTCTGAAACTTTGAAGTTCCTTAATACTCTAAGTCCTTCCTAGGTTGCTACATTCTCACACTTAAAGGCCTTTACATGCACACTTCAGCTCCTTCCCTGGGTCATAGGAGAGCTTTCTACTATTACAGTTATAAATATAATTGGAAGAATCATCTATAAAATACATGTAGTAACACACAGCCTTGGCAGTACACTTGGAAATTCCACTCCCCTTCACACTGTAAGAAGTCAAGGTTAAAAAAAAAGATGGATATTTACTGGAAAATATTTACCCTTATTTGATTTTAAGAAATAGGGATTTGTGAAACAGCACAGGGACTTTGGACAAGGGCCTGTAGGGACAAGCCAAATGAGAATGGCTTTAACCTGCCAGAGGGGAGACTGAGATGAGCTCTTAGGCAGAAGCTCTTCCCTGGGAGGGTGCTGAGGCGCTGGCACAGGGTGCCCAGAGAAGCTGTGGCTGCCCCATCCCTGGCAGTGTTCAAGGCCAGGTTGGACACAGGGGCTTGGAGCAAGCTGCTCTAGTGGAAGGTGTCCCTGCTGGTGGCAGGGGTTGGAACTGGGTGACCTTTAAGGTCCCTTCCAACCCCAACCAGTCTGATTCTATGACAGACAAAATGAATATGCATGTGTTTGCTACTATTGCTACCTACATCCTCATGCTGAACAGTTTACTGCAGGTATTGCAACCTTCTGGAAAGCAAGAAGTTTTTTAAACATACCTTGGTAAGGTGCAGGATACATCTGTCCCACAGGCTGGAGTTGAGAAGCAGATGCAGCCGTCTGGGGGTAAGCAAATGCCATTCCTGGATATGCCTTGCAGAACAGGTTTAATAGATTAGAATATGTTTTGATATCTCCCCGCTTGCCACACTTAAGTGGATTTCATGGGGGTTTTTTAAGCCCCAGGAGCAAAGATGATATTTGGAAACTAAAAAGAAAGAGAAGTGAGAAGCTGGAAGTCAAGTGACACAAGTCATAGTACAGGGAAAATAACAGTCACTTCTTTCAAGGCTTAAATACATGTTCAAGTTACCACAGCTCACTAAGTTATCTTCTTCACTGAATTTTAAGCAAAAATATGTTACCTTACATTTGGGAGAGGCAAATGCCAGCACACGAACAGCTCACTTTGGAGTTAGGTTAACTGTAACACAAGACTCTTCCTAGGGAGGGCTTAAAAAGTGCAACATGACTTGATTGCAACTTTACTGTTCAGTGCCAAGGAGGAGCTAAACAGACCAAAGCACATATTAAATGCTACAGCTATCTCCTACGTACCAATTCACACTCTCAGGCAAGGTAAAAGGAAAGGTTACAATACAACTTGGGCCAAGGGTTGAGAAGAATTCAGGATATCAGGGTCAAACTTTCAAAACATTCAAAGCAAATACATCCAAATCACCCTCAGATTAAAACTTCATGTTAATGAATAGTTTCTATTTCAACAAACAGAAAAGCCTTTCTTTATCCTGTTACTTGCCAAACCTTCCTCATTTTCAACACAAGGAAACTGCAAAGCAAAAGCACTGAAAGGCCACATCAGATCTGGGTTTGCTGGGGGTTTTGGGGTGATTTTTGGGATGGGGGTGGGTGTTATCACTACATAGTGGTTTTATCCATTATCAAATTATTTCTTCCTCTGCTTCAACCCTTTAAATTAAACACTCTTTGTGACATAGGCCACTGGTTTCCAAAAGCTCCAGAAAATATGTTGCAAAAGCAGAAGGTAAAAGGCTTGGGTTCAGACTTTACAGAACGGTTTGCATGACTATCATAGTAGTAAGTCTTTACTATCTGATGTGGCAAACACATTGTATGTTTAAAGCTTCCTTGTTTAGCAAGCAGACTGCATCACTTCACAGCAGCACCACAAGCCTTTTAAAAGGCTTGTTCCTTCACTGGGTGAAAACCATGACCCATGAATACCTGGAGTGTGCGAATGAGCTCTCATGGAAAACCAGACCAGGACCAAGAAAAGTTGCAATTAAAATTCTTCTAGTTTTTGCTTTACAAATACTTGGAAGTTTTTTTATTTTATCCACTACAAAACCAGATACTAAAAGAAGTCTGGTTAATTCTTGGTTCAACCTAAAGAAGCCATCAGCAAGCAGAAAAATTGCCCTTTTTGACTAAATTAGAGGCATGTAATGTAAACCTGAGAATGCCAGAGTGTCACAGGAAGGAACCTGGGATTCTCATCTTCACCCTTGCCCCAGCAATGGAGAAGTAAGACTTAGGAGAAAGAACAGGAGAACCAATACTCTCTTCAGTTTCATTCTGGTACCTGAAAGCCCTGTGCTCCTGTAGGCAGAGCTGAATGTGGCTGGATCGTTGCAGGAATTAAAGCAGCGGAAGATACTGGGGGTGCAGAACCAGATGCCTGAGGTACTGAAAAGGAAGAAAGAAATTCAGCATGCCATAAAGTAGCTGGAAATAATTTAACTCGCCCAGTGTGAAATGGCCAAAAACCATTAACTAAATAGACAAAAATTTAACAGAAACCTGTCTGCAGCCTTGTGAAAATCAAATCCAGTAAAACAAGTGATTAAAGGTAATCTTTCAGAGAGATTCCACTTCTACCTACATTTAGGTAACCTCTTTTCATTCAAAGAAAGGCAGCTCTAAAGGTTACTGATATGAGATGTTACTCATGCTGACTCTGAAGCCTGCTCAGCTGACATTACTAGTCCATCATGGGAAGACAAGTCAAGCCCACACCAAGGCTGTCAGTCTCTAATGCTTTTCACTCTTATTTCACTGTGCCCATGTCCAAAGCCCCTCTCCAGCTTTCCTGGAGCCCCTTTAGGCACTGGAGCTGCTCTAAGGTCTCCCCTTCAGGAGCCTTCTCTTCTCCAGGCTGCCCCAGCCCAGCTCTCTCAGCCTGGCTCCAGAGCAGAGCTGCTCCAGCCCTCGCAGCATCTCCGTGGCCTCCTTTGGACTCGCTCCAACAGCTCCATGTTCCTCTTGTGCTGTTGCCCCAGAGCTGGATCAGGACTGTAGGGGGGGATCTCCCCACAGTGCAGCAGAACACTCCCTTGGTCTGCTGCTCACATTCTGGTGGTGCAGCCCAGCACACAGAAGGGGTTCTGGGCTCAAGTGCACACTGAAGTCTGGTCATAGGGAGCTTCTGATCAACCAACACCCCCTAGTCCTTTTCCTCAGGGCTGTTCCATCCAGTCTCCATTCAGCCGGTGTTTGTGGTTGGGATTGCCCTGACCCAGAACATACCTATCAGTTCCTATTTCAGCTCCCAAAACGAATCCTTTATTTGTAAAACCTTTCTGCCTGAAGCCTGCAAAGAAGTGCAGTTTTGCTATTCCAGTCCCAGCTCACCAGCACATTACCTTGTGTGGACACTGTGGGCAGTACCGCATGAGCTGGCTGGGCTGGTCTCACAGAAGATGAAGCCACTGGTTGTGCTGTCCCTCTGAGTGTATTTGGATCCTAAAAACATGTCTGCATATTACAATGAATGCTGAAGAACAAGCAAACAGTTTGAACCCAAGATCACTTCAGAGTGGGTGTTACCCAGTTAACCCAACTGAACTGTCCAGAGCATTTGTTCAACCCTTTTGCCACTGGAACAGGGTATGCTTCCCTGTACAAAGGGAGAGCTATTACTACAGATTCCCCTTTAAGGGATTCACACAGGAAAGAAAGCATCAAAGAAGCCATACTTATATAATAATGTACCTCTATCTCCGAGTCACTGGAGTCCAGCTGACTACCTGCTGTCCCAGCCAGGAAAGGCAGCATGGGCTGTCCCATTTTAGCCATCCGAGAAATAAGCTTTGCCTTTGCTACATCTGGGTTCTAAAAGAAACGCTTGCAGTTACTCTCCCTTGGTCCCTCAGCCCAGGCTTTTCAGACATTACAGACACATCTGTCAGGATTAGACTCTTCTAAATCATTGAGTTAATTCTGTCCCTTTCAATTTTTCAATGACTGCGCAAAAAGCTAATTTTCAAGCACACAAGATAACACGGGGTTTGTTCATCTGGCTTGCTTTATGTACCCTCCTTCTGGGATGACACTGCTGTCACTACACATTAAAACTTATACCTGCACAAAGCACAGCAACAGGGTGAAGACATGTGAACTGAGTAAGCTGCTTAACAGCTGCTTCTATCCTGAGGTACTCACATGAAGTCATCTTCCCATGTAGCTGTATAAAGTTATACCAAATGTCCCATTTACTCTTTGTTATCCATTTTATTTTTGTCCATCTATCTGAAAAGACAGCTAGCCTGTAATTATCCACATGGTCAAAAGTAACCTTACATTTAAGAGTAGGAACTAGAACTGCAGTTCATGTTCTGTTAATGCCTTCAAAAACAAGGCCCTAACCCAGTGTCAGTAGGGTGAGCATCGAAGAGTCTTCCTTGCCTGATGTTCACTTTATCTTCAGCAATATCAAATGTAATGGTGAAACAATCAAGCTTCCCTACTTAAGGCTTCAAATTAGTTAGGAAAAAGCCAACACTTACTGCTAGCTGTTCACTGATGGAGTTTGACTTGGCCCGAACAGCTGGCTCCCTGAAAAACAAAGTGTATGCTGATACTAGAGATTAACAAGAAATTCAGGATTCAACAGTCTGCATTTCTAAATACTGTCAAATACACCTCCCCCTAGGAAAACCATTTTCTTCTACCATAAGCATTTAGTTTAGCTTGCTTTTGGAAGATTCTTTGCAACACTACCTGTAAGTTTCTGAATATCCTTATGAACAAGTTCCATGGCTGTGGAACAGCTGATTACAGAAAGATGATTTCATGGATTGCTGCAACAACCACATCCTGGTACAAACAATTTTAATCAAGTCTAATAACAAACTACTTATGACAAGTACAGCAGCAGTTCAACTTGAGCTCCCTAAAAAGGATGGCTGACACAGTTAAACAAATGACAACGTAAAATTTGCAATTAAACAAATGAGCCATTACCCAAGAGCAGTTGATGATCACACTGCCACCTGAGACAAGCAGACTGTTGTAGCAGTACCCATACGGCTTAACCAGGCCAGATCTCAGTACTGCTGTAGAGGAATGACTTAATCTGTGCCCATTCCAATCTCTTTCAATCTATTCAGCATATTCCAGCAGCAAATTTCCTGCACGCTTCATCAGCAAGCATTTCTCTGCCACACTGACAGCATTAGGCTGGCACAAAAAGGACCCGCATCTGCCAAAGGATTGTGTTAATGCAGGGTTGTGCTATGCGTCTATGAGCATTGCCATCTTTTAATGCAGCTGCCTCTTACCCAGGCTTTGGAGGTATTGTAGATGGGGGCAGTAAACCAGTGTCTGCAGGGAAGCCATCTGAACTGGGGACTGGAGAAGGTGCAGGAGAATCCCGTGAGCTGACACTCTGTCCATCCGAACCAGAGCAGTCCTTTACCAGCTTCACCTTAAAAACCATGTAACAAAACACAGGTTATTCTGGGTTCCCAAAATAAGTTTTCAGCAACTTCTTTATTTTTTATGACTACTCCTTTGTCAAGCTCATCCCCTTCAATTAAGGGTTTATGACTGATTCAGAACTGGAGAAGCTGAGTCTTTGCATCCTGTCATTCCCCACTGAGTGCTGTTTTCCCAAGTGACTCACAAATAAGAAAATTAAAAGATCCCAAGACAGTTAGAACAGACATGTCTTAGTAAACAGCCCAGAGGGATTTTGGGGAATTTTGTTTTTTTTTTTAATTAAAGATATGTATCTTCCTGTGGTATTTGGTTTATAACAGTTTCTGAGCTGTGGCTCTCATACCAACAGCAGGTTTTCACCCTGCAGATAAATGCTGCCACTCAACAGCCATAAAGTATATGTAAAATAAATGTGGCAGGAGACACTCACTCGCCTCACTTCCACCTCAAAAATTAAAGTGGAGTCTGGAGGGACTCGGCCAGCCACTCCCTGAGCTCCATAGGCCCATGCTGGAGGAATGATGAGATATCTTCGGCCTCCCTTCTTCATCCCCATCATTCCTTCTTCCCAGCCCTTTGGTTTTCAGAGACACAACAGAACAGAAAGCAAACAGTTTGATCAGTGACATGACATGGTTCTCATTAAGACATCTTCAGGCACTGGCTATAGGAGATACCAAAACCCATACAGAGATTCTTGTGAAATCCTGTTTGTTTTCAGTCTGCAGCACTAAACCTGTGTCTTAAAATAAATCATAATGGCCAGTTGTAAGTTGCAACATTGACTTAAGAATAAAGAAGCAGCTCCCAAGATGTTGATAATGAAATCAAACACATGCAGCAATGTCTAGCATGAAGGCTGGAGGTTTCCAGATCTCTGCAGGTACCAGAAACCTGGTTTAAGTTTTAAGCACCATAACTTAAAAATAGCTATTGCAGATCCCACTGACATCCTGGAGAACAGAGCTGCATGCTGTGCTGTGCGCACAGACTCTGCAGTTGCAGGAGCTTGCAGAGCACTCAGTGGTGACCTCTCAGGATTCAGGCAAAGAACAGGACTCCACATCCTTGAGATCACTTCTGAATCGTTGTGGTTGGATTTATAAAGCACCCACAGAAAACAGCTGTAGTGAAGGAGATTTATAAGTCAGAAAAATACAAATGGTCAATGGATGCCTGCATTTAACAGGATGACTAATGCACCCAAGCAACATTAATAAGAAAATGGATATTAAAACAAACTAGAAAAATAGTGTATCTTCAATGAAGAAAAATTTGTAACAGGTCATCTATGAATTACTCAGGTAATGAAAGTGACTTGAACATAAGCATCTCCATGATGTCTGAGTGGCGAGCACCTAGAGAAGGTGTAGCTGCCCCATCCCTGGCAGTGTTCAAGGCCAGGTTGGACACAGGGGCTTGGAGCAAGCTGCTCTAGTGGAAGGTGTCCCTGCCCATAAGCAGTGGGTTAGAACTGGAGGAGCTTTAAGGTCCCTTCCAACTCAATCACTCTGCGATTCTACCATCTCTGATTCACAACCTGGCTTTATGGAGCAATATAAGGGAGCATCATACCACTGGAGTGAAAAATTATCACACAGTCAAAACCCTCACAATGTGTTTAGAGGGTAAAAGCACTTGTAGTACTATGTTTTAGTAGACCACCCTAAGAACTTGTCAGTTGTCTTCACCCTCCCATGCCCTTGCCCCAGGTGACAAGTCAGGGCTATTTGATGCTCTGCTTCTGAGGCACAATCAGTGTGGAGGAATATGAAGTACTTCCCAAATAGAAATCCTCCTTCAGAAATAGGACTCCCTGGGAACAAGGTAATGGATTAAGTGGCTCCCAGAAAAAACACAGACAACTGAAAAACCCAGCTCTTGAAACTCTTGAAAAAAAGCTTCTTTTTTACCAAACAGGACAACAGTGCCACTGAGGAGACTGGGCTATATTGTGCAAATTAAGAAGAAAATAAAGAATCTTGAAAAAGATCTCCAGTAATTCAAAGCTCAGACTTCAGTTGTTATAATGGAAGTGTCAGAAGTTCTACCTTGATGACCTTTCCAGATCCCAGCTTCAGGCGCAGCAGCTTGTCTTTGTTAACATTTGAGTCAAATACCTAGAGAGTTGAAGAACAAAAACATAGACTATATGGATTTCCCAATGATTTCAAGACTCTGAACTCTACTTAACACATTTCATGAACTCCTGCAAGCTCTTATGTGCTGTTTCCTATTCTACCTCTTCCAAAATTAATTACTAGACATAAGACAGAGCATGGCTACAGCTTCTAGTACAATTCAGTCCAATTTCTTATAGGAAACACTAGCTGGAAACTCAAACTTTACAACTGCTTTGAGCTCGATGGTCAGGACAGGATTGGGCCAACCAGAACACCACACAACAGGCTTCTATCAAACAGCAAACAACTGTCTACAAGTTTTGTACATTAAACTACAACAGCAGCTGTTTGTACTTAATGTTTGCACACTAAACTATGCAGCTGAACAACTCTTTCACATGAGAAGTAGGCTCTGCTATGTGCCACTGGTACACAGAGTGAAGGGCATGCCAGGCAGGCCAAGAAAAACAAAACGCCTCCTAACAGATGAAAAACATAAAGCCCTTTTTTATAGCAAAAAGATTCAGCTGCAGATGGATACAAGTGCAAACCCTTTGCTGTTAATTTTGCCAGCAGAAGTATTTTAGAAGTAATGCTTTGGAAGGTTAAAGCATTTGTTTATTAGCTGCAGAGGATGTGAAAGCGTTCTCATTCTTTTAGTAGTTGGAGATATGCTTCATGTCAGACAAGGCCCTTCTTATCACTTCCTCAAGCTGCTTCCAGAGGAGCAGAGCTGGCTTCCCTGTCTGTTCTCACAAGTTTCATAGGCACTCTCACACATTCGTATTAATGAAAGTTAAATGCCTTTCAATCACCTCCTCCTGAACAGTAATGGGATCCTGCATTATTCTATAGGTAACACTTAAGACCTCGGTTATGGTGCCATAAGTGACTGACAAAATCCTTTTACCATCAGCACCAATACTATGCTCAATGTGGCAGGTTCCTTCCACGTGCTGTCACTTTCAGTACTAGGAAGAAGCTGAAATGCCTTTACCTGTCCAAGCCCATTATTCTGGAACAGCCAACCCGTATAGGCAACCTCCAGAGAGTCTCCTGCTTCTGCTCCCTGCCCCTCTCCGAGAAGGAGATCCTGGGAGAGTACTGAATCCAGCACTGGTGAGCTGTTGCATTTGGCAATGCACACCTGCAGAAGGAAAGCCTCTGGTCATTAAAACAGAGTGACAAGTTCCACTGCGACTCACTACAGATCTGATGCATTTCTTACTGTACTGATCAAGCCCAGGCTATAGATGCACCTAAGAGGCATTCTGTGTTTCCTTGTCCCGAATCCTGCTGCATAAATACCCTCTGCTCTACAGAGCCATTGGTCTTACAGTACTTGAGAACCTGGATCAAAAGTCCCCCTAGAAGTAACAGGCTCCCTGCCTCAGAGGCCTGTATCTAACAACAGAACTCCATCAGGCTCATGGCAGATCTGCCTCCTTAACAGCCATGCAGATACTCAAGGCTGAACTTGCAACGTAAAAGTACAACCAACTTGGATCCTTTCTGCAATACGGTGCTCTCAGAAACAGGTCTGAATTGTCTGTAGTTCTAACAGGGCGGCAAGTCCTGCCTCGCACACAGTAGTTACCTGCTTGCTGAAATCCACTGCAGCCTTTTCTGACTCGAACATGATGGACCAGTTTTGTCTCTGATCATCATAGAAGGTACTGTAATTGTTGGGCTGGACCTGTGAAACAGGAAAACAGTCCTATATTAACATTAAATGATGCATTCAACTGAAATAAATTAAAAAATCCACATCCCAAAAGAAGCTTAAAATAAAAGCTCCTGAAATTAAACAGAGGCAGAATCCTGCTGTGTTACCACCCAAGTTCTGAATGCACAAAATAGCTTTTATTCATGTGCTCATTATCTTGGAAGAGTTATTATAACTCAAATACATGAGGAAATATTAAGTTCATTAGAGATGCTGCAGCTTTCACAAGCTGGTGAAAGTGTTCACAAGCTTCTCTGCAGCTAGGTCATATAATACATGCTGAGATTTTTAAGTGGAAGCAACCTACTTTTCAAAAGTATTGATTATGTTTAGACTTCCACAATCAACTGGAGGAGTCACTTCGCCCTTGATTCTAAAAACTCTTGCCACCAGAAGCAGACTACAGAACCCAAAATGCACTTATAAAATCGGAAGAGCAAGGTGCCATCCTCAGCAAAGATCTGGACTGAAATTCTACCAGTTCAGAGTAAAATTACTTCTATCAAATCAAGAATTTTCATGTCACCTGATGACGAGCTGGGAGCAGCAAATCAACACACCAATTTTCTGTAAAGCCGGCAGAAAACAGAACATCCGGAGAGATCCCATTTTAGGACTTGCAATGCTCCAAATTGTTCTCATCAGCAGGAAAATGCCGAGTGTCAGATTTCCGAGAGAAAACATTTCCTTCTGCTTGCTCAGTTGCAAGTTATCAGCAAAAGGAATTGTTCTGTTTCTATCCACTGTAGGACTGCAAAACTCAAAGCACCTCCTCTATGATCTAGAGGTAATAATACACCTCCCACAGCAGATGAACTTGCATTATGAAATCTACTGCTCTGCAAAAGGCAGATGTAATGATCCCTTGTGCAATACAAAGAGGAGGAGAACAGTGCTCCCAGTCACCAAGACCCCTCTTGCTGTGTCAGATGTCTGATCTGAAAGGCTATAAATTAAGACTTAAGTATTTCAGAGTCAGCTTCTGTTTGCTGTGAATAACATATATCCCTGAACACTTTTCTAAGCCAGAGTCTTACCGTGAACACAAAGCCTGGATGGATCCTTGCAGTTGTGATCTGCTGCTGCTGACTGATGTAAAGGAGGAGCCTGTACTGGATTCCACAAGGAATTGGGCAGGGAAAAAGAACAAAAAGCAGGAACTCAAAACCTCATCTTCAGTTCTCACATGCTTTCTCAAATTCTGAGCCTAAGGCTACAGTATTTATTTACCAAATAGACCCAGCAGCTGCTTTTTCCACAGCAAAAATACCTAATGCAGTATTATAACACCTCTTAAATCCCATGGAAAATGGGCATGGATGATACTAGCTAAATCCATGCACATGGATTAAGCAATCCATGCATGGATCAAGCAATTTAAACTAATTATTTTGCAGTAAGCAAGATGCTTTGACTAATTCTACATTTGTCACAGTTACTGTGTAAAAGGATGGTGCACTAACCCTTCGATACACAGAATTCAATACATGCCATACAGGCATAAGCCAGTGTAACAGATCAAGAAATAAATTGGAGGGAGCTTTCCAAGTGCTAAACAACGCAGATACAGCATCACATTGACATATTTGGCTCTATTAAATGCTTTCCTTCATGCACCTGCACTCAACACATTAAATTTCTCAGGCATAATTTGTAAAAGATCTTACAAACTTGTTGATCACAGAAAAGAAAGAGGTCACTGAGGCAAATGGCTGAGCCCTAAGAAAGGCCAGGAGGCGGAAGCAGCAGTGGAACCCAGACCTCCAACATCAAAAGCAAAGACATGCCAGTGAGTTCAGAGAAACACTACCCCATAAGAGCATGCTCTCAACATGGAAACGTTGCAGGACTGAAGTGTTCCTCACCTCTTTAGTGGCGTGGTTCCCCACTACAGCTGCTCCATACTTGCCTTGCTTCAAGTACTGCCCATTTGTACTGGAAGACAAGTGAGATAATCAGCTGTGGAACCATCCCTTCCTCACATTTCTCTCTACTGCTGCTGAGTTTTAATTCTTTAGAGTTCAAGTCTCTTGTCCTCATGCCTCAAGGATCAGAAAGTCTTTCTTAAGCTTAAAAACATTACATGTCTTGCTTGCCCACAGATCACAGGAGCATACATTATGGAGTTTGAGTTGAAAACCACTCTTTCAACCTGGCTCTAGGGCATGATGGCAGTGTCAAATGGACAGAGGATTTTACTGCTGTCACCCTGTGCTCAAAGCCTCAGTTCTGCAGAAAGGAACGTAAGACATAAGCACCTGACAGAGCTGCCTGGAAACAGTGTGAATGTCAGGCTGATGTCTCAGGACGCAGCTCCCTGTAATGGCCAAATAAGAAACTTGCTATTTATTTGACAACTGCATAACCCAGGACAGCAGCGCAGTAACTGAGCTTGGCTTTGCACAGAAACTTGCACTGATTTGTAGCACTACTGCCATGCAGACCCATGTCTATAACCACAGTCTCATCCTACTCATCCAAAAATACCTTCCCTCTATGATCAGGGCTCCAGCTCCCAGATATGCAGACTAACAGGTCAGGCAGGAAACTGCACTTACTATCGATAAGCAAGAACTGCGGTGGCCGCAAACACAGATGGAGCTCCTGAAGCTGCTGGGGCCACAGGAGCCTTCTGGGCTGCTTGGCCTGCTGAGGAACCAAGAGCAGGGACAGCATCAGCAAGACAGAACAGCCACAATTCCACGCACATTCCTTCATCCAAAGAAAAACAACTCCAGAAGAAGATTAAAAAAAAACAAAATGAAAGAGTGATGTTCCAAAATCACCAAAGGCCATTGAGTAGCCACACATACTAGAGGGTAGTATCAAAGAAAACTAAGAGGATTATTTACACAGCTGTCCATAGAATCATAGAATCAAACAGGTTGGAAAAGATCTATAAGCTCATCAAGTACAACTGTTTCCCAGCACTGCCAAGGCCACCACTAACCCATAGCACTGAGGGCCTCAGCTACACAGTGTGTGAACACTTGCAGGGACGGTGACTGCAGCCCTGCCCTGGGCAGCCTGTTCCAATGCCTGAGCACCCTCTGGGGCAGGAATTGTTCCTCAGCTCCATCTAAACCTGCCCTGGGGCAGCTTGAGGCCGTTTCCTCTTGTCCCATCCCTTGTTCCTTGGGAGCAGAGCCCAACCCCTCCTGGCTCCATCCTCCTGTCAGGCACTTGTAGGCAGCGATCAGGTCCCCCCTGAGCCTTCTCTTCTCCAGACTGACCCCCCCCAGGGCCCTCAGCCGTTCCCCATCACACCTGTGCTCAGGCACCTAAACCAGCTCCATTGCCCTTCTCTGGCCCTGCTCCAGCACCTCAATGTCTCTCTTGTAGTGAGGGGCCCAGAGCTGAACACAGGATTCAAGTGTTTCTCACAAAAGGGCCACCAAGGCACGAGCTGCAAAGTTATTTCCCCATGTCCAAGCCCAGTTCCTCACCAGCTGCTGTTTGGCTCTTCTTAGGCTGCTTTGGTGCTGTGTACTGGAAGAATTCATTTCCATGGCTTGAGACTGTTTGATCCAAACCAAAGAGAGAGGCTAATCTGGCACTAGAAAGAGAAATAAACTGCTTCACCTTATTTAGCACTGGCTTCATAGAGAACAAACACCATTAATTCTAAGTTGTAAAGTGCTTACCATTACTTCAGAAATAAGCAAAGGGATGCACATGAAACAGTCCTATCCTAATTAACCATTGTCTAAAAGTTCTGCTTATTCAAAAGTAAAAGAGGCTGGAAGTGGCCTGTGTTTCACTTCCTCAAAAGCTACTGCAGAGAAGAAACAAGGGCTGAAACTACACTAAAAAAGAAAGCAACTTTTAAAGCAATGCCTAGGACTGCCTTTGTATGGAACAGCTGATGGCTCCAGTACTGGAAAAACTATGTGACAATGGAGAAGCCACCATTCCACATGAGAAGTTTTCCTTTTGAAATGCTCAGGGAACACGTTCTCCATTAAATTTTAAAAGAGCAGACGCTCTGCTGTCAGAGGGCAGAGGATTTAATGCTGCAGGTAAACAGGTTATTCTTACAAAACATGTTGGCAGTTTTACTGCTTTAAGCCTGTTTAATCACCTGGTCCTGTGGGACAAGTGAATAACTCAACCTAATCAACAATTCAACACTAATTCAACACTGCCAGGAATGGAGCAGCCACAGCTTCTCTGGGCACACTGTGCCAGCGCCTCAGCACCCTCACAGGGAAGAGCTTCTGCCTAAGAGCTCATCTCAGTCTCCCCTCTGGCAGGTTAAAGCCATTCCCCTTGGCCTGTCCCTACAGGCCCTTAGCCCAAGCCCCTCTCCAGCTTTCCTGCAGCTCCTTTAGGCACTGGAGCTGCTCTAAGGTCTCCCCTTCAGGAGCCTTCTCTTCTCCAGGCTGCCCCAGCCCAGCTCTCTCAGCCTGGCTCCAGAGCAGAGCTGCTCCAGCCCTCGCAGCATCTCCATGGCCTCCTCTAGCTTCGCTCCAACAGCTCCACGTCCCTCTTGTTTTTTAAAGCATAACTGCCTGCTAAAAGGAGAGGACCAGCTCGCAGTGCTTGTCTGGAGCTCCTTGGAGGGCAAAGAACGAGCACAGCTGGAAGCACAACTGTGGAGGAACCTTCCAAGGAACAATAAGCAGGAATCCCGAGTGTGCTGCACACCGAAACGACACCCACGGCCTAGGAGCTGCTGAGGGCGCAGCACCCAGCCCTGCTTAACCCCCGAACCCAGCACCCGCGGGCCCCCAAACGCTGAGTGGAAGGAGCCCCTTTCCCCCGCCTGTGCCCCCATGACTGCAGGGGCGGCCCCGCCTCCTCCCACGGGAGCAGCTCACGGTCCCTGGGCAGGGTGCTCAGGCCACGGAGCCCCCCGGCCCGGTCCGCTCCGGCCGCCAGTCCCTTGCCGGGGGTCAGGCTCTGCCTACGCCCATAAGCAAGGCGGGACGGGAGAGGCGGGTACAGAGCCGGTGCTGACTCTCGTAAAGGGAGAACGGCTTCCGCTCCCCCTCTGGTCCCCATCACCCGGTAGAGCACCCCCGGAGCCAGCAGCAGGGCCTTGCTAACAGCGGGGAGGGCTCCATGGGGCCCCGCGGGTCCGTTCGCCGGGAGGCTCCCCCAGTGCTGCCAGCTCCTGACGGCAGCGAGAAAGGAGGGATGAGGGATGAGGCAGGCCGCAGGGCCCGCCGCCGCTCACCCGCTGGCGGGGGACAGGAAATCTCCGTCGTCCTCCTCCGCCGCCGCCGCCCCGAACATGGTCCCGGTCCCGGTCCCGCCGCCACCGCCCGCGATGTCGTAAACTCGTTGCCCGACAGCGGTGCTTTCCGGCCGCGGAGAGACAGGAGCGCCGCGGGGAGGGGCGGGGAAGGAAAGCGGGAAGAGGAAGGGCCCAAGCAAGGGGCGGGGCTTCCATGGGCTACGTCAAAGGGGGCGGGGCTTCCCGGGCGGGGCGGGGCAGAGCAGAGCAGAGCAGTCGGTGCGCGTGGCGGTCGCGTGGTGAGTGACGTGCCGGGGTCATGGTGGTCCCGTGGCCCGATGACTGAGGGGGCCTCGGCCCGTGCGGGGCGCGGCGGGTGCGGCCTGTGCGGTGCTCGCGGTGCCCGAGGCCTCTGCGGGGCTCCCCGGGGCCGGGGGGCCGCCTTCTCGGCGGGGCGGGCTCGCTGAGGCGCGGGGTGTGGGGGCTGCGGCGGGAGGTGCCCCGGCGGCGGGGCCCGGCACGCGGTGTTGCCGCAGGCCCGGCGCGGCAAGCGGCAGCGGTTGTCCCCAAGGTGACGGCTGGCCCCGGGCCGCCCTCGCCGCGCCACCCTGCCCCGCAGCGGTCCGGGCCCCCCGGGGCCCCCGCGGGGTGAATGGTGAGGCCAGGGGTGGCCTCACGGCTCTGCCCGCGGGCTCCGTGCGCTCCGTCCGGGCTTGGCTCTCACGTGGAGTTAGCGAGAGGCGGCAGCTGGTGTGTAACACCTGATCCCTGCCTGTCGGAAGAGTTGAGAGGTTTTTAACGAGTTGCCCCTCGTTAAGTACTTCTCCACCTTTGCCTTGTAGCTTGAGAAATTTGTCTGTTTTATTTGGTTTTATCCTCCTGAAAAGCTGGTACCTCCCGGTGCTCTGTGGGACCTGCTGCCTGGCGTCACTGTCAGTGTTTCAGAACCAGCTGGTGGTGAAATGCCGCAGAACTGAACGCACGGAGTGAAATGGCAGCGAGGGTTCAGGGGTTTGCTGCCCTTGGGTGTTTTCTGGCACTGCTTGGGAATTTGTAGTAATAGCTCCTTAAAGAACAAGGGGGAATGGCTTTAACCTGCCAGAGGGGAGACTGAGATGAGCTCTTAGGCAGAAGCTCTTCCCTGTGAGGGTGCTGAAGCGCTGGCACAGGGTGCCCAGAGAAGCTGTGGCTGCCCCATCCCTGGCAGTGTTCAAGGCCAGGTTGGACACAGGGGCTTGGAGTAAGCTGCTCTAGTGGAAGGTGTCCCTGCCCGTGGCAGAGGTTGGAGCTGGATGAGCTCTAAGGTTCCTGCCAACCCAAACCAGTCTGTGATGGTTGAGTCTGAGCACAAAGTTTCCAGGTCTCTTGTAATGCTGTGTTTGCATCAGTTTGGGGATTTATTGCAATGAGAATCCAGCACAATTGAGATAGTGATGATTTCACTTGAGTAGGGGGAGTATTAAGTAACTTTTTTATTGCAGAATGTGTGTTTATGTTGAAATAAAACATGCAGAAGTTCAGAAACCTTATTTCTGTTAAAAGCCCTCAAACCAACTCACATGCAGGATAGTTATACAGTAATAGACACCTCAAGAGGAGGAACTTTTCATCGAGGGTGTCAGAGCACTGGGACAGGCTGTTGGGGGTGTGTGGAGTCTCCCTCTCTGCAGACATTCAAAACCCACTTGGACTTGTTCCTGTGTAACCTGCTCTGGGTGGCCCTGCCTTGGCAGGGGTTGCACTGGATGATCTCCAACCCTAACGATGCTGGGATTTTGTGATTTGATGTAAATTCCGGATGGGGGCAGGTTCTTCTATATTGTTATGACAGGTAGATATGATCTTCAAATAGAACATGTGGTTCCTGCCTTCCTCAGGTGAAGAGATAGTTGCTTGCTTTGCCTCCTTCCATATTTCGATCAAGTGCACAGTCAGGATAGGTATTTGAAACAGTGAAGAGCTGTGTGGCCAAGTCCTAGTGCTGCACTTGAGTTTAGGTACTTTAGGTCCAGGTAATGTTATTTTTGTACCCAGCTTTTCCCCTTAGTACAAAGTTTAACTTGGAAAGCAGGGAAGGATTCCCATCCTGGGGGCAGCGTCTTACCTGGAACCCCACGTGCTTTCCCATACTGAGGTTCAGCGCTGGCAAGTCAGGATGTGTGTGAGGTAGGAGGGAGCTGGCAGGACATCCTGCAGCCATGGCCAGCATCCCAGCTAGGCCCGGCCTAGGCCACTTGCCCTTCTTAATTCCAGTTTTATTGACACCCCTCCTCTGTGCTGGCGTTTGCAGTGGCCTCATGGCTCCGCACGAGTTCCCAGTCGTAGACCAATTTTTCCTGTTCGTGCTCGGATTCCAAGCCTTGGAATGCTTAGTAGTGTGGCATTTTATGCAAAGGTGATTAAATGCTCTCCAGGTGTTTATTAAATTCACTTTTAACCTGTTTGATCTTCACTTGCCTCTGCTTGAGCCTGAGGTAAATAAAGCTTCTGCAGTGCTTTTCATGAGTGATCTTCTAGTCAGGCTAGTGTTCAGTTCAATGGTCCCGATTCATGGCATTTATGATGTAATATCTCCTGAGGCTTTCCTCAAGCTATGGATTACACAGCACCTTTTTCCCCTCGTCGATGAAAAAGGGGTCCTGGAATGTGTCAATATTTCTGTTTAAATGCACGTTGGCTTTGTAAGTGTGCTTGTGTTGGTGAAGCTGACCCTGCACAGAAGCCAAGCGGTGCTTTTGCCTCCCAACACCAAACTGTTGCAGTAAGCTGGTTTGTCCTTCCACTCCTGCCCTCCAACCAAAAAAACCCAAGGATTGGAGAGAATACGAGCAGCAGTTGAGGAGTTTCAGACTCCTCCACAGCCGAGGACTGGGAATTTTTTATGGCTGTTCTCCACTGAGAACTTGCTGCTTTTTGGTAGTTACAAAGAATTACTTTAATTTTATAGATACTAATCTAGAGCAGCTTTTTAACTAGGCTGGGAATTAGGAGCATTTCTGCCAGTAGAGAGGAGGAATTAAATCAGCTTTCCAGGTCACTTTCACATGTTTGCTGCTTTGTTTTAAAGGAGTATTCATTCCCCCTGCCAAGTGCTCTGAGTTGCAGTGCTGCAAGGACAGAAAGGTTTGTGGTTTCTTCTATTTTAGACAAGAGGTTTGGGAGGATTCATCTTTCACTTCCCCCTTTACAGAGTTGCTTCAAGTTTTGGGTTAGTGAGACCCTCTATATGCTTGAGGAGGGAGGGTGTTGGGAATGCTGATCTTTACAGTCTTACTGTACAGAGGAGAAGATTGGCTACATTCACACAGGGAGTCTGGACTCAGGGCTTAAGGAGCTTCCTTCCAGCTCTCTTGATTTCCAATCATACATTAGGTCAGAGAGAAGACAGAACTTTCTGCTCTTTGAACTAAACTGCACTATTTTCTCCTTTCCTTTCGCGGTCTGCATCTGCTGCAAGGACCCCTTTACCCAAAAGGAAACTCCCTGTCCCTGCAGACCTGCCCCTCCATGCTTGGCTGAAGGTCATCTGAAAGGCAGCATTGGCCACAGCAGCACTTGGTGAGGTTCAGCTGGACCAGGCTGCTGCTGTGACCTTCTCCAGAGTCTGCCAGGAAATCCCTGGGAGTCCTGGCAGCTTTTTCTTGGGGAAAGATGAAAAAGATTCAGTCCAGTCTGTTGCTTTTCTCTGGCAAATCCACTCTTGGTTAATCTGCTCCATTGTCTTTTGTTTCAGTCTAATTTTCTGGACGTGTTCCAAATCAAATCCCTGGGGCTCCAGACCAGTGATTTCTTCAGTAAGTTTTTTTCAGCCGAGAGCTGGAATCTGTTAATGCAGGGAATAATGGGACTAGTTATTGTAAATGAATTAAACTCCAATTTTGCTACTCTGGAAATTAACTTTCTAAAGCCTTTCATCTGTTGGTCCTGGAATAAGACTTCTCTGATTTAGAAGCTAATCTGGAAGTGGGAGGCTGGGATGAAATACCTCCTTTTTGTCCTTCCTTCTGTTTCTACAATCTTTAATGTCATCTTCCCAGCATAATTTTTCCCAACATCTTTTCTTCCCTATGTCTCACCAGTTCATACCTGCCAGGGCCCTGTTGGTTCCTGTGCCTGCTGGCTGGAGCAACTGCTTTTCTTTTTGCTCTTTTCACCTTGCACATATATATAATGTTAGAAAGTGCCACAGTTGGACCACAGATGCGAATGTCATTTATAATCAGTTTAAAAAGTTGTACCTGTATATAATCTGTTCAATATAATCTATAAACATACATAATCTATAACATGTATGTAATCTCTACTGTGTATCTAAATTAATATAGCTGACTGTGGCATCTCTGCATCACAGACCAAGATGTTGTAAGGGACTGAACATTTCCTATTCTTGCTGATGCTCGTGTTCCTGCTACAGGTTTGGTTGTGCTTGTAAAGCCATTTTTGTGGTGCTCTCTTCATAGGAGGCATAGAGCAGTGCCTGTGGGATATCCTGCTGTATGGATGGCAAAGCCTCATCCATTTTATTCTGGTTTGCCTCTTTGGTAAGTAGTTTATAGTAGTTTAAAACACCTTTTGGCAGCAGCACAACTTCCCTTAATTTGCTGAATTCCCTCCAGTACATCATGATAGTAGGATCATGTGCACTGCTTTCATACTCTTGCTTTTGATCTTGCTTGAAACCAGTACCCTCAATGAAGACCCGTGCATTGCAGAGCACAGTGCAGCCTTACTCCTTGCACTACTTCTCCTCTGTCACATTTTCTCTTCCACCACAGTTGCTGACGCCAGCTTTGGGATCAGGAGGTCAGGGAGTCAGCTGCCCTGACAGGGCTTGTCTTGTACACACTGTTGAATTCCTGCACAATCTATTGTACATCACCTGCTACTATCACCCATCACCTTTTCCTGGTTGCTGTTGTTGGTTTGCTGCCTGTCCCTGCCCTAGGAAAAGGGTCTGGGCACTACTGCAGCCTCTCCCTTCAGCAGCTCCAAGTGAAGGCATTGGCCACCACCAAGGCAGATGATGCAGACCCCCCTGGAGCTGCAGCCTTTGCTTTCCAGTAAGTGCCCACCCTAATCCCTGAGGGTCAGGTAGAATGAGTGCCCTGACCTGTGCAGATGGCCTGTGGAATGTCCCTCTGAAGAGGCACCCTCCCTGCACACCCTTCAGGTCAGGGGGTTCTAAAATCTCTGCATTTTTGCAAAGATCTCATTAGAAAGACTCAGGAGTTCCTTTTGCTGTTTGTGGATCTTTCTGTGAGCATCCCAGTCCTTGGGCTGGTCCTACCATGATGAGCTTGTGTTCAGTAGGCTGCACAATCCAAACAGTAAATATTTATCTTGGGTCAGATGAAATCTTTGCTGTAACAATAAGGATTGTCAATGTTTTGTGAGGGGTGGTTTCCCCCCACAGCAGAATGTAGCAGGAATCCCTGCTGCCCCCATCCCTGCTGCTTCAGTTCTCACCTCTATTCAGCACAGCTCAGAGAAGCCGAACACAAATATTTCCCATTTAAACATACTACAAGTCATGAGTCTGGTTTGGAATGGGCTGTAGGTCAGGCAATAAATAGGCTTAAAGCGGAGTAAAAGTGCTCATAGGTAGATCTGAGCAGTGGTTAATGATTAGCCTTTCATGCAGATACTGATGTGGGTTCTGCTCGTCAGCATTATCTGTGAGTTTAGAAACTTTGATCCATCTCAGACTTGTTGCCTTTTTGGAGAAGACAAACTGCTCTCCTGGAGTCAGGAAGTAGAAAACCTGGCTCTGGAATAGTAAGTACTCAGCTTTTTGAGCTCTGAATCATGTCTGTTTGGAGTAGCAGCTCTGTGGCAGTGCAGGGGCTTGGAAGCTGCATAGAAAAGGCCACGTTTGAAGCTTGGTCCTGGACTCAGTCATAACTGAAACAAAACCCCTGTTGATGGCTGCTTGTTCCAGCATTCCATGCCCTAGAGGTGGTCCTGTCAGAAGAGTGCCACGAGACCAAGGCTCTTCCAAAGACAAGTTCCTTCACAGAGAATGGCTTGGTTTGGTTGCCCTTTCCCTCTGCTTTGTATGGCAGGAGGTCTTCTCCCTTCCTGACTTGAGCGAAGATGGGATTGTATTTTGGCATTTTGCACAGTGAAAATGTAGGGGTGCTCTGTTCCATGGACTAGGGCTATGGATTTGTTCTCCAAACTCCTGCAAGTATTTGCGTGACTGCCTGGGAGCTATTTGTATGTCACATGTTCCATCCTCTTGCTTGTTCTCTAAGATCATGGAGGAAGAGTAGGAATGTGCCTGTGGTGATGTATATATAGTTTGGTCTTAACCATCAGCTCAGAGACTGACTTCCTGGGCTTAATTGAAAACACAGTGGGATGGTTTTTGCTGCTGCTCCCCTGGGTTTTGTTCAGGAACAGCTGCAGGCTTGTCAAAACAGGAGGTGTTTTGAGCAGTTGAGTTTGGTTCCTGCCTGTGGTGGAGCAAGGTTTTGTTGTGAGGAAGAGTCATTGATGCACAAGGCAGTGAACACGCATTCATTTCCCTTCTGCAAGCAGGGAATGCATATTTCTAGAAGTCATTCTTGCAAACTATCAGGTCTGTAGTCAAAAGCCTGCATTGCAGAGGTAACCCTCACCCACCAGAGCTGGAGTCGGTGTGTTTCCGTAGGAGATGACATCAACAGCACAGGGCTATTGCGGCAACATCTGGCACAGACCAGAATGTGTCAGCCCCAGGGAAGGTGAATGCTTGAGTGGCCACCTTAAAATGCTGTGTTTGCACATGGGCACACATCTGAGGCGTCACTGTAGGCAAACAACTGCTTACATGTGAAAAGCAAGGGATGAAACATGCTCCTGAGGTTGCTGGTCAAGGAAGCATTCACATGTGGCGGAAGCCAATGGCACAATGAAGGTGTTTCTCTTTGATGAGTGTGTGGCAGTACTGGACATGGAAAAATGTGTGTGAATTGCTTAAACCGGTATCTCTTGTATCATGTGTGGAACAGATTCCTCGGAATTACCACTGAGTTCTAGAGGGTGGTTTTCTTCATGTCAGATTCTCCAAGCATACCTGGAAGCCAGTTCAGAACTTGTACAGATGTTGCCCTTCCTGGGCTAAGCCTCATCATGATGTTGAAAAGCAGCCAGAGGGGAAAAATGAGCTTGTTTTCTGGGTGTGGAGGTTTGTTGTAAGTGCTGGGTTGTTATCAGCTGACCTGTTAACTTGTTACCACTGTGCTGCTGTGCCCCAGGCTTTGCCCATGTTCCCAGGAGGGAAGAGTTCTGTGCCAAAGGATTTGCAGGGTGCTCAAGAACAGGAGCTCTTTGGTTCACCTACAGGATCTGTATCTGGGTCCAGCTCTCCAGAGCACAGAGCTGCTTCTCACCATCTCTGCAAGAGCAGATAAGTCCTCAATGTATGCAGGGTATCAAACTAGACATGCAGGTGTCGTGCTCAGAGGGGTGCTGATGGGGGCCATCCTGCTCCCACCAAGCCTGCTTGAGCAGGGAGCTTGGACTAGATCACTGCAGGAGGTCTCCTAAATCCCAGTGGTTCTGTGACTGAAAATCTTAACCAGTGGTCCTCCTGTGGTGATCTGTGGAACGGGGGCAGAGAGGGTAAGGTCTGGGAATCATCCTTCTGTGAGTCTCCTGAATCGTCTGTGTTGATGGACTTTAGGCTCTCTTTATGAGGCTTGTAATAAACCACCCGTTTTATTACCCTCAGCATTAGTTTTATCTATGCGAGACAGAGGTATTTATGATGGTGATGGGTATCATCTGCAATCTGGCACCTGTATTAAAGCCAGGAGATGCACTTTTAGGCCACATTGAGTCATGTTGTATTTTTGCAGCCGAGGAAACTTTTGCTTGGGAGTGCATTTGCTGACTCCTGGTTTCATTTTAGAATCACGGCATCACAGAGTGGTTTCTGTTGGAAGGGACCTTAAAGCTCATCCAGTTCCAACCCCTGCCACGGGCAGGGACACCTTCCACTAGAGCAGCTTGCTCCAAGCCCCTGTGTCCAACCTGGCCTTGAACACTGCCAGGGATGGGGCAGCCACAGCTTCTCTGGGCACCCTGTGCCAGCGCCTCAGCACCCTCACAGGGAAGAGCTTCTGCCTAAGAGCTCATCTCAGTCTCCCCTCTGGCAGGTTAAAGCCATTCCCCTTGGCCTGTCCCTACATCCCTTGTCCCAAGCCCCTCTCCAGCTTTCCTGCAGCCCCTTCAGGCACTGGAGCTGCTCTCAGGTCTCCCATCCAGGAGCCTTCTCTTCTCCAGGCTGACCCAGCCCAGCTCTCTCAGCCTGGCTCCAGAGCAGAGCAGCTCCAGCTCTCACAGCATCTCCATGGCCTCCTCTGGGCTCACTCAAGCAGGTCTTTCGTGTCTCCTGAGATTATTTTAGAGTCTTACAAAGCTTAAGGCTGGAAGGCAAGTCTGGTCAGAGCTGCTTTTGCTGTTCAGCCTGGTGCGTGTCCCTCCCACCTCAGGAAACCCTGGAGCAATGGCTGATAAGGTACTGACTTGGAAGCAGTACCCTGGCTGCTATCCTGTTATACCCAGCGTTCCTTAGGGATTGAATGCTTTTGCATGTGGCCACTGGATGGTCACAAACAGTAACACCTCTGCTTATCCCCTGGGCAGAGGCACCTTTTAGCCTGAGACGGGCTGGCTCCTTTCATACATACCAGTGCTGCAGGCGGTGTGAACCTGCAGGAATCTGGTGCTGAATTCATGAGCACCGTGAAGAATCTTATGTGCAAAAGGGGTTTGTTTCCATTTTAAGATTTAGGTTTTCCCTTCATTGAGTCTGTGATAGGTAGAAGAATCCGTGCTGGAAGCTGTTCTTGGTTGGGGCCTATAAAAGTGGAAGGGAAATCCTTCGCTAGGGCCTGGGCTTTCTAAGGAAGCAGAAGTTGTGCAATCTCACAGGATACGTGATACAGATCTTGCAATTTATGGTTCCAGATATTAATAATTTTTTTAGATTAAAAAGTGTTTGAAGTGTAGTGCAAGTCTTAGAACTCTTTAACCTGCCAGAGGGGAGACTGAGATGAGCTCTTAGGCAGAAGCTCTGCCCTGTGAGGGTGCTGAGGCGCTGGCACAGGGTGCCCAGAGAAGCTGTGGCTGCCCCATCCCTGGCAGTGCTCAAGGCCAGGTTGGACACAGGGGCTTGGAGCAAGCTGCTCTAGTGGAAGGTGTCCCTGCCCGTGGCAGGGGTTGGAGCTGGAGAAGCTTTAAGGTCCCTTCCAGCACAAACCAGGCTGGGATTCTATGTGTCTCACTCATTCCTCAGCATACAGCAAGGCAGCAGGATGTTTCCCGCTGTGTGGCTGTGTGGATCACATCTCCCTGGTCACCATTCTTGTTCTCAGTTGTGTAATGTCCCTGCAGAAACCACGCAGAGGATAAGGAAGTGTTTTATTTGTTCAAGAGGTTGCGTAATGTTGGAAAATACGGGTCACATGGCACTTCCTTTGTGTCTCCTCTGCCCCACTGCTGTCCTGGTTCTCTCCACCAGTAAGGATGAGGGTTGGACAGCTTCTGCTGACCAGTGAGTGTGAGGTCCTCGGGTGGTTTCTGACCAGTCATGCACAGTAGGCAGGCAGCTCTCAGCTGTCCCCACATCCCAGCAGGGCCTGTGAAGCCACTGGGATTTAAAGCCATTCTGCCTTATCTCTGCTTAAACACAGCCTGGTTCCTGTGGGGAAGAGGAGACCTTTGAGTTTCTGCTCCCTGGGTACTGAATAGTGGGCACTTTGTGACATGGGTTACGTATCATGACACAGGTATTGTTCATACTCTGGATGATCTGAGGAAGAGAGATGGAGCTGGGATAAGTGGCCTGCCAGGCTGTGGACCTGGGATAATTGCTTCAGCAGTCTTTGGCATGCACAGAGCTGATGAAGAGGTTCTTCTGTCGATGCCTCCTGGTGTTATAAATTCGGACCACAACGGATCATAATCCAATTGAAATTTTATTAATTATAGCAAGTAGAATATGAGCAAAGACAGCGCTGGACGACAGGGGAGTCTGCGCTCCGACAACTGCCGTGCTGAACAGTTCTAACAGTCCCTTTTTATCAGTCCTCCAGTTCCGCATTCGTATCTTCAACGGAGTACTCTGCGCATGCCCCAGTTGCTTGAGGCTGAAGGCTTGAAGTCCTCCTCGGTTACCTTTAGATATCCTTTTCCATATATGGTCTTCAACTTGCTGTGCAATAATTTTTAGAATTGTTTTGCAAAAGCCCTTAGTAAGCGTCTTGCGGTTTGTAAATAATTTTGGTGTCAACTTATGCAAGTAAAGCACTTAAGCAAAGCAATAGTTGCCCCCACCCATATGTCTGCCAGTTTTTTTTTTTTTTTAGAACATCTTGCAGATATTTCCTCAAAACTTGCAGATGTTTCCTCAAAACTTGCGCAAGCGGTGTCTGGTTTAATCTGCACAAGCGACCACGGTTATCTTTTTTTTTGTTGTCTAATCTTTACATCAGGCTTAGCATAAATCTTAATAAACAATACCATAGTCCCTAGTTTTTCACACTGGGAATTGCCTTTGATGGGGACTTGTTAGTACTAGCTCTGAATCCACACTGGCATTGGCTATAAGGAGTTCTGGTGTCTGACATGATGTAGGAGTCATTAGCCTGGATGTTGTATAAAGAAACTG
The DNA here is from genome assembly GCF_033815535.1 of Pezoporus flaviventris. NCBI lineage: Eukaryota > Metazoa > Chordata > Aves > Psittaciformes > Psittacidae > Pezoporus > Pezoporus flaviventris. The sequence continues at coordinate 1,662,609 of NW_026892702.1, read as the reverse complement.
TAACGTAGCATCCTGTGTCAGTTTTGGCATCTCTCACACCATGGTTTGCTCTCCAGATGAGTGCTTGAGTCAGCTTTTGTATGGCACCTTCTCTGCTTTGGAAGCTGGTAGGCCAGGTTGGATGGGGCTTGGAGCAAGCTGCTCTAGTGGAAGGTGTCCCTGCCTGTGGCAGGGGGTTGGAACTGGATGAGCTTTAAAGTCCCTTCCGACCTAAACCACTCTGTGATGATTCTGTGATCCTTATCACTTTTAATTGGCATCACCTTTGCCAACACTCGAGGTCTGTGTCTGCTGATGCTGCATCTCACCCCTCTGAACGCTGACTAACGTTTGTTGGCACTTGTTAGCGGTGAGGAATCCAACCTGTGTTTGACATGTCTGTTCCTGGTCCTCCGCCGTGGTCGGCGGAGGGGAGGCTCTGTGCCAGGAGAGCTGTGCTTTGTTCCTGAGCTGCACTTTTGACTTGCTCACCTCAGAACAATCTCTTCAGCTGGGGTGATCAAACACAGCCAAGGGTGGAAAGTGCTCAGCGCCTTTGGAAGCATCCCACCGTGGACTTTGGGCTTGCTCAGGTTGGAAGTACTCATGTTTGACCAGGGTGGTAGCAGGTTATTGCTGGGGTAGCAGGATACTTCAGTTCACATTATTTCTGATGCATTTCTCCAGCACTTGTTTGCTGTGTCCTGCCTGTGTGTGGATAAGAGCCATGCACACAGTTCACCACCACAGCTTTCCCATCTGTCCACTCAGAATAGCTCCTTTGCACCATGTTTCTATGACAAATGATTGCTGAGCAGTGTCTGCATGTTGCAAGCTTGTACCTGGTGGTGTTCACAGGAGCTGCCAGCTCCAATCCCAGTGCCATTCCTGGTGTCGTGCTCTTCCTCCTGTATTGCATCCTGGGGCAAGGACTGTTGTAGTTGCATGAAAATGATCTCGTTGGGTATACCCAGTGCTGTGCTGTGAGCTCCAAAGCCTATCACCCACCTCCAGAAACGTTCTCACTTCTAGCACTCTGTGGGGGACAGGAAGCAGCAGCTCGTGGCTGCTGTGCTGAGGAGATGGTATGATTGTCTCATGTCCTGCCAAGAGTGGGGCAGCCTAGGGAGCATGTATAGGTGGTGACCCAGAGATTTGGCTCAGTGGGTGGAGGCATGGATCGGTCTCCAGGATTGCTTTTCTACTGTCAAAGAGAAAACTTCATGTTCTAATCTGTGTGGGAATGTGCCTGGGATTCTCTCACGGATAAGGGGAGTTCCTGCTGATGCCTGAGCTGATGCAGTACCCCCTGCATTGCTGACCCACTTGCTGTTGTGAGACAAACCAAGGAGCTGGTTCTGTCACCTCTTGCTTAATGTTGATGTGCTCATTGTGGAAGTACCCTGCTCCACTGAGGCAAGGACTGAGAGGTGGGCAGCACAAGCGGAGGAGCCATTGTAGGACAGGATGGGATAGTTGAGTTGGAAGGGACCTATGGCAGTCATCTAGTCTAACTGCCAGGTTAGAGTCTGGGACCCTTTGTGAGCCGGCCCAGGAGCACTCATGGTGTCAGTGCAAAGCTCTGTGTGTGCTCCAGGTGGTTGAGCCTGGGCTGTCAGCATCAGACTCCTCTTGCAGAAACGAGATTAAGAGCCAGGAGAATCTTGGCAAGGACCCTGCAGTTTTGCCGTGCTTCTCAGTAGTATCCTTCCTTTATTACTTTTCCATCTCCTGGAGTCTGGTATGAGCAAAACGCTTGGCTGCAGAGGAGGCTGTTCTTGCTCAGCCTGCTTAACTCTCCGTTATTTTCTCCACCTATACACGTCTCTTGCCAGCACTTCTCAGCCTTTCCTCTGATCGGTCTTGGTCTTGGGGTTTCTGCTCTGCAGGGTTGTTTTCTGCTGCCTTTCACTCCACTGGGTCAGTTAATGACATGGGCTGGTGTGATGCTGCGCTTCATGGAGCTCAGGGCGTTGTCCTGTAAGGAACACTCTGTCCTTGCTTGTTTTTTCTTCTTCTTGTTCAAATATTTAGGGATTTCCTGAGGAGTCTGCAGAAGCTGGAGGATGAGGAGTGACCGTCCCCATGTAGGGCAGCAGATCAAGCAGGGTCTCTAACAGAAGGTGACCAGACAAGCTTGCTATGAAAATAAACCCCATCAAAGGGACGTGAGTGTGGCCATGCTGAGAGGAAGAGCTCTGGCCCCTCCTCGAGTGATGGGGGTTGTGCTGGGTGAAAGCCACCAGCTCTGCCTTAGCTCTAGAGCTGTAGTTCACAGCAAAGCACAGGACCTAAGGGCTTGAACCCATGCTGATACTTCATTAACTTCTTTTCATCTTAATTTTAATTAAAAGTCGATTAATGTGTATAACTGCACCAAGCTGTCAAATAATGCACGACTCTGGGAAGGCTGTGTGAGCCAGCATCTCAACTGGAACCTGTGGTTTGAAATGGGACCACTTTAGAGGGTTTTCTGCCATGCCCATGAGTGCTGTGTGATAGTTATGTGGAGGGAGCTGCTGGGACAGGGCAGCTCTATGAGTGGGACAAATGTGTATTGGAAATGTGCAATGTGGGAAAGAAACCCAAGGCTTTGCTAAGAGTAACACAAGCAAGGGGTGGCAGCCAGAGCCCTGCAGGATGGAGCTTTGCAGCTCAGTTAGGTGTGAGAAAACAGCAGAACGACTCCACTTGGCAGGGCAGAGCCCCATGGACCCCCCGTGTGTTCCCCTGGCTCCAGGGCAGGGGCATGGACTCGCAGAGGGCGACTGCTGGCCCCAGCAGTGGGATGTGGCTGTGCTGCCGAGCACCTGAGCTGAACCTTGGCTGAATCTTCCATCCCCAAACCGCCCTGAGTGCGGGGTGGGAGGCTTTGATCCACCCCCTGCTCACATCCTGTCTCCAGGTTTGTCAGAGGCACCTGAGGAAAGGGTCTGTCTGAGCCTGGGCAGGTGCCATCGCCTGTGGGCTCAGGAACAACGGGACATTCTTGATGTGCCATGTGCTCTGCTGTCCCCTTCAGCATCCAGGACCGGGCTGAAAGGGTTCCAGCCTGAGATCCTTGCTGGAGGAGGATCACCTCTCCTGCGTGGCTTTCTCCCCTCCTGAAAAACTTAACAGCCCTGGAGGTTATTGCTAAGGGCCCGTTCTCCTGCTTGTGCCATGTGTGATAGCTGCTGAAGAGCTGCTCTCTCTCCATGCTGCCAGCTTGGCTGCATCTCCCTTCCACATCCCTGCTGACTGCTTCCATCTGTGCATGTCACAGGCTGCCCAGACAGCGGCCCCTTTAGAAGCTGCACGCAAGCTGCTGTCTGTAGCCCTGCTCAGCTCTTGTGCTGCCCATCGTTCTCCACTCCCTGCACTCTACCCTTGGGCATCACAAGCTGGATATCCTCCAGAGTACCTGTCTTCTTCAGAGCTTCTGAAGCCCAGCTCAGCTGTATCCCTTCCACTCACAGGTGGAGAGGGACCATGTGCTCCTCTCCCGAGCTATTCCCTTCTCTTTCTTGCTCTTTATCCAAACCCCTTCTAGTGTGTAGAGCTTTTAGGAAGCCTTAAATGTCTGGTAAAGGCTTTTGGTTGGGACTCTGTGGAGGTAACACAGGACCAGGCCAAGCCACAGCTCTGCTGTGAGCTTGCAAACATCCCTTGAATCCTTAATATAGCATTCAGAGCTCTTGCAGGAGTTGAGCAAGGGAAGGGCAGAGGTGTGCAATTATGGGGTGTGCTGCGCACAGCACAGTCCCTCCTGTGTGCCTGAGCTCCTGCCTGGGGTTGCTGAAGCTGCTTGGGAGAGTTCTGAGGGGAATTTTGGCATTGGAGAACAACAGTGTGTGTCTGTGGAACACTTCCATTGCGTTACTGGAGAATGATCTGTTTGTTCCAGGTATCTTTCCAATGCTGAGGTGTTGGCACAGGGTGCCCAGAGAAGCTGTGGCTGCCCCATCCCTGGCAGTGTTCAAGGCCAGGTTGGACACAGGGGCTTGGAGCAAGCTGCTCTAGTGGAAGGTGTCCCTGCCTGTGGGAGGGGTTGGAGCTGGAGGAGCTTTAAGGTCCCTTCAACCCAAACTGGTCTGGGATTCCATAAGCTTTAGTGTGCCTAGATAGCTTGCCCCAGGTGGGCTCTGCCTGCTGTGTCTGGCTGCTCCTGTAGTATGAACAGGTAGGATTAGGCTGTCCCTTTAGGAGCTAAGCCTGGATCCTGGGGGAGTCCCAGCAAGTGCCCCCCTTTGGAAAGGAAGCAGTTAAAGTTGTCCTGTTTGCCAGGAAATTGAATAAATGAAGCAGTGCTTAAGCCTCAGGGTGACTGGCTCAGAGCAGTCAGTGGAGAGCAGGGTTTAGCCAGGGAACAGTGCAGCAGTGTCTGCAGCTGCCTGCCTCCCCTCCCACCTCCATCTACAGCACTTCAGGGGAAAAACAAGGATTGGGCTTGAGACCACAGGCTGGGAGCCTGTGGAGCTCCTACAGTTGCCAGCTGGGCTGCTGTAAGTAGAGCACCCATAACTTCTGGTTGCCTTTTCCATTACTCACGTGTTTTATACGTGGCATTCCTTTGTGGCATGCAGGACTGAGGCGGACGTGATGTGCAAGCGGGAGATCTTTGACTTTGCAACATGTTATTTGTGACCTTTTTTCCCTTGGATTACTCTCGGGAGCTTTCATTTGAATTCTCAGTAAATCTTACCCAGCGTTTCTCCCTTCTTTTTCAGGAGAACAGAGGGAGCTCCTGACCCTGTTCTGGCTACCAGCAGCGCTCGTGGAGAGAGACCCTAGGTAAGAATCACTCCGGCTGTGTGGAGGCAGGACTCTGGAGCCGGCTCCATCAGCATGGCTCTGGTGAACCAGGCTTAAAGGAGACTGAAGAGGGTTTTCTTAAGGCTCTGGTACTTCTGGGCACAGCCAGTGGAATTAGTTTTATTCCTTGCTTTCTCAGCACTTGGATGGGAAAGATGAGGCACTGTTTTGAAGGGTAGGGCTTGCCGCTCTAATGAGTGTTGAATTAGGGCTGTTGTTAATCCTGTCAGACTTCTGATTTGGAAAGGGGTTTCATTCCTTTTGAATGTGGCTTTAAGGAAGCTGTTTGCACACCATGTTTCAGACCCAGCTGATCTGTAAAGCACTTTCAGGGAGCTTGGCAGATCCTTCCCTTTGTCTTGTTTGTGCATGTCCTGTGTTTCTGCATTAAAAGGTGTTATCTGTGTTGGGGGTCTGGAAGGCTGTTTGCCACAGGAAAAACTGTGGCAGGAGTGGCAGGATGCTCAGTGAACAGGGCAGAAACAACGGACTGGGAAACTCTGGTGGAGTTTCTGTATAATGTACATCAGCTTATGGTTAAGAGCTGCTTGAGAAGGCTGCTTTGTGTTTGACATCTCGGCAGGTCCAGCCCATTTGCCCATTGTTTCTGTTGCACTGACAGAAGATGTCATCTCTCCTCCCTTTCCTGTGCCCCGGAGTTGCTAATGTGGCTTCCTGGTGTGTATATGGGATGAGGCAGCCCTGGTTACATGCTGGTGGAGGGTGAAAGTACAACCTGATGCTGAGCTTGAGCTTGGGAGGTTGCTGTTGTCAGATGCTGCTCCAGGCTGCTCATCTCCCTGACCCAGCTCCAGGGGTATTCCATTGCAGCAGAGGGGTAGAAACATCTGAGCAGTGCCCACCTGAGTGCTGAGGTCAGTCCTATTCCAAGAAGAAGTCCTGTGTGTAGCTCTGAGTCTTGCTGTTTTCCTTAAGGATCTGAGGACTTGTGAAATGGAGGCTGTGGCTCCTTTTCCCTGGGGTGACAGCACCAGGAGGGAAAGAAAGAAGACCTGGAGAGAATTTCCTCATTCCTGTCTCCTGTCCCACCCTGTTTGTTTGCTTATGTGGTAGAGCAATTGCAGAGTACAGAAGAAATGTGTGTGGTAACTGCAGCATGGAGGCAGGGGCACCCTGAGGTCTGTGCCCCTTCAGGTGGGTAAATGCTTTGACATACCTGAGCCTGCTGCAGCCCAGGGTCTGCTCCAGAACCCTCACCAGGGCGAGCTCAGGAATCCACGCCAAAGCCTCTCTTTCTCTCTCTGCAAACATGGGAGCAGGGTGCGACAAGTCACCCATTCAGGCAAAAATACCTGCTGGAGTGCTGGGTTTGTACAAGACTAAACCTATTTAAAGAGCTGGCAATAATAGAAACTTATGGCAAGGGTGGGGGGGGTGGGTTCCTCCAGGTGTGGAGTCAGACTTGTCAAAAAGTGCCTTTCTCTTTGTGATACACACAGCTCCACCTCAGTTGCTTGTCTCTTAGGGTCTGTGCAAGCAAGCACACATTAGCAACTTGAAATATTACACAGCCATGAATCTCTTGCTGCTCCTGCTCTAAGTGTTGTGTTTTACCCCAAAGCACAGGTAGAGACCTAAGTTATAACTGACTGATTGTACTGGGGTGTTCCACTGGAAGTGATTTATTTTTAAACAGGAATACATCCACATGCTGGTTATCTTTAGTAGCACAAAGGGCAGCTCAAGTGCCTCAGTCTGGGTTATTTCCTCTTATTCTACTTAATATCATACAATCACAGATTGGTTTGGGTTGGAAGGAACATTAAAGATCATCTTCCTAAAATCTAATTAATAGGTCTTAAGAACTGCCTAAGAGCTCATCTCAGTCTCCCCTCTGGCAGGTTAAAGCCATTCCCCTTGGCCTGTCCCTACAGGCCCTTGTCCAAAGCCCCTCTCTGGGTTTCCTGCAGCCCCTTTAGGCACTGGAGCTGCTCTCAGGTCTCCCCTTCAGGAGCCTTCTTTTCTCCAGGCTGACCCAGCCCAGCTCTCTCAGCCTGGCTCCAGAGCAGAGCTGCTCCAGCCCTCGCAGCATCTCCATGGCTTCCTCTGGACTCACTCTTTGTAACCTCTACCAGGTCCCTGCTCATCCACATGCAGCCACTTGTTTGCCCATACCCTGTCAATATCTAGAGAGCACATCCCCTGTTTCTCCTTTCTGCAGACCATGGTGGTAAATCAGTGAGCAGTTGGACACAACCCGACCATGAAGGGAGTTTTTAATGTGGTGAACAGCCAGGGCTGCTGTGGGGCATGTTGGAACCTGCAGAGCTTGGCAGGAGCATGGGATCCTGAGAAGAATAAATAATGGAATTGGACAGTAGTCACTAGCAGGAATGTTGCAGCCAAAGCACAAGCAATGTGTCAGTCACATGGAGGAAGAAGAGGGAGGAGATGAGTTTTAGCTGGGGAGAGGAGTTCTCCCCTTCCTTCTTTCCTCTCACAGCACACTCACCTTTGATCCCGTGCTGTAATTCCCTTGGGCTGTTCTTCTTCCTTCCCTGCTGCACAAGACGATTTGAAGTTTGTGTGTCTTGGCACAGGCTTCCTTTCCCAAATGTTTGTATTTGGGGACTTCAGTGCTTGAACATTTCATCTCTGAATGGGATCATCTTCAAAGCTGTGCTGTGTGAAAATTGCACCATGCGTTCTGTAGCTGTCCTTTGGGAATGCTTTTTGGTGTCAGGTGAGTGGCTGCTTGCATGAGTATAATTCTTGATTTAATGAAGAACTTAATTTAATTAAGAACTTAATTCTTGAGTTCTCCCCCCAGCAATGCTGGCTTCGTTTCCTTTTCTTCCCCCAGTCCTTAACCTCTGTCACTGCCCTTTTTAACTTCAAAGCCTGTTGAGGTCCTCTGTCACTGATGCTCTGCCAGGCTGCATGTCCTGGACCACCAGTGGCTCCTGCACACCATTGTCATCAGGTCACTCTCTCGGAACCAGCTCTACCATGGGCTGGTTGCCCTTCGGGGTTTGTTTGCTGAAAGCTCCTCTGGAGTTTCATTTCCCCTTTCCAATCTCTATATATCCACACCTATCTGCTCAAACATCATAGTGGCTTTTAGCTTAGAAAGCTCCTTTTCCCCAGTTGTAAGCACTCCTGGTGGTTGATCCGAGAGGAAGCACATCTCTGTTGGGGTTTAACCCCAGTCAGCACCTGAGCACCGTGGAGCCACTGGTGGAATGCAGAGGGAGCGTTGGAAACAGGTAAACCCAGTGAGTTAAAAACAGTTTAGTAATTGAAATAAAGTGAAACATGATAGGAAGAGAAAATAAAAAGGGAGAGAGGAGTGAAGCCCAAGAAGAGCAAGTGGCACACAGTACAATTCCCACCACCCACGGACTGATGCCAGCTCATACTAAGCAGCGATCGGCTCCTCCCGACCAACCTCCCCAGTTTCTGTCCTGGGCATGATATGCTCTGGGATGGAATACCCCTTTGGCTGCTTCATGTCAGGTGTCCTGGCTCTGCTTCCTCCCGGCTCTGTGTGCCCCTCCTCACTGGCAGAGCATGAGACTGAAAAGTCCTTGATCAGGGTAAGTGCTACCCAGCAACAACTAAACCATCAGTGTGTTACCAGCATTATTCTTGGGCTGAAGTCAAACCACAGCACTGCACCAGCTGCTAGGGACAAAATTGACACTATCCCAGCCCAAACCAGGACAGCCTCATCTCAGGTTTTTCTTAAACTTTGATTTAATATAGTGCCTGTACTTCGCTTTTTATTTCACTTGGTTTTACTTCAGTGGAGTACGGGGGTACACAGGATTCCAGACAGGGTCTGGCACAGCAGTGTCAGTACTTATGTTCAGTGCTGTCTCACCTGGACTGTGAGGGTTGCCTCTGCCTGGTTCTGTCACACTCAGAGATGCTGGTATTTCAAGCCTGATGGTGTTCCCAGGTTGCTCCTTCCACCTGGTGACTTTTCATAATATATGTGTTGGGCTGCACTCCCAGAGTGTGAGCAGCAGTTGAGGAGGGGATTCTTGCCCTCTGCTGTGCTCTGAGGAGACTCCCACCCCCACACAGTCCTGATCCAACTCTGGGGCAGCAGCACAAGAGGAACGTGGAGCTGTTGGAGTGAGCCCAGAGGAGGCCATGGAGATGCTGCGAGGGCTGGAGCAGCTCTGCTCTGGAGCCAGGCTGAGAGAGCTGGGCTGGGTCAGCCTGGAGAAGAGAAGGCTCCTGAAGGGGAGACCTGAGAGCAGCTCCAGTGCCTGAAGGGGCTGCAGGAAAGCTGGAGAGGGGCTTGGGACAAGGGCCTGTAGGGACAGGCCAAGGGGAATGGCTTTAACCTGCCCGAGGGGAGACTGAGCTGAGCTCTTAGGCAGAAGCTCTTCCCTGTGACGGTGCTGAGGCGCTGGCACAGGGTGCCCAGAGAAGCTGTGGCTGCCCCATCCCTGACAGTGTTGAAGGCCAGGTTGGACACAGGGGCTTGGAGCAAGCTGCTCTAGTGGAAGGTGTCCCTGCCTGTGGCAGGGGTTGGAGCTGGAGGAGCTTTAAGGTCCCTTCCAACCCAAACCAGGCTGTTCTTTCACACCAGAAATTGTCCCGAGTCCCTCTAGAGCTGCGCTGGGTGCCGAGTGCAGAAGCCATGTCCCCATCTACCCAAGAGCTGTACTTTTAATGCAGTGTGTCCAGACACACTGATTTGCAGTAACCAGATTAGGGATCTGCACTGGCAGCCTTTGGAGTGTTTCTCTCATTGCATGTGATGTGATTAGAGGAGAGATGTGACAACATAAAGCTCATGGAAATGAAATTGGATTGCCTGGGGCTGTTGCAGACCTTTGCCTGGTAATAGGTCGTGTACCACCTAACATAATTTCTTTGTTAAACATGTCCCCAGTAAATGTATAACTGTCAATTAGGAGAAATATTGACATCTGATGCCTTAGTATATGCAATTTAAAATGGGGCTTGTGGTATTTTTGCATCTTGCATGACTGCAATTGAGAAGAGACATGGGTTCTTTTGTCCTTTTACAGACAAGAAATGTTCTTTTATACTGAGCACTTGTCCCCATGTGCTACCTCAATCACATTAGGCTGCCTTGCTGGCAGGAGGGTTGAGGGTGGTGCAGCAGCAGGATGAGGTAAAGCCCAGAGGGACACACCTCCTTTAAATTGTCCTGCTCACTTTGCTCTGTGTCCTCTGTAGTCCCAGTGCAGGACCAGAGGATGCTTCAGAAGCCTATCCTGTCAGTGGCTTAGAGTATTTTCTCTTGCAGTAGCACCAGAGAAACCATATTCTGATTAGAGAAGTGCTTATTGTAGTTTTGGTTTCTTTCTCAGGGTCCCACTTTTCTACGTGCCTTTTTGAATCTCTGTGGTAAAGATACCTCACAATCACCACATGAACGGCTCCATGTTTCCAGCCACTCATCCTCCTGAACATCACCACCCAACGGCATCCTCAGAACACAGCCATGGATCTGACATGATGATGATGGTAAGTGGAAAATTTATAGCTAACCAGAGAGCTTTTCCTTCTCTGTGGTTCAGAGTGACTTGTCATCTTAAAGATTGTGCTCTTGAGGGTCATAGACTGGTCCAGGTGGGAGGGACCTTAAAGCTCACGAGTTCCCAACCCTGCCACGGGCAGGGACACCTTCCACTAGAGCAGCTTGCTCCAAGCCCCTGTGTCCAACCTGGCCTTGAACACTGCCAGGGATGGGGCAGCCACAGCTTCTCTGGGCACCCTGTGCCAGGGCTTAAGTTTAATCAGAAATTAAGCTTAGCTTTGGAAGGTGTTCTTAAAACCCAAACACGGGGCCCCGTTGTGGCTCTTCTGGAATGAAGGAGTGGCACGAGGTGATAAGCAACACGAAATGCATTTCAGAGCTGGGGAGCCTGTGGCAAAATGGTCTTTTCCAGCAAAGACCTTTCTAGCAGACAGCCTGGTGTCTGCTCTCCAGCCAGGTAAAGGCAGAAATGCCAAGTAAGCTGTTTCCTGCAGGAAACAGACATGGATGGAGTTCTCCAGTCTGTTGGTGTTAGCAAAAGCCTTAACTGGGACTGAGGGGGCTGCACACCAGTGTGATAGATTGTGCTGACCTGCACATGACCAGCCCCTGTGCCCTTTTCCTTCTGAACTCGGTATGCACTGGGCTTGGGGAGCAAAGTGCTAGCAGGGCTCTTTGCCATGTTGGCATTAAGGCTGTGTTGGTGCTGAATCCTGCTGCTCTAGCTAACTCTGATTTAAACAGGTTCAGACTTGGGTGTGCTGACCGCACAGAAGCTTTGCAGAGATCCTGGCCAGAGTTTCCCTGGAGATGACCAGGGATGTGTGCTTGTGTGTAGCCAGTTCTTGGGATGTTTTCAGCTTTTTCTCCCTTTTCTGAGTACTTTTGGAATGAGTTTCAGTTTATTAAAACCTGACTCTTTAGGGTTAAACTTTGAAAGGAGGGCAGAGAGGGTGCATTTCCCTTCCAGATGGGAATGTACTTGGATACATTGCAAACCTTCAGTTAGAGTTTGCTCAGCTGTGTGCCCCGAAGAAGGCAGCAAGAATCACTTATTCTGCTTACACCTCAAACAGTGTCATAGCAGGAGAGGACCAGAGCTGCCTCCCCTTTGGGAGCATGGCCCAGTGCAAAGCCAGGGGTGCTGGTGGGACTTGCAGTCCAGTGGTGTCACCGGTGCCCTTGTGAAGCTCATCTGATCTAACTTGCAGTGGCATTCCCTCATCTCTTACTTTCCCTCTAATTGCTGTTTCTTTGCCAGTGCCAAGTGCTCTTACCTTCAGTGGTGGTTGCAGGACCCTGCCTAACCCTGCAACTGGAAACTGTGATGAATTGCACAAGATTCTGAACTAATGTTGCATGTAAAACTGCCAGGGAAGGAAGTAAATAGGTGCCAGCACCTTAGATCATGGACTGAACACATTTAACATGTATGTATTCCCATTCCCCACTTGCATCAAGGACAGGCCCTGTTCTAGCTGTGGGCTACAGAGCTCTGTAACATTCTGTGTCTTGTGTGGGGCTTGTTTTAAATATGAGAATATTACATTCATTAAAGAAACAAAAGTGCTCTGTAAAAGCTGTTCTGTAGTTCCTGCTCTCAGGGTAATGAATGCTGCTGCTTAGAGACACTGAAATTAGTCATAACTCTGACCTTCAGCAAATAACCTTCACAAAGCAATGAGGGGAGTTGAAAGAGAAGTTCCTCCAGCGTAGTGAGTGCTTCACATGTGAAAACACTGTTGTCAGGACATGCTGAACTGCGGTGTATGTACCTGGATGGGAAGATGACATGAATCCCAGCTGGCCGGGGATCATTGTCTCCCCTTCCTACAGCATTCACTCTGCACATTCAGGAGCTCTTATTTTTACCCAGGGCAAGCTGTGCTCCTGATTTATATAATCCTTGTTGTACCGGTACTGAGGCCTCTGTTTCCCATAGGATATTAGGAGGTTCTGTAGGGAGACAAGAGTCTGGGGCCAGAGGATTCAGCTACAGAAACCTTTATCTATATAAGCTCACACGAGGTCAGGTTGGGGGAAGAAAGTGCTCTGTGCACCCCGGGCCATAAGCAGTCATGAGGAGGCAGGGGTGAGCTCCACAGAGACATCCCCAGTCCCTGACTGCTTCTGATGCTGCAGAGAGGAGCTCTGAAAGCAAGGAGAAGGCATTTTCCTGTAGCAGGTACTGTAAAGGACAGATCTGCCCAGGGACACTGCCTCAAAGACCTGCCCACTGGAAGTGGAACCTGGAACATCAGTGGCCATGTCTCACTTGTGTGTGTTACACTGGATTTACTGAGGAGCTTCTTTGAGTCTCTCTGGTGACCGACTGAAAGGACCCAAGTGCTTGCCATAACACAAAAGCCTTTGTTGAACCTTGTGAGCTCTGTCTCAGGATGAGCTCCTCAGGCTCATCTTGATGTTCTTTATGTTTTGGGCAGGCAATGACTTTCCACTTCAGCTATGAGAACGTGCCATTGCTGTTTTCTGGACTTACAATCAATAGTCCTGGAGGTTAGTAAAACTCTCTTGTCCAGTCCCAACAAAAGGTTTACCAGTGGTGAATGTTTCAGGAGCCGGCTTGCTCTTTATGCCAAAACCACACAGGCACAGTGCATTGAGTGTGCTTGAAATGGCATCTATGGGGTGAAAGAAAAGGGCAGATGTTTTGTGTAGCTCAAGGATTTGACTGGTTTTACTCCAAAAGTGAGCACTGGTTTCACTTCATGGGTGGAGTGCCAGATAGTGCCTGTCTGAAACTCAGGTTTACCATGCACACGTGCATGACCAGCCATAGCCTGGGCAGTGGGACGTGGCTGTGGACGCACGCAGTGTGTTTTGAAGCAAATGTCCCCTGTTGCTCAGATACAATAACTTCTCCTCTCTTGTCAGAAATGGCTGGTGCTTTTGTGGCTGTCTTCTTCCTGGCCATGTTTTATGAAGGTCTTAAGATTGCCCGGGAATGTCTGCTCCGTAAATCCCAGGTCAGCATTCGCTACAACTCCATGCCAGTGCCAGGTCCCAACGGCACCATCCTGATGGAGACACACAAAACTGTGGGGTAAGAATTTCCCTTCATTCTAAGACACGTTTCTTCAGCAGCTGACAAAGATGAAAATGGGGACAGAAAAAGAAACACTTCATGCAAGCAGTATTACCCTCTGCTTGTGTAATGGCTGCAGAGTGGGACACTGCTCCACACTGTGCCGCAGTCACCTGCCCACCCTTTAGGATGGGGAACAAAAGGAGGAAAGCAACAAGGAGTCAGATAAGCCTGGTTATTCTCCACCATAGTTGTTAAACATATTCAGGGAGTTCCCATGAGCAGAATTTAGGTGTTAGGGACAAGTGACTCTGCCAGGAATTTCTTGGGATCCTTCTGCTGACAGGTAGACAAAGCCTCTACTCAGAAAAGCCATTCTGCTTATTGAATGTGGGGGTAAAATAAGCTGTAGAGCTCTGTTTCTCAGGTAAAAGTGTGGTCCTCCTGGTAAGCACCATGCTGGCATTGTCATCGGTCAGCTCTAGGGGGAAAGCCACAGTTACATGGGGCAGATGGATGCAGAAGTGTGTGTCCAGGCTGCTCTGTTACCTTGTGTGCCACCTCACACCCCCCTGGCATCCTGTCAGCCTAAGCTGAGCTGCATTTTCTCTTTGGGGGATGTGTGTTTTCCTGCCTGTGTCTCACGGATGCTGACTGCTCTTTGGGTTTTGTGTTCCCAGACAGCAGATGCTGAGCTTCCCTCACCTCCTGCAGACCGTGCTGCACATCATCCAGGTCGTGGTCAGTTACTTCCTCATGCTGATCTTCATGACATACAACGGATACCTCTGCATAGCCGTGGCAGCCGGGGCAGGGATGGGCTATTTCTTCTTCAGCTGGAAAAAGGCGGTTGTTGTGGATATCACAGAGCACTGCCATTAACAGCGGACACTGCCCAAAAGCCTCTCCACCCCACTGCTCTCTTGAACAAAAGGGATCTCTTGAAGGGAGGGATCCTTCCTAAGCTGACAGAGAATCAATGTACAGAAAATGAACTGGAGTTCACCACAGGTTCCTGGCCGGAGTGCAGGGATGTGAGGAGCTGGGGTGTGCTGCTTGCTTGCTGCAGGGCAGCAGTGTTGACTCGAGGGTCCTATGGTTGCCACTCTGGGCCAGGATTTGCTTTAGTCTTAGATTATGCCGTGATTGAAATTAGTTGGCTGACAGAAATGTAGAAGTTATTCTTTAAGAAAACAAAAAAAAGAAAACAAAAAGCATTTTATTTTTAAAAGCTCATCTGGGAGGGTTTCATGAACAGCAGGGAAAGACCAGAGTCACCCATGGAGCTACATGTGTGAATGGCTGTTTTAATTCTGCTTGTTTCAAGCTGTACAGGATGCCAGGGGACATCTCCCTGGCACTGTGGCTTTTGGGGCCAGTGACACCTTCTGATGCAGAAGGAGATTTTGGTGCTGCACCTCAGACACGCTCAGGTGCGTGCTGCAAGGGAGTACTTTACATAAGTGTGTGACCTGGGGTCTCAATGGCCTGTCCCCAAGTCCATCCGTGTATGATGAGTGTTGATAACTGGATGTGTCCAGCAGCATTACTCAGCTTCAGGTGGTAACATTTAAGTTTGGCTGCTTTCAATTCCCAGTCATGGAAATACATGGAGTAGATGCAGGACAATTGTGTATTTACAGGGCAAAAAGACTATAAATAACCCATTGAACCTGCATTTACTTCATGTTGGATTGCACCTGGGTGGAGCTAGAGGTGGGCTCTGGTTGAACTAGTTCTGTAAATGAGGCAAGAGCTAAATAATGATTTCATGACACTAAAGGTTAAGATGTCTGAAGCGGGCATTCCCTGGTGGAAATGAAGGAGGTAAAACAGTCGTGTTCCTGTAAAGGAGAGATCTGGGGAAGAGAAGAAAGAAAAGATAGAACTGAGCAGGCTTTGGTCTCTTCTCAGGTGAAACTTGGAGCAATTTGGGCTGATTAAAAAGTGTTCCTGACCCAGATGACTCCTCTTTGTCTTGATAATTGTGCTGTGACCTTAGCTTGGAGGTGCAGGAGTTACCTGTGCTGGCCGTGCAGTGAAGAGCTCCCACTTGTCGTGGGCAGGACAGGCTGTGACACGGGCAGAGGCAGCCTCCTGCGTGAGTTGTCCACCTCTCACCCTGCGTTTTCTAGGGAGCAGTTTTGGTTTAGCACTTTGTTATGGAAGGGAGTGGTGTGCAGAGCGTGGTGCAAAGCTGGAGTCTCCATCGCACTCGGGATGCCCAGTTTGTGCTTGTAACAGGCTGGAAGGGATGAAGGTGGGATTTTCACTGGAAAACAGGCAATACCTGCAGACAGGGACTGGTGCCTGAGATCTGCCCTGAGAACAGGGAATCCTCCTGAGGTAAAAGTGTCTGGGCACGTGCATCAGCACTTTTCTCTCCAGAGATGTAACTAGTCCCACAGTAGCTGCGTAAGGAAAGCTGGGAATTACGTTTTAGCCCATAAGGGAGGCCCATCCCTGTGGCGGTGGGTTCTTCTGCGTTGATGGTCCATCAGCAGCCCAGAGCACACCCTCACCCTACCACTCTCTGTGAAGGGCAGCAGGAAGTCCATTACTGCTGCTGCCAGGATCCTGAATTGCTCCACGTGAAGTTGACTGTCCCAGGTTGATGCCATCTGTTTGTTTGGACATCTTGTTTTCTTAGGGCAGCCCAAGCACAGCATGCAATTTGATGAGGTAAAGGCAGGGGTCAGTTCCTAAAGAGCTGCTTTCTGTAGTGACTTTGCATCTAGGTGAAAAAGGCAAAGAATCCGAGCCCCCTCCTCAAGAGAGAGAGGAAAAGCTCTTCCCCAGTGTGACCTTTGAAGGGAGTTAACCCACCAGGCTGCAGAAGGACAGATGCTGCTCTCTGCACCTGCCCCAAAGGTAAAAATCTCTGTAAGCAATCCTGCCTGTCTTCAGGAGCAGAAACCAGACCCTGCCACCCTGAGAGCTGTGAGGGAATCTGAGTGCTTGTCAGGGAAGAGTGAAGCAGTTGAGTGCTGGAGATGGTGGGCTCTGGTTTGGAAGCTTTAACCTGCAGGGCTTGATCCCTGGGGTTGATCAGAACCGATAGTGGCAGCGCTGCTCTGGTCATTTCTCTGCAGTGAGCTGGAGCTGCTGCACCAGGGATTAGAGTCCCAAGGGGCTCTGTGTGACACCAGTTACTCCATGTACCTCTTGCTGTGTCTTTCTCTAAAATAGAACCTTCCCTTTGCCTGATCCTGCTGTCTCCTTTTGGGCACCCAATTCTCTGGTTCAAGTGACGAGAGATGGATGAGTCAGAGATCAGGCAGTAGCTGTGGCTTTCACAATCTAAGCCAGGTTCTCCTTAGCTTTTCCGCCTCATTTTACCTGTAGCATGGAAACTGTTTCCTCCCAGAGGTGATCCCCCTGTGTTCAGTGTGCAGTTGGGTGCTGATGCTGCCGCAGCAGTGGTCACCTGCATGGTAAGAGCCCCCGCAACAGTCCCTGGTACCCTGGCAGTGATGGTTGGAGCAGGGGCAGCGCCTCTTAGACAGGGGAGAGCTGAGCCAGGGAAGGATGGTCTGAAGGGGAGGGTGATCATGGAGGGATGGAGGCTGCATCCTCTCTGCTGCTGAGGACAGGACAGCCTCCACCTCCCCATGAGCACCTCCCCTTCAGCTCTGGATGTGCTTCCTTTAGCTTCAGACAATCTGGAGCAGCCTGCCCCGTGCCTCCAGTGCCACCGACTGTGTGTCCCTGGGCCAGGCTGCTGAGCAGAACCTGCTGCCTCCTGATGGCTTCACCCACCGTGTCCAGGGTGTGCCCATTGACAGTTGTGCTGATGACACTAAACCCACATGAGGTGGTGCTTGGAGGGAGGTGAGGGCTCTGCAAGGCTCAAGTAAACTTAATTCACGTCACCACAGTGTAGCACGCCTGGAATGCGATGTCCTGTGTCTGTTTGTGCCCCATGTTTGGTCTCCACACGTGGTGCGTCTGGATCCATCATCTCCTAAGTGCCCAAGCACGAGGCTGTCACCCGCCGTTGTTCTCGTTCCTTCAGTGCCTGTTCAGTTTGCCTGGAGCAGCCCCACATCCAGCAGGGTTTGAGTTCTGTTTACAGTGGACTGTCACTTTTGTTTTTATCTTGCTCTATGTGGAGGTAATGTGTCTGATATTACTGTGAATATCAAGAGTCTCCTGTATATAATTAACCAATAAACTAGACTGCATTTTACTGTGGTGGATATGTGCTTTGGAAACACTCCTCAATGCAGACTGCAGCTGAAGTGGGGGCTGGCAGCTCCCACCACAGCAATCAGAGAGTGATTGGGAGTCACAGAATCCCAGCCTGGTTTGTGTTGGAAGGGACCTTAAAGCTCCTCCAGTTCCATCCAACCCCTGCCACTAGAGCAGCTTGCTCCAAGCCCCTGTGTCCAACCTGGCTTTGAACACTGCCAGGGATGGGGCAGCCACAGCTTCTCTGGGCACCCTGTGCCAGCGCCTCAGCACCCTCACAGGGAAGAGCTTCTGCCTAAGAGCTCATCTCAGTCTCCCCTCTGGCAGGTTAAAGCCATTCCCCTTGGCCTGTCCCTACATCCCTTGTCCCAAGCCCCTCTCCAGCTTTCCTGCAGCCCCTTCAGGCACTGGAGCTGCTCTCAGGTCTCCCCTTCAGGAGCCTTCTCTTCTCCAGGCTGCCCCAGCCCAGCTCTCTCAGCCTGGCTCCAGAGCAGAGCTGCTCCAGCCCTCGCAGCATCTCCATGGCCTCCTCTGCACTCTCTCCAACAGCTCCACGTCCCTCTTGTGCTGCTGCCCCAGAGCTGGATCAGGACTGCAGGGGGGTCTCCCCAGAGCACAGCAGAGGGGCAGGATCCCCTCCCTGTGCTGTTGCTCACGCTCTGGGGGTGCAGGCCAGCACACAAGGGGCATTCTGGGCTCAAGCGCTTACTGAAACTGGATCATGGGGAGCTTCTCATCACCCAACACCCCCAAGTCCTTCTCCTCAGGGCTGCTCCATCCCTTCATCTCCCAGCCTGTGCTTGTGCTTGGATTGCCCTGACTCATGTGAAGGTTTGTAGCACTCTGGTACCTTCTCCTTAGCGGTGTCACCAGCTCACAGGGTGAAGGTTTAAACAAAATCCCTTCACTGCCTCCATTTTTAGGGCAACTACACCAAAAAGTCCCCAGCAGTCCCCTCTCCAGCGGTTGTGTTTCACCTCCGGACTGCATCCCACACGGGCACGCGCAGTGCAGGACACACGGGTGTTTCCCCCTCGGCCATTCACAGCAGCTCGTGTGGTTATTACTGAACGGCAATAATAAAAAAGGCCATATTTATTTGAACACGGCCCTTGCCAAGGGGCGCTCACGGCCCCCTTCACCGCAGAGCCGGGAGCGCGGGTGCAGCGGGCCCGGCCCCGCCCTTAGAACTCGAAGGTGCCGAAGTGCGCGGCGCGGCCGCCGGCCTTGGGCTGCGGCTTGTACCCGATGCGGTCATTGATCATCTGCTCCCGGCTCTTGTGGTCGCTGCCCAGCGCCGCCGCCGCCGCCGCCGCCTCCTCACCGGCCGCCGCCGCGTCCGCGTCCTCCCGCTGCTTCCTGCGGCCCTGCGGGGCAGAGGGGCCGCGTCAGGGCGATCCCGAGCGGGCGGGGGGGGGGCCGTGTCCCGCCGCGGGAGGCCCCGCTCGCACCTCCAGGTCCTTCCGGATGCTCTCGAACTCCTCGATGTCGTCCAGCTTCAGCTCCAGCCGCGTCGGCTTCCGCCGCAGCATCCCCACCCACACCGGTACCCGAGCCCGCCGCCGCGGGCCGAGCCCGCCAAGGCCACACCTCCCGGCGTGCTCTGCGCGCCCCCGGCCACACCTCCCGGTGTGCGTTGCCCCCCCCGGACTACACCTCCCAGCGTACCTTGCGTGGCCCCGGGTCGTTGCTCCCGACGTGCCCTGCGAGCCCCGCCGCTAACGGCTACTGCGCTTCCCGGCGTGCCCCGCGTGCCCCGGAAGTGATCGTGAGGCGCCGGAGCCCGAACCCCGTGCTGCTGCCGTTCTCGGTTCCCGTTGCCGCCGCCATGGCCTCCGCTCGGGCCCCGGCAGCGCGAGGTGGCGCCCGCCCGCTCGTGCGGGCCCCCGCGCCTGCAGAGGTGGGTGCCTGCTTCAGGCGGGGAGGGCGGCGGCACCACGCCCGTTACCCGCACGGCAGCGGGGCCGCCCCGGTGTGTGCTGTTGCGGCCTGCGGGGTTCGCGGCGGCCGGAGCTCCCCCCGGAGCTCCCCCAGCCGCGTTTGTGGGCGGCCTGACGGGGTCCTCGGATTCTTCCCGGGATGTTTGTTTGAGGCCCCTCTCCCGGGAGCCGGAACCGGTCACCCGCCGCCTCCCTCCACGTGCGGAGCGCCCCCGAGCGCGGGCGGCGGCATCGCCTCCTTCCTGAGCTGGAACGTTGTTGTTTTTCATTGTAGTCCAGAAAGCAGCCTTAAAAGTGAGGTCTGAGCAGCTCACAGTGAGCCAGAACACAACAGAGCCCACTTGCAGCGAAGTATTTAATGGGGCATTTTACTTCTGCCCTTTGCACTTGGGCCAAAGCTGCTGCCTCAAACAGAGTGTCCGGGTCTCATCAGAACGTCCCCAGTGTCCTCCCCTGCAACTGGAGCTGTTTGCTGGCTCCTTGTCAACCAAAACACACTTAAAGGTCTGCCTTTACCTTCCAGGCCACCAAGACCAAGGCTGCAGAAGAGAGCGATGCTCCCCCGGCCAAGAGAGCCCCCATCTTCTATGGCAGCCTTGAAGAGAAGGAGAAGGAGCGTCTGGCAAAGGGAGAGTCGGGGCTGCTGGGGAAGGAGGGGATGAAAGCGGCGATCGAAGCTGGCAACATCAACATTAGCAGTGGTGAGAATATTGACCCATGTTCTGCAGCATGACACTTTCAAAAGGCTGTGATCAACTTTTAGGATAATTTAAAGTCAAACCCATGAGGCTTTTGCCTGGACAAATGGCTCTTTGTTTGGCTTTTCCTGTTTGAGAGGGATCTGGTCCTGCCTCTGGGTCAGGGCAACCCCAGCACAAACACAGGGCTGGAGCAGCTCTGCTCTGGAGCCAGGCTGAGAGAGCTGGGCTGGGTCAGCCTGGAGAAGAGAAGGCTCCTGAAGGGGAGACCTTAGAGCAGCTCCAGTGCCTAAAGGGGCTGCAGGAAAGCTGGAGAGGGGCTTTGGCCAAGGGCCTGTAGGGACAGGCCAAGGGGGAATGGCTTTAACCTGCCCGAGGGGAGACTGAGATGAGCTCTTAGGCAGAAGCTCTTCCCTGTGAGGGTGCTGAGGCGCTGGCACAGGGTGCCCAGAGAAGCTGTGGCTGCCCCATCCCTGGCAGTGTTCAAGGGCAGGTTGGACACAGGGGCTTGGAGCAAGCTGCTCTAGTGGAAGGTGTCCCTGCCCATGGCAGGGGTTGGAGCTGGATGAGCTTTAAGGTCCCTTCAGCCCAAACCAGGCTGGCATTCTGGGATGGTCTCTCATCCAGCACTGCTGTGAGCTGACAGTTCTGTTTGTTTCTCAGGTGAGGTCTTTGACCTCGAAGACCACATGAGTGAGCGTCAGGCTGAGGTGCTGGCGGAGTTCGAGCGCAGGAAGCGAGCCCGGCAGATCAACGTGTCCACTGATGACTCTGAAGTCAAAGCCTGTTTGCGGGCGCTTGGGGAGCCCATCACCCTCTTTGGAGAAGGTCCTGCAGAAAGGAGGGAGAGGTGCTGTGTCAGGCTGCCCGAGTTCTGCATAGGGAGAACTTGGAGTTTATCCAACTCTTGTTGGATGTTTTCCATGTGGTTGGGGTGCAGCGAGTGCCACTGCTCTGTAACACTTCCTTACAGTGCTGCAAGAGCACTGAGGAAGAAGGAGCAGCTGGCAGGAGCTCATTGTCAGCTGAGAATTCACAGCCTGAATACAACTTGCTGTTTTTCTTTCCAGGTTAAGAAATATCCTTTCAGTGGTTGGCACAGACGCGTTAAAAAAGACCAGGAAAGATGACGACAGGTCTAAAAAGTCCAGAGAAGAGGTAATGATCTCCCTGTTCCCTCAGTGCTGAGGGAAGCTTGTGTGATACCTGGCTTTGATGGGCTCTGCTCTGCCCAGGACTCTTGGTTTGGGTCACTCTGTGGGTTTTCGTCCCTTCGTGCTTATTTTGTGTTGCCTGTCTTAGCAGTTCTAAATCTGCAACACTAAGTTAGCCTGTGCTTGCAGGACAAATCCCATGCTGCATGTAGAAGAGGAGAGCAGGTGTTTGAACTGTTCCTTAGTCTGGCAGGGCCTTTATTGCTGTCTTTGTACTTGGGAAGAAAAGAAAATATGTTCCTGCTGCTGCATCTGTTTCTGCCTGTTATTCTTCTTTCTGCTTCTCCTGTCTCTTTTCTAAGTCCATTTTTCCCTTCTTATTCTGGGGGGTTGGTGTAAGAAACAAGGACAATTTCTGCAGCTCTGGGCTTTCATTTTCCAGGGCAATGTGTAGAGAAGGAAGGAGCTGTAATTCATCAAGTAAAAGCAAGTCATAACTGGAATATTCTCGAGTGAAATGGCTGCACATCAGGATTTTATCTGCAGGGCAGAGTTTGCCTTGTCTCTTTAATCACTTTTTCTAGGGCTGATAGTTACACAAAATATCTTTAAAAAGAGGCCTTAACACAGTGAGATTTAAGAGCAGACAGTGGTGGCACTTATCTGCTAAGAGGAGGTCACTGGGTGGAAGAGCAGCATCACATCAGCTGCGTTCTTTCCCTTGCAGTATCAGCAAACCTGGTACCACGAAGGACCACGCAGCCTGAAAACAGCGCGGCTCTGGCTTGCAAACTACTCACTCCCCAGGTGAGACCCAGCAGCTCAAAGGAAGGAGGAGGCACAACTTGGTGTAAAGTTTGGCTGCTCATCCCACTGCAGGTAGTGCAGGCAATCAGGCCAAAGGAATGGGGAACATACACAGGTAGACAAGTCCAGTGAGTGCAGGACTCGAGTGCTCCGTGCAGTACCGACTCTAACATCAGCCCAGCTCAGGGGAGGATGAGGGCACGGCCAGTTTCCAGCAGCAGGGTAGGGCAGTGTAGGGGTTTGTTACTCCACTGTTGTGCTCTGCAGGGCAGCGAAGCGGTTGGAAGAAGCCCGCCTGCTCAAAGAGATCCCAGAGGCAACCAGGACATCGCAGAGACAGGAGCTACACAAATCCCTGCGGGTAGGTTTGGCTGCTGCTTTTACAGCTTCTTGCTGCTCCTCCAAAGACTGCAGGAATGGGTCAGTGCCCCGACATGCTATGCAGGTGTGTGCAGTTTTCTGCACTGTCACCTGTTGGGAAGCTTTGCTTATTCTCCCTTCCCCTGTGGTGTGCAAAGAGCATGTACTAATTCCTTCAGGGATTCAGAGAGATGTACTCTAGTTGTCCCTTTGCGTGGCAGAGGGGTGAGCAGACATCCCTGCACTGCCTTGCCACTTGCCTGGGAAGCTAAAGGCATTTGTTCCTGGCTCTGTCACAGGTTTAGCTGGTGAGGAATGGACTGCTCACTTTCCTTTCCTGTACAGCAGTCACCAGTCCATAAACCCAAGGGAAAATACAAGCAACACCATAATAACCATCTTTTAGATGACTCTGAGACAGCCTTGTGTGTTAAGTTAGATTCCCAGCTTAACCCAACAGGGAGGCTTGAGCTGCTCAAATCCAGTTTACACCCAGAGGCATTAACTGCCAGAGGGTTTGCTTCTCCCCTCAGCACACCACAGTGCCTGCCCTCCTCTGTCTGGATGCATTCATTGGATGAGGTGTAGAAAGAAACCAAAGCTGCAGGATGTTCTTTATGAAAGCTACAGTTGCAAAGCAGGCCTGAGGGCTTCCTGGTGGCCAGTACCATGGGTGGCACTGGGGAGCTTCACTGTGCCCCAGGCCTACATCAGTCCAGCTCAGTGGCTTGCTTGGAGCTGGAGTGGCTGTGGGCAGCTCCTGCCTTTGAAAGTGACTTTCCAAAGGCCTCTGCCTTCTCCTTCACCCCACTCTTTGCCTGGGGCTTTCTCTAGGTTGTACTTTGCTCAGTTATCATTTTCTTTGTCTTTGGTTTCAGTCCTTGAATAACTTCTGCAGCCAGATTGGAGATGATCGCCCGCTGTCCTACTGCCACTTCAGCCCCAATTCCAAACTGCTCGCGACTGCCTGCTGGTGAGTTTCCTTCCACAGCACTTGCTTTAGGGGCTGGAGAGCACAGCAGGAGTGAAGGAGAGGGGTGCTACTGCAGGCCGGTGAATCAGGAGAGTTCAGAAATGCTTTTTCTTTCTACTCTGAACTCTCTTCCCTTCATTTTAGAGCTTAGGAGATATTTCAGTCCAAGTCCATTAGTTGCCGTGGCTGGTTGCCCCACGTGCATTGGTATTTCAGCCATTGCAGCTGCCCATACCCAGGTGGTTTTGCAGCTCTGGGTTTGATCTGCTCTTTGACATTCCTGCCTACACTGACACCTATTTCTTGTCATCAACAGGAGTGGGTTGTGCAAGCTCTGGTCCGTGCCCGACTGCAACCTTGTCCACACCTTACGAGGTGAGAGCGACTTTGCTGAGTTCTTTTATTCCTCTGTGGACTGAGTTCCCCTTTCTCAATTACTCTGTGGCTCCAAATGTAGTGATCTTTGGGCCGGTTTTGTTCTCATGAGAGCACTGGGGAGCTGGGGCACTGTCAGGTAATGACGAGGAAGTCCTGGCCCTTCTCTTAGAGCTGAGACCAGAGTTTGCTGTTCCTGATTCTAAATGGGGTTTTGTTTCAAAACCTGGTTTGAATTATTTAGAGGCAAATAGCAGCATTTTTGGCCAGTCACTTACCAGCAGTGAGGTTCTTTGAACAGTGGTCACAACTCTGACTGGGTACAAAGGTGAGGACAGATCTCTGGATTCATATGTTGGATTTTCACTACATTTTGCGTGTCACAAACCTTTGTGTTGGACACCCTGAAGTGGGTGCTGCTGGAAGTGCAGTGTAGCTGTTGGCAGCTGTGGCTGGTGGTTACAGTGCACCTTCACCCAACGTGGGAGGACACAGCGACAGCGTTCACTGGTAGCCAGCTGAGCAACAAAAAAATGCTGCTTCTCTGAAGAACTGGCCAAGATCATGTGGCAGACGGTGATTTTTGATCTTCCTTTCTCTTAAGGACACAGCACCAATGTAGGAGCAATAGTTTTCCATCCCAAAGCCACTGTCTCCCTGGACAAGAAGGATGTTAACCTGGCCTCCTGTGCAGCTGATGGTTCTGTCAAACTCTGGAGCCTTGAAAGGTCAGAATGATACCAGACAAGCACACTGCAGCATGGTTGGTTTGGGGTTTATTTCATGCTGCTAAACATTGGACATTTACCATCCTCCTGCAAATGCAACCTTTTCTTGTAGTTATACCAGTGCAGTTCCTGGCCTCAGTTTGTGCCACCTTCTTCAGCAGGAAAAAAGATCACCCTGAGTAGGGACATCCAGGTGAGGGGAAGTCATCTGAAGAGAATCAAGTCCGGGTTGCTGCTGGGCTCTGGTGAATGCTTTGGGTGATGGATGGAAGATTTGGAGATTGTTTCATTCTAACCTTTGATTTAGGAGAAAATATCCCCTCTTAGACTGGACTTGATGGTCTTAAAGGTCTTTCCAACCAAGCTGATTCTATGGATATTAAAAAATGAACTTGAGTTATTAGAAAGCACCAGTATCTGGAGAGGGAGTAACCAAATACAGGAGGATGCACAAAAGCTTCAGCCTCTCAGTGGCTCTGTCATTGCAGTGTAGTTTTGGAAGAAGATGTGCAGCATCTGTCTCAAGGCTGTGAAGAAGAGAAGGTGTAGACACTGAGCCCTGGCACTGGCTGTGTTTGAGGAGCCCTTCAGTGCACCTCATGCAGTGGAAGTGCTCAGGTGCTTATCCTTAGCTAGAAGTCAGTGTTTCCAGTCATAGAAGCACAGCTCTGCACAGGCACAGGCTGCTTATTAGTCTCAGATGACCACATCTCTTTAGTTACCCTGTTGGAAAGAAACTAAATGCTGCTCAGGTCTCCTGCTGAAGGTTGCTAACCTGCTGCTTGTAATTATGGGAGAATATTCCCCCTATCCTGCCTCCCTGCAGCTCTGCACAAGAGCAGGATTTGCTCTAGTTCTGTGAAGCCACAGGAAATCTGCTGTTGCAGTAGTCTGTGTTTTGGTTCTGCACTTTAAAGTGCTAATGACAAGGGCCTATTCAGGAATAATGATAATAATTATCCTAGGAGAACTTTGTAACCAGCATGAGTGTGGATCAAGGGGCACCTGGGTGAGCAAAGCCAGAATTCAGAGCCATTAGTTAAAGCTCTGATGTTCTGGCTGGGTGGCATTTAATGAGCAGATCCTGTGCTGTGAGCAGAACGTTTGCAAAGGCCTCCAGGAGCCCCCTCCTCTGACCAGTGCCTGATTTTTGTTTGTCTTTCAGTGATGAACCGGTGGCAGATATTGAAGGACACAGCATGAGAGTGGCACGTGTGATGTGGCACCCGTCAGGCCGGTTCCTGGGTACCACCTGGTAGGGAGGTTTGCTTATTTCGTTCAGACATTACCATTCGCTCTCTATCTGGTAGTCCAGTGGGTGCTGTTGCTTGTCCAGAGGAGCTGAGTGTGGGCAAGGGTTGGCCATTGACAGCAGCTGGGCTGCTGCAGTGTAAGGAATATCAAGGCATTGGGATTCCTTTCTCAGCCCCTCATGGGAAACCTGTTGGTCTCCAGCTGGAAATACCCGCCCCCCCCATTTAGTGCAGTATCCTCTCGTTCTCCTTGGAGATCCATTGGGTTGGACACATGCTTTGTTTTCACAGCTACGATCACTCGTGGCGCCTGTGGGACCTGGAAGCTCAGGAGGAGATTCTCCATCAGGAGGGGCACAGCAAAGGGGTCTATGACATTGCCTTTCACACAGACGGGTCCCTCGCAGGCACTGGGTGAGTGTGCTTTGCATTGGGACCAGACAAGAAATGGTATCAAGGTTTGGTTGCTGACTGATGCCAGGTGCCCCAGTGATGCTGCTGGTGAGGCTGAGCTCTGGCACTTGTGGAAGGCTCTGATGGGTAACACTCGTGGTCTCCCTTCCTAGAGGACTGGATGCTTTTGGCCGGGTGTGGGACCTGCGCACGGGACGCTGCATCATGTTCCTGGAAGGCCACCTGAAGGAGATCTATGGGATTAACTTCTCCCCTAATGGGTAAGAAGAGAGTTTGGGTGGTGGGATTGGGAGCTCTTGAGTACAAAGCTCCCAGCAAGGCCTTCCCCCACCCTTTGGCAGATACCACGTTGCGACTGGCAGTGGTGACAACACATGCAAGGTGTGGGACCTGCGCCAGAGGAAGTGCATCTACACCATTCCTGCCCACCAGAACCTGGTGACCGGGGTGAAGTTTGAACGTAAGTACCTCCTGAGCTGAGGTGGCAGGGGATGAAACACCTTCAGGTCGAGAAGGTCAGGGTTTGGGATGGTTTTATCTGCAAATCTCACCTCTCCCTTGTTCTCATCTTCTGCTGCAGCCAACCATGGAAACTTCCTGCTTACGGGCGCCTATGACAACACAGCCAAGATCTGGACTCACCCTGGCTGGTCCCCACTGAAGACACTGGCTGGTCATGAGGGAAAGGTGATGGGACTGGACATCTCCCTCGATGGCCAGCTGATAGCAACCTGCTCCTATGACAGAACCTTCAAGCTGTGGACAGCGGAGTAGCTCAGAGCTGTTGCTCATGAACTGAAGGAGACGTTCGTGGCCGTCAGCTAGGACAACCTTTTTTATATTAAAGAAAGGAATGGGCTATTGCAGCATGTGGTGGGGCAGCTGGGCACTGGCTGGGCTTGGGTTGAGGTGGTTGTGAAGTACCTGTGTTTGCTGGAGGCAAATCTTGGGTCATGTTTTTGTACCCTTTAGGATGCTGGTTTCATACTGCAGATACTTTCTGCTGCCGTTTGGAGATGATCCATCTGCTTCCACCCTCCCTTCCCTGTCAGCCTCAGAGGTTTCCTCCAGTCCATTTTACACATCTGTGGCTCCCCACACACCCCTCAGATGTGCTGTGGTGGTCAGCCTCTGCTCATTCCCTTCTTACCTTCTATTTCCAGGAGCCTTTGGAAGGAGTCTGTGGCTTCAAACTTGATTTGCATTTAAAGAAGGGAAAACTTGGTGTGAGTGTTAGAGGAACATGGTACCCCAAGTGTGGAGGTCTGTTTGCCCTTTGTGTTCACCCACAGGAGGTGTTAAAGGCCAGGGAAGTTTCTTTGTATGTACCAGCTCATGTCCTTGATGAGCTGGGTGCTTCAAATGCACGTAGGCATCTCCTGTGTAAGTTTTTGCTGTGTCTCACCTGAGGTGATGTGAGAAAGGGTGTTTCAGTGTAGGACTGTCTTGTTCTAACATACACACTGCAGGGAGCATTCTTCCTTGATGTTTATTCTTCACATTGAGGCTTTGCAGATGTTGTGTTCTGGAAAATCAAAGCATGTTTTGAATGTGCCTCTGGGCCCGAGTCAGGAATGGAGAAATTACAGGAACTTCACAGCGCAGTTTGCTTTCTGTCTGCCACCATAAAAACCCCTCAGGAGGAACGAGGAGACTGGTTCATGTCCTCACTGTCAGCTGGAGCAGCTCCGTGTTCCTTGGCAGCATGAACATGGTTCTGCTCTCAGCACCTGCAGTGGAGATGTTCTAAGAAAAAAACCCACCCACAAGTTACTGTTCTTCTGTAAAGCACCTTGTGGGCTTTCTCCTCCCTTCTGAGCAGTGGGGTGCCAGCTCCATGTGCTCTGTGCCAGCTCTTATTTGCTCCCAGGGAAAATGCTGTGGGATAAGAGGTCAGAACACCAACCTTGTCCCGCATCAACGGGACCATAGCCAGCAGGTCAATGGAGCTGAGCTGCTCACGGAGCGGCACTGGGCACAGTCATACAGGTTGTAGATGACCACCTCTCATGGTGACTTACCCCCTTCCAAGAGCAGCTGAGCTCAGGCTGACCTGGCACCCCTGATGCTGCCCCTGGCTCCTTGGGGAGCTGCCTGGCGGGAGGTTTGTCAGTAACACACGAGGCTCCCTCAGGAACAGGACCTTGGCCTGGTCGCATCCATGGCGTGGCTGTTCCAGGCAGCTCCAGTGCCTTCCCCACCCACAAGCTGAAACCCTTGGGTCCTATCCCCGCTGATCACACGTGGCAGCTCTGCAGGCGCAGAGTGGTGCTTGGGGAGCCACCTGCTCTCTGCTGGAAAGGCTGCGGTCAGAACACCCCCACCTCCTCCAGCACCGGCTCCGCACCCTCACGCAGCTGCAGGACGTGGATCCCCGAGCTGGAAGTGGCACAGAGCAGCGTGGAGCTGTCACAGGCAGCCAGCGAGGACAACGGTCCTGCTCCATCCAGATACAGCGTGGCCAGGCAGGCTGAGGAGGGAACAGAGACATCACGGAGGTGAGACACAACCACACCAACCTCCCACCTCGTCTGCTCTGTCTCTGTCCCTCTCCTGCATCCCCACATTGGGATGTGCCCTTTGAACGAGGGACTCTCCATGTCTAAGCCCCACGGTGGGTCTGTGTTGCCCAGTCGGGCAGTGGCCAGCAAACAGGAATCCAGGCTGAGGTCAGGCTCTGCCCCTTCCCTGGAGAGGAGGCAGGGATGGATTGGACGGACGGCCCCACTGGGCAGAGCTGCAGGGCTCTGTGGACGCGTTCCCAACACCCCTTTTTCTCCCACATTGCTTATACTCCAGAAGAACCTTTCCTACGTGCTGTGCAACGCAGCGTGTGGTTTCGATAAGCCCCAAACGGGAAAGAGAAGTCATTTCCCATTTCCTTGGCTGGGGGACAAGCAGAAGCCTCTGGGGCAGCTCCACCCTGCCCTGCAGCTGGATTAGAGGAAAACCCAGAGATCTGAGGCTTCACCGTGCCCATCAGCACTGGGAGACAGAAACCAAGCAGGAGCTCTGTTACCCAGAGTGGGGCACGGGGCGGGCAGCGCCCTGCCCTACCTGCAGTGTCTCGGTCCCAGACCTTCACGGTGCTGTCAAGCGAGGCCGTGGCGATGCTGGGGGCGAGCGTGGGGCCCCACGGCAGGAAAACGCCCGAGGTCGTGGTCTGGAAGTGCCCTTTGTACTCACACAGGTGGCTCCTCGTCTGCCGCAGGTCCCACAGCTGCAGGGCACAGGCAGAGGTCAGAGCTGGATGCCCACAAGCATCGTTTCAAGGACATGGCACCACTATGGCAGACTTTGGACTGTAATTGGGGCGGATAATGGGGAAGGAACATTCGACATTCATTACTGAAGGATACCCTGGAAGGGCTGAACTCAAGCACGCACAGTCACGATGTTTCAGATACTTTGCCAAGAAGGTCCTGAGCTGTCTTCATTGTAATAGTGAGAATCACACCCACAGGTCTCGCCCTCCCGATGCTCACACACAGGGCTGGGACCCTGCACGGTTTGGAAATGCCTCCAGCAGGGGGGTTCCTGACGGGCTTCCTGTGCGAGCCTCGTGCTCCTCAACGCCATGGAGCAAAATCCAGGGCTTTAACCAAGAGCAGCTGCTCAGGTACCCCCCGAGCACCAGGCTTGCCAAAGGGACACGCAGGAAGATCCTAAGCAGCGGAGCAAGCAGGTGCTTGGAGCGGCAGCCTGCTGCCCTCTGCTGCGTGCCATGGGCACGGGAACGCGAGCCCCCGGGCAGGCAGGTGCCTGCCGTGCTGCCCCGCTCGCACTGCGGGGCTGGCTCTCACTCACCGTGGCCTCGCAGCCCTCGCCCGCGGTGCCGCTGCTGGTGCTCAGGCAGAGCCGCCCGTCGGGGCTCACGTCGCAGCAGGTCTGGATGTGCTGCTTGGCGGGGAAGCTGTGAGCCACCTCCAGCTGCCGCAGGTCCCACAGCCTCGGAGGAACAGGGAGAGGAAGGGGGACTCTGATGCATCATTGCCACGATGGGTGTCCCTCCATCCCCCCTGCGCTACCCTCGCCGCTGTCCCTCTCCTTCCCCCAGCAAGCCAAACCCCCAAAGCTCTCCCTGCACCCGTTCAGGCTCCAGCTCCAGCCACTGGAGCTGTGCTGAGATTTCTTCTTTATGAATTCTCCTTTTTACCCAGTCACCACCAGTGCTGCTTACAGCCACCAGGCTTCCTGTCCTGGCTTCGCTCCGAGACCCAGGTGAGCTGGGAGGTAGCTTCTGTCCACCCCAGCAGAGCACAGGAGGCCGGGTGGTCAGGACAAACCACAACAGAAACAGCCCTTTGTGCTCTGGGATTTTCCATAATCCCTGTGCACCCCAGGCTGTGTGGCCACGGGTAGAATTCCATATTGTCACAGAACCCCAGCCTGGTTTGTGTTGGAAGGGACCTTAAGGCTCCTCCAGCTCCAACCCCTGCCACGGGCAGGGACACCTTCCACTAGAGCAGCTTGCTCCAAGCCCCTGTGTCCAACCTGGCCTTGAACACTGCCAGGGATGGGGCAGCCACAGCTTCTCTGGGCACCCTGTGCCAGCGCCTCAGCACCCTCCCAGGGAAGAGCTTCTGCCTAAGAGCTCATCTCAGTCTCCCCTCTGGCAGGTTAAAGCCATTCCCCTTGGCCTGTCCCTGCAGGCCCTTGTCCAAAGCCCCTTTCCAGGTCTCTTGTCCCCCCTTTCGGCACTGGGGGACTCTCATTTACCTGACTGTTTTATCCTCTGAGGTCTGGATGACATAAGGCTCCCCAGGCACCCAGCACAGATGTGTGACCTGCGGGAAGGAAAGGGTGAGCAGAAAGCAGCCCTGTGCAGCCCAGGCTGCTGTCCTGCAGACACTGAGCCACCAAGGCCACCTCCTCTCCTCCTCGTGCTGGGCTCTGAGCAGAAAACGGGAAGTTTCTTCTTGCTTCCCACCAACTCCTCCCCTGATGTGCTCCAAACGGCTCCCACTTACAGCATTCATCAGCTGCTGTGTGGCTCTCAGCACCTCCGTGCTTTGCTGTTGCCTGGAGAACGCAGTAACTCCCCTGCAGCCCTGCCCTCCCCAGCTGCCACCTGAGCAGTGCCTCAGGGCTGTCCCGAAGCACCAAGCTCAGAGCAAATGCACCACACACGTGAGAAACCGGCACCCGGGTGCTGTGACGGGGCGCAAGGAACCAGCGGCTCCTACCAGGTTCCTGCGGGTGACGGCTCTGCGCAGACACCGCCCGGTCTCCGTGTCCCACGTGCACACGGCGTTGTCCCGAGAGCCCGTGCACAGCTGGGAGGCATCTGCAAGCACACGTTCGTTCGCATCGACAGCGACAGCGGGAGAGCTTGCCAAGAAATCCCTGGGGAACGGGAGCCCGGTGTCCCTCACCCCGGCTCGCGGCCAGGCCCGTCACAACCAGGTCATGCGCTGCGAAGCGCTGGCTTGGTCCCGGGGCCCCCTGGAGCTCCCACATCATCGCTGTCTTGTCCCGGGATGCGCTGAAGACTCTGCTGGAGTCAGGGGCTGAGGTGACCTGGAAGGGACAAGATGGGAGAAGCCGCGTGGCCTGGCCGCCAGCCCAGCAGGGCCAGCACCACCCTGCTGCGGCCGCGTCAGAGCCTGAGATGTGCAGAGACACAACTGGGGAGAGCCCGACCTTCAGCCCCTGCTCTGCCCGTGCTGATGTGCACGTGCCCGACTGTTCACGCTGAGCCTCCTGCTGCCTTCTGCTCTGCCGGATGCTGGCACAGGCAAACCCCGACACAGTGGGAGCAGGGGAACCGCTCAGCCCCAGTGCAGCCCCTGCTGTGACCATGCAGGTTATGATGGGGAGCATCGGGCAGCAGCCTCCCAGGACCCCCATTCTCTCAAGTTGCTCCAAGCCCCTGTGTCCAACCTGGCCTTGAACACTGCCAGGGATGGGGCAGCCACAGCTTCTCTGGGCACCCTGTGCCAGCGCCTCAGCACCCTCACAGGGAAGAGCTTCTGCCTAAGAGCTCATCTCAGTCTCCCCTCGGGCAGGTTAAAGCCATTCCCCTTGGCCTGTCCCTACAGGCCCTTGTCCCAAGCCCCTCTCCATTAAGAATAAAACCCAAGAATAATGATGAGTCTCGTGGAATGAGGCCTGCTACAAGTGAACAGCATCTCTGGATCAAAAACTTGACCTAGGAATTCATCCTGAGCTGCTGCTAAGTAGTCTCTTGGCAGGGAGAGCACGTCCAAGCCTCCTGGAGCCCTGTTTAGCCCAGATGCAACCACTCCATGCCATTTCCCTGGACAGCAAAGTATCAGTTGGGACCTTGGGAAAGACCTAGCACACCCTGCTACCCCAGTCCCTCTCTCTGAGGGAGCACCACGAGCTCTCTGCCAGTGACAAACCACTGCTCCATCACTCCCGGCTCCGGGTTTCTGACCGGTAGGAGCACAGGAGACCCCCAGCTCAGGCCAGTCACTCACCTTGGTGATCTCCCGCTGGTGGCCTGTGAACCGCTGCAGCACAGCCCCGGACCTCCAGCTGCAGACAGCCACGCTCTGCGGGGCAGGACAGGAGAGCAGGCCGTGAGCACGGACACACACCTCCCTGGTCCTGCTACGGTGAGCCCTGGTTCTTCTGGTTTGAGCTGTCTGTAGAGCCCATCCACTGCCAGGTACTGTAAGGGCCACTACAGTGATTCCAAGCCTGGGTGAGAGCATTTGATGTGATTTGAGCTCTGCAGAGCTTCTAAAACTCGGTTCAGTGTCTGCCCTCGCTCTAAGCTCATCTCGTGTTCCTAAATTCAGGGAGTGACAAAGTTGGAACCACTCACGGGAATGTCTAAAGCTCACACAAACCCCATTTTCCCAGCCTCTCAATACACTTCCCACCTGTGACCGTGCTGTGCTGTGGCAGGGGGAGCCTCACCTTGTCCCTTGCTCCGGACATGCACAGGTCTGGTTTGAGAGCAGCCACCGCGGTGACGGCATCGCTGTGTGCGGGGCTGCGCTGCGGAGCGGCTTGAGCACGTCCCACCTCTCCCATGGAGCCATCGGCCCTGCACAGGCAGAGACAGCGACGGAAGCTGATGGTGCTCAGGGCACAGTCAGGATGCTCCGGGCACAGTGAGGGTGCTCTCAGTACAGTCAGGGTGCTCTGGGCACAGTCAGGGTGCTCTCAGTACAGTCAGGGTGCTCCGGGCACAGTCAGGGTGCTCCGGGCACGGTCAGGGTGCTCTGGGCACGGTCAGGGTGCTCCGGGCACGGTCAGGGTGCTCCAGGCATGGTCAGGGTGCTCTGGGCACAGTCAGGATGCTCTGGGCACAGTCAGGGTGCTCCAGGCATGGTCAGGGTGTTCTGGGCACAGTCAGGATGCTCTGGGCACAGTCAGGGTGCTCCGGGCACGGTCAGGGTGCTCCAGGCATGGTCAGGGTGCTCTGGGCACAGTCAGGATGCTCTAGTTACAGTGAGGATGCTCTGGGCACAGTCAGGATGCTCTAGTTACAGTGAGGATGCTCTGGGCACAGTCAGGATGCTCTAGTTACAGTGAGGGTGCTCTGGGCACAGTCAGGGTGCTCCAGGCACGGTCAGGGTGCTCCGGGCACGGTCAGGGTGCTCCAGGCACGGTCAGGGTGCTCTGGGCACAGTCAGGGTGCTCCGGGCACGGTCAGGGTGCTCTGGGCATGGTCAGGGTGCTCTGGGCACGGTCAGGATGCTCTGGGCACAGTCAGGGTGCTCTGGGCACAGTCAGGGTGCTCCGGGCACGGTCAGGGTGCTCTGGGCACAGTCAGGGTGCTCCGGGCACGGTCAGGGTGCTCTGGGCATGGTCAGGGTGCTCTGGGCACGGTCAGGGTGCTCTGGGCACGGTCAGGATGCTCTGGGCATGGTCAGGGTGCTCTGGGCATGGTCAGGGTGCTCTGGGCACGGTCAGGGTGCTCTGGGCATGGTCAGGGTGTTCTGGGCACGGTCAGGGTGCTCTGGGCATGGTCAGGGGGCTCCGGGCATGGTCAGGGGGCTCCAGCCATAGGCAGGGTTCTCTGGGCATGGTTCAGGTGCCCTGCCCCAGTGAGTCTGAGGTGGCATCTGTGGCTGGGCTGGAGAGGAACGACATCTGCCTTTAGAGAGCAAAAGCGAAGCTGTGAATGGACAAATGCATCTCCTGGACTGGGTGGGATGGAACAGACCTATTCCACCTCCAGAGCTGCCAAATATTTAGGTGTTTGCTCTATCTGTGCTGGTCAAAGAAGGAATTCCTGTCTCCCCAGCCTCCTCTTCCACTGACCCCAGCCTGGCTCAGAGCTCGGCTGTGCTCTGACACCCAGCACCCTCCTTGACAAGCACATGGAGTCCCCCATGCTGCCACCCTGGGCTCTCAGCTGCTGCCAAGGCAGAGATCGCACACCCTGCTGCCATTCTATTTCATAGAATCCCAGCCTGGTTTGTGTTGGAAGGGGCCTTAAAGCTCATCCAGCTCCAACCCCTGCCACAATCACCTGGCATTGCTTTACCTGTATTTGGTGGTGTGGATGCTGAATTTGCTCTGCAGTTTCCCCATAGCCCTGCTGATGAGCACAGCTCCTGTTCTGGCCAGCAGTGACAAGCATCACATCAGCATCTTGGGTACATGCTGCTGGGACATGGCCTGGGGGTGAGGGGACAAAGCATTAGTGGGAAGCCAGAGAGGTTTCTGCTTGTTACATAGAAGTTGCTGATAATCACAGAACCACACACTGGTTTGTGTTGGAAGGGACCTTAAAGCTCCTCCAGCTCCAACCCCTGCCACAGGCAGGGACACCTTCCACTAGAGCAGCTTGCTCCAAGCCCCTGTGTCCAACCTGGCCTTGAACACTGCCAGGGATGGGGCAGCCACAGCTTCTCTGGGCACCCTGTGCCAGCGCCTCAGCACCCTCACAGGGAAGAGCTTCTGCCTAAGAGCTCATCTCAGTCTCCCCTCTGGCAGGTTAAAGCCATTCCCCTTGGCCTGTCCCTACAGGCCCTTTGTCCAAAGCCCCTCTCCAGGTTTCCTGCAGCCCCTTCAGGCACTGGAGCTACTCTAAGGTCTCTAGAAGCAGGGGGTGGGACTGGATAATCCTTAAGGTCCCTTCAACCCAAACCATTCTATGATTCTATGATGCCCAGGGATGTTGCAAATGCTCCATCCCTGGCAGTGTTCAAGGCCAGGTTGGACAGAGCCTTGGGTGACGTGGTTTAGTGGGAGGTGTTCCTGCCCATGGCAGGGGGGCTGGAACTTGATAATCTTAAGGTCCTTTCCAGCCCTAACTATTCTATGATTCTATGACTTCATGTGAAGCTTGGAGTGGTCTTCCCACCTCCAAACTCCAGCCCCAGGTCCAGGGTAGACAAGACCATCTTGACAACGCAGATGCATTCAATACACAACCCCTTGGTGTTCAGGTGAGGCCAGGCTGCCCCATCCCAACCCGCATCACAGCAGCCAGGCCCCATGAGCTGCAGGAGCCTTGGTCAGAGCAGGGCCTGAGGCAGCACCTTCCCTCTAATCCTCCCGGGTCACAGCCCGAGCACAAGCCAGTTTCAATGGCAGGGAATCGCCATGGACAGTAATTGGCTTCTCCTGAGCTCCAGACACACTAATGGGATATAGCCTGCAGCCGGGGCACATCAGTGCTCCTGTCTGCGGGGGCAGTGGGGTTCTGCTCAGAAAAACCAGAACAGGAATACTGCTGCTTGTTCCAGCAAGGAAATCAACAGCAAAGCCTGGGAGCACTGAGCCAGAGGGGTCGGGGCTCTGCAAACCATTCCCTGTCTAATTTTACCCTGGCAGCTTTTGTGATTAGCAGTCAGTAACACCCCGCTAATCCCCACCTGCCCTGCCCCTGCGTTTGCTTGTTCTGTGGATGCTGAGAAGAAGCAGGGATAGATCAGCAGTTCACTGCTTCCCATCAGACCAAGCCTCTGAGTCCTTCCAGTACACTGGAATCACAGAATCCCAGCCTGGTTTGGGCTGGAAGGGGCCTTGAGCTTGAAGCAATTTTTGGAAGTCGTTTTTCCTGCACATCGCGATTCCAGGTTAAAACCTAAATTCCGATGTTTTAATCGCGGTCCTTGCTGTGTCCCAGCCAGCCCTCAGGGTCCTGCTCGTGCTCAGTGCAATCCCCCTTGCCTGCAGGACAGCCCAGAGCCGTGCCCCAGGGCACAGAGCTGCCAGCGGCAGCGAGCAGGGTCTGTCTGTGCCCACCTGCCTGCTCCTGCCCCCTGCCCACCGCAGGTTTTGCTGAGCCCTGAACAAGAGCCGCAGCTGCAGGATGCTCACCTGGGGCTTCCCTGCACGTTTTCCATGAGCCCGGTCCATCGCAAAGCTCTCTGATAACACAGGGACCCTGCAGCAGCTGATCCGTACGAAGCTGCCCCTCTGGAAGGCTGATTTTCCCTCTGGAGGATCTCCCATCCTCCCTTCCCCCCGTGCGTTGCCTCAGAGACCAAACCCATGTTTTACTACAGTGTATTTAAAGCATAACCAGCGCTGCTGCCTCAGCCTGAGGCGCTGCTGTGGATCCAAACCATGGAATAGGGAAACAACCGTACCCACAGCAGTGAGCACAGGAGTCACGGCAGCTTCCTCCCTGTTTTCACAGGGTATTAAACATCCCTCAGGAGAGGGGGTGGATGCAGGGGCAGCCCCAAGGCCCTATAGCTGGGGGTGACCCCATGGTGATGATGTGGGACCCTATAGCTGGGTTGACCCCCCAGCGATGACCTGGAGCCCTATAGCCAAGAAGGACCCATGGCAACAACGCAGGTCTCTGTAGCTGGGGGTACCCAGACGGTGCTGACCTGGGTCTCTACAGCGGAGATGCCCCGGTGGATGCTAACGGGAGCATCCCGAGCCCCTGTCCATGGGGAGCCCCACAGCAGGACGAGGGCCTGGGGGGTGCGCTGTGGGCACAGACCAGGTCGCTACAGCCGGGGCAGCCCCTGGGAAGGGCACGGGGACCGTGCGGGTCCCTGCAGCCGGGCCGGCCCCACGGCGAGGCCTTGGGGCAGCCAGCGCGGGCCCGGAACCCGCCCTGTGGGGCCGCTCCCGCCGTGCACTCACCGGGAGCGGGCGGGGCCCCGACGTCTGTCCCGAACCATCCCGTCCGCGCCGCCCGGCTCCTCGGCAGCCGTACCGTGCAGTGTAGTGCCGTGCCGTGCCGTGCCGTACCGTACCGTGCAGTGCCGTGCCGTACCGTACCGTGCAGTGCCGTGCCGTACCGTACCGTGCAGTGCAGTGCAGTGCAGTGCCGTGCCGTACCGTACCGTGCAGTGCAGTGCAGTGCAGTGCCGTACCGTACCGTACCGTGCAGTGCAGTGCCGTACCGTGCAGTGCAGTGCCGTACCGTACCGTGCAGTGCAGTGCAGTGCAGTGCAGTACCGTACCGTGCAGTGCAGTGCCGTGCCGTGCCGTACCGGTACCGTACCGGAGCCGTGCCGGGGCGGGGCGGGGCTGTGCGGGAGGCCCGGGCGGGGCCGTCGCCGCCCAGCGGCAGGTGCGGGGCCGCAGGATGGCCCAGCGGGGCCGGGAGCCGCGGCCGCTGGCGGAGCGGGCGACGGAGCTGAGGGTGAGCGGCGGCGGAGACCGAGACCGGGATCGGGATCGGGATCGGGACCGGGACCGGGATCGGGACCGGGACCGGGACCGGGACCGGGACATGGACCCTGCCCCGGGGATGCCTCAGTCTCGGGCCGGGCCCTTTCCTCGGTGCCCAGGGGAGCGCGGGGCGTGCGGGGCTGCCTGGGGTGGGGCGGGTCTGGGTCTGGGGCCGTCCGGGGCGGTCTTGATGTGGTGCGGGACCGTGTGAGGGGTCCCTGTGGGGATGGGGGCTTCCTACAGGTGCCTCCTGGCAGGCTGTGAGCTCGGGGGGTCCCTGTTGAGGTGTGGGGCTGTGAGAGGGAATGAGGGCCGCCTGTGGGGAGCCCGGCAGGGTGCGGTCCATGGGGGGCTATGGGATGGGTCACCCGACGGCCCCCCCTGTTGTGTTCCAGAACAAGATCGTGGACCGGTGCGAGCGGCTCCAGCTGCAGAGCGCTGCCATCGCCCGGCACGTGGACGAGGTGCTGCCGGCCAAGGACCAGGGCGTCCTGGTGAGTCCCGGGGGTGCCTGGGGCCGGGGCTCGGTGCGGGGTGGTTCAGCCGCGGGCAGAGCCGGCAGGAGCCGTCGGTGCTGCTGGCGGGGCTGAGCAGGGCTCGTGTCCCCTGGCCCCGGCAGAGCGCAGCCAGCGTGGCGCGGGAGCGGGTGATCCAGAGGCTGATCTTCGTGGGGAACGCGTGTGAGAACGAGGAGCAGCGGCTGCTGGAGAGGGTGCACGCCGAGGAGGAGCGGGCGCACCAGAGCATCCTGACCCAGCGGCTGCACTGGAGCGAGGCCCTGCAGAAGCTGGCTGCCCTCCGAACCTACCTGGTGGACATGATCACCAGCCTGGATGACCAGGGCCTGGTGGTGAGTACTGCTGCTTGTACCCAGGGCCAGCGCAGCCAGCCCAGCAGTGACCTAAGCTTTTAATGATGGGTCTTAAATACAGTGTTCGGCAGCCTGCTGCACTGATAGCATGGAGGGGAGGCAGAGCCAGACAGGACCTACGTTTGCAGATCTAGCTCAAGGAACCTCCTTCACCTGGTTCCTTAAGCTAGGAACCGGTGGCTCCTCCACCTGGCTCAAGCCCCTGTAGTCCTAGAGCATCGGCTCTGCCCACTGCTGCTTCTGCTTGCAGTGAGGTTCAGAAGTACCCAGGCTCAGGTCTCCCAGCCTGAAGCTTGAAGCTGCCAGCCCTCAGATGCCCTTTGGCTGGACAGCCAGGACAGCTCTGGGTTAATGGAGTCACCAGTTTTCTAGGGCTCTGTTCAGTTCACCCTCGGGAGCACCTGCAGCTCATCCGGAGAGCCTGCCCTGTTGCCTGGCCCATCTCTGCTGGGGATATTTACTGCGCAGAGCAGCCAGTGCTTCCCTTTGCTCAGTTCCTCCTCTGGCTGTTAAATCATCTCGGTTTACTGAGGCAAGTCCTTGGAGGCATGCACCTCCTGCCTTGCTCTCAGCCTCTGCTTGTCGGGTGTAACTCGTGAAGGGGGGGCAGCAGCTCTGCTGGATCCTGTGGGCAGAAGGCAGATGCTGCTCCTGTGGTGGGAATGCAGCTCCAGTCCTGCCACAGCCTCTTGGCTGGTTGGGCTGCGGCCTCACTGGGGAGAGCAGGGGGTGGAAAGCAAGATCCATCCTATGCCTGTGGCAGAGAACAGGGAGACCCTCAGTTTCTCCTTTTGCCATGTAGTGGAGAGAAAGTGGGGCTCACACATTCCCCACCTTGGGATGTTGGTGTTGGTGCTTGCATCTGTCAGGCATCGATATGTGTCATGCTGCAGGGCAGTGAAAGGCACGCAGGGCACCCTGCAGCTCGTATTTGAGCAGGGATCAAATGTTCTCCTAGCACTTTATCAATGGAGCTGTACCCTGCCAGCGGGTGCAGAAACAAGAGGGACTGACCAGGAGGTTGGTTGATTCTTGACTCGGGTCCTCCACAGCTTCACCCCTCACTGACAGCTTTGGGGGGGTGTTTGCTGCAAGCACAGGGTGTTCCTGCAGCGTGCCCTGATGGGATAAGGGACGGGGACCTCAGGGCTGGGGCCCTGATGGGATAAGGGACAGGGGGACCTCAGGGCTGGGGCCCTGATGGGATAAGGGACAGGGGGACCTCAGGGCTGGGGTTCTCATGCTCTGGGCAAGGCAGGGTGCAGTGCATCTGTCAGATGCAGACAGGCTGGTGCCTATCAGAGGGTGTGGAATTAGGGCTGGCTGAGTCCTGAGTCAGGGAGGGGAAAGTGCTGCAGCAGGATAAAATGGGTGCTGGTTCCCCCTGCTCCCCATGGCAAGCACTGAGGAGTGGTTTCTGTGGCTCAGGAGAGAACAGTGCTGCCTGGGTTTGCAGTGCCCAGCCTGGGTTTGGGGTTTTATCTATGGGCATTGCTGCTGTGATGATTCTTTCTCTCCTTGTCCCCAGCATGCGGAACAAGAGATCTTCGAGAGGTTAGTACCTGACTGCTCCCGGTCCTTTCCCTGCTCCAAGCTTGCCTGCACCCCTTGGCTCCCACTGTGAGCAGCATGCCCTTGCTCAGGCAGCTGGTGACACCCCTCTTTCCTCCCTCATGCTGCTCTTGTGGGGTTCAAGGACACACAATAGAGATCCCTCTTGTCTCTGCTTCACATGCTGCTAGAGACAGAGGTGTCTGGCACCTAGAAGCACTGTATGCACAATGTCTTTTTGGATGCACTGGACCTTCTCCAGCTCCCCACAAAATTCCACGGGGCTCACAGGGAGATGGAGCATGCCTGACCCTGGCCTCATGGCAGCAGATGGGATGGTCCATCCCCAGAGCTGGAGTGCTCCATGCCTGGGGTTGCTGCTGGCACCACATTGCCCAGAGCAGCAGCATGCCCAGACCTGTGCTGCCTCCTTCCCTGAGAGGCAGGATGCACTGAGGGGTGAACCAAGGGCTGATGTCAGCATTCCAAGGCCAGGTTGGATGGGGCTTGGAGCAAGCTGCTCTAGTGGAAGGTGTCCCTGCCCGTGGCAGGGGTTGGAGCTGGAGGAGCTTTAAGGTCCCTTCCAACCCAAACCAGGCTGGGATTCTGGGATTTCTAACAGTCATCACCAGTAGCACGGTGCTGCCC
The DNA here is from genome assembly GCF_033815535.1 of Pezoporus flaviventris. Taxonomy (NCBI): domain Eukaryota; kingdom Metazoa; phylum Chordata; class Aves; order Psittaciformes; family Psittacidae; genus Pezoporus; species Pezoporus flaviventris. Next base: position 1,621,774 of record NW_026892702.1, on the reverse strand, counting down.
TTGCCTGAGAAGGCAGTGTGGTGGCTGCATTTTACAGGCATTGATTTCTGGGGCTGCTACAAGGCTGCTGCCTGGCACTGGCTGGACTTTGCTGCCCAGAGGACTTTCAGGGGTATTTTTGCCTGGACCCTACCTATGGAGAGCAGGAAATGTGCCCCAGCCTGTGCCAGAGCCTTTACTAGCAGCCATGAGTTGTGTGTGCTGCAGGCCATGGGAGCCCAGCATCTCCTGGCTATGCTCTGTGAAATCTGAAGTTGCTCTCGTTGCATCCCCCCTGCTCTGAGCCAGCCTTTGTTGGTGCGGGGCGAATTGACTCTCTCCCAGCAGCCTCTTCATTGTGCTCCTCTTGTACCTGAATGCCTGCTCTCAGATGCTTTTGCTCTGTGTCAGGGATTGAGGAGGCTGTTGGCTCAGGCTGCTGGGATTGTACTTAAAACACTGAAGTCCTTTCAGAAGGGGCTGTAATTGAAGCCAACCGAAACTACCACTTATGATAAGAGCTTGTCTAGGAATTCCTGCTGTAGCTGCTCTGTGCTCCTCTTGCAACTGCTCCAGCTCACATTTCTGCCATAACCTCTGGTGATCTCTATAAACACCTCCCAGCTCTGGTCAATAAGTCATTGTCTTTCAAAATACTTTTCCCTTGCTAGGACAGAGGTGGCGGAGGGAATCTTAGAGCCACAGGAGTCCCTGAAGTTAAACTTTAACCAGACGTGTGTTCAGAGTCCACTGCTGCATCGACTGTGGGCCTCTGCTGTTCTCTGCTGCACCACAGGTCAGTGTCTCCTGCAGGTCCCACACTCCCTGGGCATTCCTGTACACCCATTCACGTTGTGCCCAAAGAAACACCCTGATGCTGCGTCCTGCCCAGCCCCTGCCAGTTGTTTGGAGCCTCCAGCCAGGGAGGCAGCAGTGGTTGGGGAGGGGGGATAGGGGCTGCAAGCAGCTGGTTTTGGCTAGGAGGAGAGCTGGGCTTTGGCAGGATTGTGCCTTGTATCAGCCCTGTGGCTTAGCCCACTTGGTTTCTTTTGCTGTTCCCTGGGTTGCTGTCAGCACTGAAGCTGGTGCTGCTGTAGGAATCTGTCACAGAAGTTCTTCACTGTGTCCAGCGTTGGCCTGCTGGTGATTTTAAGAGGTGAAGTCACCCATGTGGTGTCTGTGAGACACTGACCTGCTGGAGTGAGAAGGGAGGGAATGCAGGAGCTTTCTGATCCTAAGGTGAGGCTGTGGCTCCGCACCCCCGAGGTTTGTTCAGCTCTTGCTGTACAGAGGTTCCATGGGAGGTGTTTGTGCTCTGGGCAGGTTTTACCAGGCTGGTGTTGGCTGTGTTGAGCAGGGATGAGGGTTTGCTTCCGGCTCTGCTCTGCTCCAGTGGCTGGCTGGGAAACGTTTGCTTTTGCTCCCGCTTTCAGGCCAACGTTAGAGCATTTCAATTGCTTCCTTTGTTCCTCAAAGGTGGCACCATCCTTCACAGCCAGAGAACATTTGTCCCGTTTGCTGCCTGGTGAGCCGGCCCGGGGGTGACCTTTCAAAGCTTCTGCATGAACTTCTCATTTTGGCTCATCTCACTTTTGATGCTGGTGAGCAGTTTCCAGTGTTGCCTGTTCCCAGTTTTCCCTGTTTCCAGGTCCTTCTCAAAGGTGTGCACTTCTGGCTTTCATTGCTCTTGTGGTTTTGTGTGTTAGCTTCAGGACCAAACACCATCATCATTCATTTCTTCTATTGCAAACCATGGTCTAGCTCTTCCTTTGGGATTAATTTCCCTCTTGGTGTCTGAGTGCTGGCAGTTGTGCAGACTCTTGTGCTTGGAACATCTCGAGTCAAGCAGGAAACCTTTCAGTGATTCTCTTTGTTTTCACAGGTTTTTATTGTTGGATTCCTCTCCCCATAGCCTCCCTATGAAATGGAATGGCTCTCAGGCATTCGGCTTTTGTAGTGGTGCACTTCACACACAGTTCATTGTTTGGCTTTAGTTGGGTGCGTTTTTGTCTGTTGTTGCGTTTGATGTGCCATTACTGCATGCCGAGGATGCCTGCCATACCCTTGCATACCTCATTAGTCCGTAGTGCACCCAGGACCTAGCCTTAGAGATTAACTGTGGTGGTCCTAGCTTTCTTCCAGAGACAGTAATGTTGTGTTTCACATGGTGGTCCCTCCTTCCAGAGACAGCTGAACAGGCATCAGTCTTGGTTTTTTGCTTGGAAAGTCCTGGCCTCTAGGGCTTGTGCTGTAGCCTCTCAAAAACCTGCAGGCCAGCAGGAAACAGCCTTCACTTCACACTCAAAAATAAACACGATTCCTTTGATGTCTTCACTTGGCATCCAGGCTTCTGTGTTGCTTAGGTTTGGGGTTCACAAAGGCCTGCAGGGACAGGCCAAGGGGAATGGCTTTAACCTGCCAGAGGGGAGACTGAGCTGAGCTCTTAGGAAGAAGCTCTTCCCTGTGAGGGTGCTGAGGCGCTGGCACAGGGTGCCCAGAGAAGCTGTGGCTGCCCCATCCCTGGCAGTGTTCAAGGCCAGGTTGGACACAGGGGCTTGGAGCAAGCTGCTCTAGTGGAAGGTGGTCCCTTCCAACCCAAACCAGGCTGGGATTCTGTGATATGGTACAGCTCTTGCTGGCAAATGACTCACCTGCTCCAGCCTTGTTTCCTTGGCAGTTTAAGACATAAAATGGGTGCAGTGAGGGCAGAGGAAGGCAGGGCAAGGAGGGGCACCCACAGGTAGAAACTCTGTCCCCTGGGAGCGGGTGAGTCAGGTGGGCATTGGCCTCATCTCTTGGATTTACAGAGGTGGGAGACACTTGTGTAGTTATTCAGGACTCACACACGGTCTGCTGAGGGGTTTCATGCAGGGTGAGCAGTGCTGGGTGCTCTCACCCATGGGTTTGCAGTGGTGCAGAGCCCTGGTGGGTGCCAGTGTCCTGCAGCCAGCCTGGCTCTCGCCCTGTGCTGCAGCTCACTGGGTTTGTGCTGTGGTGCAAGGGCAGCGCCTTCATTCACAGCAAAACCAAATCACGGTCGTGCTTGTCTCTAATGCCCGGTGCTTCCTCCCTCCACTGTTCCCAGCATGCTCGGTTCACAAATAACTTGGGCTTTATAGGAGGCAAGGGATTTCCCTGCCCAGCCCTCTCCATTCCTCCTCGTTCCTGTATTTCCAGCTCTGCAGGATTTCTGCAAAGAGCCCTCCCTCCTTGGGGCAGGCTCCTGACTCACCCGGGCTAGGGGAGAAGTCAGGTCCTGCGCACCCACAGCGGGGGTGGGAAGGGACATGGGAGCTGAGGTTTGGGTCGCTCCCAAAAGTGGGATGAGCCAAACCTGTGGAGTTCTGATCTGTGGGGATCTGGGCATGGGACAGAGTAAGATGAGCAGTGTTTGTTCAGCCTGGAGAAAAGAAGGCTCTGGGCAGACCTTAGAGCAGCTCCAGTGCCTAAAGGGGCTACAGGAAACCTGGAGAGGGGCTTTGGACAAGGGCAAGTAGTGATAAGACAATGTGGGATTCAAACTGAAAAGGCTGATTTAGATCAGACATTAGGAAGAAATCACTTATTGTGAGGATGCTGAGGCGCTGGCACAGGGTGCCCAGAGAAGCTGTGGCTGCCCCATCCCTGGCAGTGTTCAAGGCCAGGTTGGACACAGGGGCTTGGAGCAAGCTGCTCTAGTGGAAGGTGTCCCTGCCTGTGGCAGGGGTTGGAGCTGGAGGAGTTTTAAGGTCCCTTCAGCCCAAACCACTCTGATTCTGTGATCTCTGACTCGGTAGCACTTGTAGTGCAAGGAGGGAGAGGTGACAGGTAAAGTCTGGGCTTTGTTGAGTCTGCTTCGAGAGGGGCAGCTGTCCTGGCCCCGTGTCACCCCGGGGGGACAGATGGGTTTCTCAGGAATGATGTGCGAGGGGAGGTTGGTTGTGATTGTGTTTCTGAGGGCCGGGACTTCTTCAGGTGGTTCAGGTGGTGGCCACCGAGCCGGTGCTCACAGTGTGGCTCCTCTTGCAGGCTCACAGGAGATTCACATCGATGAGAAAACACTCAGCCCCCACCTCAGCCTGTCGGAGGACAAGAAAACGCTGACCTTCAGCCCCAAGAAAGCAAAGGTGGACTTGGACAGCCCTGAGCGGTTTGACCACTGGCCCAACGCTTTGGCTACTGCAGGTTTCCAGTCGGGAGTCTGTGCATGGAGGATCAGCGTGGACAAGAGCTGTGCCTACAAGCTGGGGGTTTGCTACAGCTCCCTGCCACGGAAGGGCTCTGCCAACGAAGCCCGCCTGGGCTTCAACGCTGCCTCCTGGGTCTTCTCGCGCTACGACAGGGAGTTCAGGTTCCTGCACGCCGGGCGCCTGCAGGCTGTGGAGCTGCTCAAGGCTCCGGCAGAGATCGGGGTCCTGCTTGACTTGGCAGGAGGGGAGGTGTTCTTTTACGACCCCGATTCCTGCACCATCCTCTTCTCCCATAGGGAGACCTTCACAGAGCCTCTGTACCCTGTCTTCGCTGTGGCACACGAGAGCATCTCGCTTGTCCAGTGAGCGCAGCATTGTGCTCACTGAGGGGGTGAATACAATTGTATGTACAGTGACTGTATATGCACTATACAGTACCTTTGTGGGGAAAAAGACCACACAGGACCTGCCTTCAGACTACATGTTTTCTCCATGTGTTTGACAGCAGCTTTTCCCTCCTCGGGGAGGATCACCCACCCTGTCTGCCAGGGCAAGGGGTCAGGGTGATGCCTGGCTCTTTGTTCTGTTATTTAATTCCTCTCTGACCAAAGGCAGCTCCCCGCCTGATGGTGGGCTTCATAAAGGAGAAATAGGGAATGTTTCCTGCTTGACTTGACAGCTCTGGACATGTGTTTGGAGGAACAGAAGGGAGGAGGAACATGGAAAGGGACATCAGTGGGACCCAGCTGGTGACATGCTTTGGGAGGAGCAGGGACAGGGCAGGGGGCTGTCACCTGTGCGGACCTATGCCACGGCAGGGGCACCCCAAGGGGCTGTGGTCCATGGAGGAGCCCATGTCAGGGAGGAAGCAGCAAGGAGAGCACAAACCCCACCTGAGCTGCTCCTTACCTTGCCAACAGTTTGAGGGTTCAGTGTAATGTGGCAAAACCCCAGGGAGCTGATATTAGGCCCGGAGGAAGGAGAGGTGCTGGGCTGAAGTTGAGCCAAGGGAGAAGGGTAGGAAAGGTGCTTCCCTGTATGAAATTTGACATCTTTATTACTCAGTGCCCAAATTGGTACAGTTTAATTGGCAGTACATTAAATGAAGTGAAATTGCCCAACTTCTGTTTTGCTGGCAGCAGGAGGCCCACAGCCACTGTTGGGAAGAGGGTGGCGGGGGTGGTGAGGTGGTCAGTCTGGGGTACACTGAGGTGATCAGGACTGCGTGTGGGTGCCCTGCATGGACAGACAACCTGTGACAGACCAACCCGGGGCTGCTGGAGCCTCTCCCCAGTGTGACTGCGAAGGCATAAACCTCAAAGGCTGCTTCCATCCCTCCTGCCAGAAGGAGCCTGTGGAACGCAGCTTGACCCAGGCCCCGGCTGTGAGGCACAGATACCACCGCTCACCTTGCCCAGTGTTTGAGAGCTATAAAAGCAGCAGCAGCAGCAATGCTTAGTGTCAGGTACGCTTTATTGCAGGACCCCTCTCCCGTCCACAGGCAGCACTGCTCCCTGCCCAACCAGCAGCAAGAAACCCCACGCTGGGGCCAGTTCACGGCTCAGCAGCACCGGCTCTTCCCCTGCACTCAGCTACTCCTTCTCAACCAGAGCCAGGAGGTGGCTCAGCGCGGGCAGGACGTGCTCGGGAGGCACCTCCGGCTCCTCGCCCTGCCCCGCAGCCCGGAGCAGGAAGCTGTGCATGCCCACGGCCCGCGCTGCCCTGTAGTCCCGGCTGTAGTCATCCCCGACGTGAGCTGCCTGCCGGGGCAAGACCCCGCCGAGCCGCAGCGCCTGCTCGAAGATCCTCGCGTCCGGCTTGGCGCAGCCCGCGGCTTCGGACGTGAGCACGAAGTCGAAGTGGTGCCGCAGCTCGCACTGGCAGAGGATGCTTTCCAGCCGGTTGTCGAAGTTAGACACGACCCCCATGCGGAAGCCGCGCCGGCAGCACTGGCTCAGGGTCTCGCTGGCGCCCGGCAGCGGCTCCCAGTTGCGGGCGCTGCAGTAGTCGCGGTAGAGCTTCTCGGCCATGGCCGTGAGGACGCTCTCGTCCTGCACGCCCGAGAGCCTGAAGGTCTGTTTGACGACATCGACCCACCACTGCCGGGAGCTCAGCCCCCGGCCCTGCCCGTAGTTGGGGAAGCGCCGGCCCTGGGCCCCGTACGCCTCCCGGAAGGAGCGGCTGAGCGCCTCCGGCTGCACCCGCACGCCGTGAGCCCGGGCCTCGGCCGCGTAGCTGTGCCCCAGGGGCTGCCGCAGTCGCAGTAGCGTGTCCTTCACGTCCCACGTCAGCAAGCGGAGCCGCAGCATGGCCTCAGCGCAGCTCGGCGCAGCGGGAGACCCGGGGCAACGGGGAGGGCAGAGCCGGGGGCGGTGCAGGCTCACGCCGGTCACTGTCGCAGGAGTGCGGGAACCGGCCCCTGGCCCGCATCACACCCGCGTCCCTCGGGAGGGCTCAGGGTCACGGACACTGCCGGGGGGGGCCGCCCCGCTCGCAGGCCCGCGGTGCAAGGTGTCCCAGGGCGGGCCCTGAACGCCCCACACCGTGGGTGCCGCAGCGGGGCCGGGTGCGAGGGCTCCGCGGGGCTGTACCGGGGCTGGGTGCGAGGGCTCCGCGGGGCCGTACCGGAGCTGGGCAGGGGAGGAGCGGGGCGGCCGCGACTGCCCGCAAGGGCCCAGGCGCCACCGGGACCCAGCGGCAGCCCCCGTCCCGCACCCACCTCTGCCGCGGAAGCGCCGCTGCCCGCCCCGGAAGCTCGGCCCGGCTCAGGCCCGCCCCGCCGCCGCCTCCTCCCGCAGCCAGCGCAGCAGCTGCGGGGTGAAGTAGGTGATGATGGCGTCGGCTCCTGCGGAGAGAGCGGGCGGGTGGAGCGGCCCCGCGGCGGCAGCGGCCCGGGCCCGGGGCGGGGGCTCTGTCTCACCTGCGCGCCTGAAGGCCGTGACCGCCTCCCGGACCGCGGCCTCCAGGGTGAAGGCACCGGCCTGGGCCCCGTGCCACAGCATGGCGAACTCCCCCGAGACGTGGTACACGGCCAGCGGGTGCGTGGGGTGCTGCGGGGAGCGGCGGGCTCAGGCCTCGTGTCCGCTGCCCCCCCCTCACACGGCAGCACCAGCCCCAACCCCAACGTGAGGCCCGCAGTGACAGGTCCCAACCGGCCCTCCCCACCGCACACCTTCACCCCCCTGGGGACACCCAGCGCCCTCCCCGGCTGCGGGAGCTTACTCGAGCCTTGACGTCCCTCACAAGGTCCAGGTAGGGCATCCCCGGCTTCACCATCAGCATGTCGGCTCCCTCCCGCACGTCCCGGTCCTGTGAGGGGAACGCACAACCCCAGCAGCTCGGGTACAAGAACGTTCCAGCAGGTCCATGCTTTCACCCACAAGAGCCCACAGAGGGGCTGTGATGGGGGAGGCAAAGCTTCCTCCCCCTCCCTGCCAGACACCCGGTGCTGGGGGAGGCAATGGCTCTGTGGCTCTGTTCCACCCCTGGCAGTGTTCAAGGCCAGGTTGGACACAGGGGCTTGGAGCAAGCTGCTCTAGTGGAAGGTGTCCCTGCCCGTGGCAGGGGTTGGAGCTGGATGAGCCTTAAGGTCCCTTCCAACACAGACCAGGCTGGGATCCATGACCCAACAGCCCAAGCCACAGCAGGGTATGGGATCACCAACTCCACAGCTCCCAGCCCAGTCCTCGGGCCTGCGCTGGGCACCAGCTCTGCAGGCTGATGGGCCTCATTTAACTTGCTTGTTGAAGGGGAAGACCCGTGGCCATTTTGCTGCCTCCTGCTCCCTTTTGACTCCTGACCTTGCTCTCCCCAAGCCCTGCTGAGGAATTGTCACCCCACAGGAGGGTGTTCTGGTCCCCACAGCCCCAGCCCCGCTCACCCCCTCACTCACCACAGCACGCATGGCCAGGCCCCTGGCGCCCGGCGGCAGCTGGTAGCATCGCCTGTCCCCAAAGGCAGGTTTGGATAGAGCAGCATCCCTGGTGAGAGGCGAGGCAGGGCAGGGGATGAAGGACCAGCACTGCTCCCCCTGCCTCCCACCTCATACAGCTTCAGAAACATGACCACAGACCAGGACAATCACCTGAGGGGTGTCTCCTGACGCACCTTTGTGCCCCAGGATCACTTGGGGAGGTACAACAGGCCAGGCTGAGCTGTGCTTCAGCACCCACTGCCCTCCCCATGCCCAGATGGGGTGAAATCGTGTCAGATGTTTTCCTTTTGCTCTTTTCCAAGGCAGGTTCCTCAGGGATGCCCCACCAGGGTCAGGCTGTTCTTGGGACAAGGTCTACCAGCTGACCAAGCTGAGCTTGTCCCTGAAGCCACCCTTTGGGGCAACACCAGCTCCTGTAACTGCCCTCCTCACTGCTTCTGGCAGCTCCCTATGTACCTGCATTGCCACCAATGCCCTGGACAAGCAAGTGACCAAGGTGGTCTCTGTCCCACCCCGATCTTCCCCCCAGGCTGCCTCTCCTGGGCAAGGTACATTTATCACCCTTTCCCATTGGGAAGCAGGAGGAGTGTGCTCCAAAGTGACCAGAATGGTCCCAGGCTCTGACCAAGCCCTCTTCCCAAACAACTGCCTGGGAATGCAGCTCCCGGCTGAGGGACAGACCCACCTGAAGGGACCGTAGAAGCACGAAGCAAACTTGGCGCTGTAGCTCATCACCGAGACCTGCAGAGGAGAGCGGAGCTGTGAGGGCCAGAAGGAGGGTGCTGCATCCCAGCAACAGGGCAGAAGCGATTCCCTCCCATGGCTGATCTGTAACACATCCACCTTTCCATGCCAGAGCCCTGGCACCTCAGCGTCCCCACATCCAGTCAAGGACATTCCCCTCCTGTGCTCACATGGAATGCCTGTGGCACATGGAATAACAGAGTGGTTTGGGTTGGAAGGGACCTTAAAGCTCCTCCAGCTCCAACCCCTGCCACGGGCAGGGACACCTTCCACTAGAGCAGCTTGCTCCAAGCCCCTGTGTCCAACCTGGCCTTGAACACTGCCAGGGATGGGGCAGCCACAGCTTCTCTGGGCACCCTGTGCCAGCGCCTCAGCACCCTCCCAGGGAAGAGCTTCTGCCTAAGAGCTCATCTCAGTCTCCCCTCTGGCAGGTTAAAGCCATTCGCCTTGGCCTGTCCCTACATCCTGGGCAAGGCAGGGGTTTGCTTCCCCCACTGCTCTCCCAGGTCCCGTGGTGGCACAGGCTCCCTGTGATCATCACTCCTGCCTCTGGCTCATGCAGATCCTGAGCTCACCTTGTTGCCCAGGTCATTGGAGATCAGCGCTGCCTTCATGGCTGCAATGCGCCCGTCCATCATATCTGAGGGGGCAACGATGTGGCAGCCTGCAGGGAAACAGACACAGGAGTGCCTGAGGCTTTGGCTTTGCCTGTACAAGGAGCAGGAGACCCCAGTGCTGAGGGGGTCCCGGCTGCCTGCAGCTCCCCCATCTTGGAACAAATCCTTCCCAGCTGGAGCCAGGCCCCGTTTGCTTTGTGTCCAGCTGAAAGGGAGAGGGGACAGGTCTGAGCCTGGGTACCGCTGCGGGGGACCCTCACCTGCTTTGGCATAGGCCAGCGCCACTTGTGCCAGGCGCTGGCAGCTCAGCTCGTTCTGGATGGTGCCGTCCTCGCGCAGGATGCCTGCGAGACAAAGCCGGGTTACACAGGGGCTGGACGGGCCCTCCTGCCTCCATCTCTAGGGAAGGAGATGGCTCTGGGGACAAGCTATGAGGATATTCAGAGCAACAGCAGGGAGTGTGTCAAGGGAGATGGATAAGGACCAGGAGACCAACAACCACGAGTGCTCTGGGGAAGGGAAGATGGAGATGGAGGACACAGATGGGTGCTCAGACAGACTCAGATGGCCAGAGTGGCTGCCTCAAGCAGCCGTGCCTCCCACCCTGCTGTCAACACCTAGGAGATGTCTCCCAGGCTCAACTGCACCAGTACTGGGAGCCAAGTCCTGGTGCAGGGGCTGGTCAGACCTCACTAGCACACGGAGCTCCTCAGGAGGAAATGACTCCCCCCCCGAGATTGCCAGTGCCAGGATAATGCCTGAGGAGCAGCGCAGGACCCAGGCTGTGTGCTCACCGCAGTGCCCATGGGAGGTGTAAGGGCACAAGCAGACATCGCAGGCAATCAGCAGCTCTGGGAAGGTGGAGCGGATCTTCTTGATGGCCTGGATGGCAGGAGTGTCCTCTGCATCAGCAGCAGAGCCCTCCTCATCCTGTGAGGACAGAAATGCCTCAGCATGCGCAGCCCAGGGCTTCCCACCCACTCCTCCATGGCAGAGGCTCTGCCCAGGGACCCATTTCTGAACCCTGAGACCCTGTTACACCGGGCAGTGTGAGCACCAGCCACAGAAAAGGGTGATGGAGTTGGGCCTCTGAGCAGCCAGTGCAGGTCTCAAGCCCACCTGCAAGAGCTTTCACTACAGTCTCCCATCCCCATCCTGCTCTACTGGGTGAGGTGCAAGCAAGGCCAGAGACCCTGAGCTACTCCTCTTTGATCAGCAGAACCTCCCTGGCCCCACTCTGCCCTCCCACACCCCTGTGGTTACCCCCTGCCACCACCCTGCACACTGACCTTGTGGACCTTGCTGGGCACCCCGAAGATGAGCACACACTTCAGACCGTCCTCAACGAGGGGACGCAGCATCCCCTCCAGCTTGTTGACTCCATACCTGAGAAGAGCAAAGGGAACGGGCTGCCAGGCACCTGCTCCATGGGTGAGCTGGTTGTGCCTTGGGTGCTGGACCGGGAGCGACCCAGCATCCACAGCAAGCAGCAGCTGGAGATACAGGGGACACGTTGCCTGAACACTGTGAGGAACAACCCAGGACCTTATCTGGGAGTACAGTAACATTATCTACCCTGCATGGACACTCTCTGCTCTGAAAGGCCAAGCATGCCCTGTCCTTGGACCCCTTATTGTGGTGTCCCTGTGGCAGATCCAGCCCACCTCCCCATAGGAACACCTCCTGGGGGCTCTGTGACCACAACCCTGCTGATGCAGCAGTAGATGAAGACAGGAGCTGCCAGTCCAGCAGGATCTAGTGCAGGACCAGAGCCCATGTCCTTGCACAGGTTTTCCAGCTGCTGCTGGAAACCCCATTTCCAACTTCCCTGCATGCTGAGCCCATGTGCGAGTGCTCTGGGACATCGTGGGAGCCTGGCACTATCCCTGCCAGTACTGGTACTTTCCCAGCACTCCAATATGATGGATGAGTGCTCCTGCCCTGCCTGATGCTGAGGGTCCCCAAGGCAGGGACCACAGAGGGTTGGAAGCATCGCTCCTGGCTCATGCTCATCTCAGGCCATGCATCAACCCTGCTTTGGCATGGAGCACGGCAGTGACTCTCATGCAGCTCAGCAGGGCTGGACTCTTACCTGGCTTGTCCAGGGAGGCTGGGGATCGGCTCCACTGCATCAGGGCTGTCACTGCAGGAGGTGGATGGGACAGAGACATGAAGACTCGGTGTGAGGATTTGACCCCCATCCCAGGCTTGACCGCTCCATGGGGAACCTGAACCTATCTAAGAGCTCAGGGAGCACCTAAACCGGTCACCCTGAGTGTGGTCCATCCCTAACCCAGAGAGCCAGGGCTCACTCACGTGACAAAAATGGGGTAGATGAGGTTGGAGGCATCGAAGGTGGTGGTTGTACACTGCCAGGAGCGCAGCACAGGGTGGAAGTAGCCGCTGTGGAGAAGGGAATCTGCCTGCATCGTGGATGCTGTGGAAGGAGGCTCTGAAACACCAGAAGCCAGCAGGTTGGTCACCGGTGGTGCCCTGGGAAGCTGCTACTGTTGGTGCATGTGAGGAGGGGGCTCAGATCCAGGCAGCCATGGCAGGACCATCCCTGTCCCTCACTGGGCACACACAGAGAGCACGAGCTGCATCCCAGCCAGCTCCATCCCAGCCCTGCTGGTGGGTGCTGCAGGACCCCCAGCAGCAGTCACATGAACAGGGATGATGCTGATTCCTCCCCATGAAACCCCCTAGTTCTGTGTATGAAACCACCAGTTCACAACCACCAGTGTCCCCCCGCAGCAGAACCCTCCTCAGGCTTCCTCTGGTTTGGCTGCTACAGCTGTAACAGAGTTTTCTATCAGTGAGATGGTCTTTGCTGAATTCATTTTGCTTAATGCTGTGTAAGTTGTTTGATAACAGATTTGTATACAGTGAAGAGCTGCTCTATGTAGCACAATGTATTTATGGCTGCAGTGTATAGGTGCAGTTACAGAACAGTACAGGCACTGGATGGGAGAGCTGCATGGGATCACCCTGAAGACTCCAGGGCTTTAAACCCCACAGCTCCACAGCTCCAGTGGCCACTTGCTGCAGCAAGTGAGGGTGAGGAACACCAGGGAGTTGGGCAAACTGACTGCAGAGGTTGCAAAGAAGAATTACTCGATGCACAGAAATGAAGTGTTAGCTGTGTTAGTGCTGGAACTTCTCCTGTAGCAATGCTTTCTTCTTCTGTAGCAGATCTGGTAACAAGTCTGTGATGAGACCGCTAAGATTTAAATTCCCCCTAGAGCTAAACTCTCACCACTGTGTGGTGTGGTGGATGAGCGCGATGGAAGGGCTGTTTGGCTGCAGCACAGCAGGAGCTGCTGTTTGGGCCCTGGGAACCCCAACCTGGGCTGCAGCCTGTTTGTACAAGCAGCTCCAAGGACTCAGGATGGCTGCTCTCACAAGGCTGCATCCTGCAGGTGCCTGCGCAGGGTGTCCCGGGAGACAAGAGCCAAGTCCCTGCTGGAGACCAGATTGTTCTGAGAGCTGGAGACTTCTGAAGGAGCGAGCGGATTCCTCCCCTAGCTCCCCATGGCAGGGGGGGCTGCCCTGAGAGGGGACACGAGGACAGGAGCTGGCTTGGAGCAGCCCTGGGGTCCCCAGTCCCACCCCTGGAGGGATTCCCCAAGCAATAAAACCTCATGGACCCGCTTCCAGGGCACAGATACAGCCCAGGGAGAATGCTTTACAGCAGCACCCACGGCACCAGGGAGCACCGGGGCTGTGCAGGAGATGGCTCCATCCTGCAGGAAAACCTTTAATTTGAGGCGTTCACACGCTCTAGATACTGCAACGCTGAGCCAGGTTCTCAGTCTGTAGCAAAGCACCACAGGAAGAGGGCACTGGTAATATGGGGCATCGTGTCAAGTCCAGGGCCTGACCTCAGTCTCTTTCTTCTGCTTGGGGATGGGCAAAAGGTACCTCTCGGTTGCCTACAGGCTCACACCTACATAAACACCTTATGAAGTTGGATGGTGCTGGGGGGGGGGGGGGGTTGCAGACCAGCTGGCAGAGTCACAGCATCGCTTGGCAAATCATTTTTAGCCCTTGGAAAGTTGCTGCTCTGCCCTTACTCACAGGGAAGGGGCCAGCCCTCGCCTGAACTGCAGTTGGCAGCTCCAGTGCAGTGGCCGGGCTCCAGGCTGGGACGAGTGGAGAACAAAGGGCTCAGTGAGCAAAACCCACCTCGAGAATCCCAAAAATGCTTTTAACAGTTAATCCCCAGGAGGAAGGGGCAGGGTGGAACCAGAGGCACCTGACTCTGTGCAGGGCAGATAGAGGCCCCAGCTCAGAGGCTGCCCTCGCTGGGCAAGGAGGGGACGGGGACAGGGCTGAATTGCAGAGCAGAGATAACAGCCGGGGGGGTGGGCCCAGCACAGCCCTGTCTGCTGCGAGCTGGGGGCACCGGGGGCTCCTCACCAGCCCCACGTGGAGCTGCAGAGTCCCCCTGCCCAGCCAGAGTACCCGCCTGCATGAGGGCACCGGGGTCTTACAGCCTCTGTGTGATGCACGGGGAAGGCCAGGGGAGATGCAGAGTAAGGGCTGCAAGAGTGCTGCGATAAGGGGACACTGCACCATGGAGTCACAGCATGGTTTGTGTTGGAAGGGACCTTAAAGCTCCTCCAGCTCCAACCCCTGCCACGGGCAGGGACCCCTTCCACTAGAGCAGCTTGCTCCAAGCCCCTGTGTCCAACCTGGCCTTGAACACTGCCAGGGATGGGGCAGCCACAGCTTCTCTGGGCACCCTGTGCCAGCGCCTCAGCACCCTCACAGGGAAGAGCTTCTGCCTAAGAGCTCATCTCAGTCTCCCCTCTGGCAGGTTAAAGCCATTCCCCTTGGCCTGTCCCTGCAGGCCCTTGTCCCAAGCCCCTCTCCAGCTTTCCTGCAGCCCCTTCAGGCACTGGAGCTGCTCTCAGGTCTCCCCTTCAGGAGCCTTCTCTTCTCCAGGCTGCCCCAGCCCAGCTCTCTCAGCCTGGCTCCAGAGCAGAGCTGCTCCGGCCCTCATCCTTCCCTGCACAACATCTACCTGAAGTGCTGCAGATACTCAGGGCTCAGTGGATCTGCAGTTACACCGCACCATCACACGCTGCTTCGTGCTTTACCGAGCAGAACCCGTTCTGCCCTTACTGCGCTACCGAGAGCTGTCCTTGCCGCCTGCACCCAAGCGGTGTCTCCTTGCCCGGCCGGACCCTACCCCTCGACTTATCCTGATCTCCGGCCTCAGAGCAGGCCTATAAGAAGACGGGCTCGGGGACCGGGGGCATCAGAGGCGCGGCATTCGCCCCGGCTCCGGTGCCCCCGGTCCCGGTCCCGGTCCCCGTCCCCGTCCCGGTCGCAGGCACTCACCAGCCAACGCGTCCTGCTCCGTCCGTAGGAGTCTCCCAGCGCCTTCTCCCGATTTGCATAATCCCGCCCCCTGGTTAGCATAGACACGCCCCATCAGTGCGGGGGCGTGGCGGGAAGTCTCGCGCGAAATAGCGCGGGAAAGGACTTGGAGGCGGTGCGGAGATGGGGAAGGAGGGGTTTGGGGTGCTGGGGGGGAAGGGGACAGGTTTTGGGTTTCTGAGCCGGATGGAGCAGGGCTTTGGGTGCTGGGGGGAGGAGGAGGCAGGTTTTGGGGGGCTGTGCGGGGATCTGGAGCCCGGTTTTGTGCTGCTGAAGGGGTTGGAGCAGGGCTTTGTGGTACTGGGCAGTAAGGAGGCAGGTTTTGGGGTGCTGCAGTGGAACCTTGAGCCAGATTTTGGGGTTCTGGGTGAGCTGCGGCAGGATTTAGACCCAGAGTTTGTGGTTCTGGGTGAGGTAGAGCAGGTTTAGGGTTTTTGGGGCTGGTAAGGAGGCAGGTTTTGGGGTGCTGTGGGGGGGAGTTGGACCAGTTCTAGACCCAGATTTTGGGGCTCAGGGAGCCTGGAGCAGGGTTTTGTGGTGCTGCGGGTGTAAGGAACCAGGTTTTAGGTGCCTTTTTGGGATATTCTTTGCTAACTGGAAGGCTTCAGGAAGGTTTTTCTGAGCCTTCCCTGACTCTAGGTCTGGGCTGCAGCAGCCTCCAGCCTCACTTCACTGTGAGACACTCCATCAACAGCAGTTTGCTTCTGCCCTCTCCACAAGCTCATTACTGACAGGAACAAGAGACTCCACTTGTGTAAAAAAACTCTGGCTTTTATTTGGATATTGTTCCCTTCCAGAATATGCACCCAGGTATGAAAGGAGAGGAAAAAAGGACAAAGAGCTAGCAGAAAGGCCTTTTGTCACTGGGGATCTTGGGAAGATGGTGTCAGCTCTGCCTGTTCATCTGACTGCGTGTCAGGAGGAGCCAGACAGCACAAAGTCTTTGTTGGTTCAGTTTTCTTCCAGAGCTGGGCTCTGCACAGGCACAAAGGTGGGAAGCTCTTGGGGTTGTTCTGCATCCAATTCATGGTGAAAGGGATGTTCTGTTCCTCACAAGTGCTGTTTTAAAACTGCAGATCAGTGAAACTCGCAGGTTTCACTTCAACATACCTAAAACTGCCCCCTGACTTCCCTAGTTAAGTTCAAACACTGGGTTTATCAGTCTTCAAAAAGCTCAACTACTAAAGCGCTTTTCCCCACAGGACCCTTATTCTAATGGATATTTTCTCAGAGAGAAAGGCATCAAAACTAACAAGAAGTATAAAAGCACAAACCTACATGAGTACGAGAAACACACACAGCTTGTTTCAGTCCATCTGTCATGAAGGAGCTTTGGAAAGCCCCAGGCCTGACACTGCAGCCCAAGACCCCAGCCAGAGGCAAGACTGTGCCTCTGGGATGGTTGTTGAAGGCTATGGAAGGACCTATGAGGCAATCAACCCATTCCAATCAGGTAAAGAGAAAAACCTACTCAAGCCAACAAGATCCACCTCTGTTCAACCCCATTTTAACCCGCTGCAGCTCTGCAGGGGAGGGAAGTGAGACTGTGAACTCCACCATACATCCCAACAGAGCTCCACTGTTCATTCTGATTCAGATCCTAAATAGAATTCCTCTGGGTCTCCCAGGGCTTTAAAGACACAAAACAGCACTTTCAGTACTCAGTTTATATCATAAAGTGCTGTGAAGTACGCTGGTTTGGGTGAGTGAGGTGAATGGGCCACCGGCTCTTGTGCAGTCAAACCTCATTGCTGCATAGGACCGGTGTGGTTGAAAGACACAGCAGCTCTGACAGAGATACAGCAGGAGGAAAAGGCACAGCCAGAATGCAAGAAAATGAAGGAAAATAAAGCAAGTCACGGGGATAAAAGCTTCAGTGTTCAGCTTCCAAGCCCCCTGACATCATCAGGGAGATTCTAAACCCCAAAGGGTTAATGACCTATTTGCTTCAGCCCCTGACATGCTTTAATGAGCTTATTCAGGTCTCTCAAGTTCTTGCTCCAAGTATTTCTTCTGTCTTCTATTTCAGAGCCAAGCCAGTGTGAAAAGCTCAGTCCTGTCACTGTTCAGCCCCCCGAGCACAGGGAGGAGGAGTCCTTCCACCAGAAAACCTTTAGCAGGAGTCCCTCACGTCCAAGCAAAGGTTTAGCCGAAGTCCTTTATGTACAAGTTAAAGCCAAAAGGGAGAGGCTGCAGAGGAGCAGAGCAAAGCTCTACTGGAAGCAAGAGGGGACACAGCAGAGTTGATTTACAGTGTTTACAGCCCTTTGACCAAAACCCAGCGCCTGCACACATCAGTGAGCTCAGTTGTCCACCTCTTCCTCATCATTCTGCTCTTCTTCATCCATCCTTTCATCATCGTCATCATTTTCCTCCTCTCGGCTCTTATCCTGCTCCTCTGAGTCTGCCTTCTTGTCTTTGTCTTTCCTTGCTTCTTTCTTTCCTTTCTGTTCACGCCTGTAAACTAAGAGAGAGAAAGAGAACACTGAAAGACGACACACTGGCGTCCCCACGGCACGAACCACACAGCAGCTGGAGTCCCACGGCTGCTTCAAAGGAGCAGTGACCCCACAGCAGCCACTCACCCTATTGTCTGAGCTGTGCTGACCAGGAAATCAGGCTAAGTTTCAGCAGAAACCTGCTGAAAAGGATGCAGGAGCTCACATTTAGGCAGCACCTAAGGCTTCCCTTAGATAAATATAATAGGGGGGTGACAGCAGATGAGACTTTCTCAATCCTCATCAGTTGTGACATACAATGTTATCCCAGTCCTGTTAGGGCGCACATTAGTTATCCCCAGGCAGTGTAGGTTGCTGGGCAAAGAGAAGAGAAACAAGACAGGCAAGTAAGTGTTGCTTGTCCAGTGCTTGAGGAAAACAGGGCTCAGTGCTACAGAGTCCCCCCACGTGAACGAGGCCGGTACCTTCCAGTGATTCCTTCAGAGGGGCTACAAATCGCTGGAACTCCATCTCCTCCATGGCAGAGAGAACATCACCAGCATTCAGGGTTTTCCTCTTCCCCTTCATGGCAAAGTTATTTGCACTAGTCAAAAATGAGAAGTAGAAGAGGGAACTGGTAACTGGCTCCAGTTTAGTCTTGTTAGTCACAAGCAACTTAAGAAAAGAACCCATCTCTCAAACATCTGGGGTTTTTGAATCTCCTACTGGCACCTGAAGGTACCTCTCTGCCTACATTGGCTGTTTGTTGGCTGGACCTTTCCCACAACCAGGGGGAAGGAGCTAGTCAGAACGCTGGCTGCAGGGTGACAATTCCACAAAGCCATTCCATACCCAACACCAGGGGAGCAACTGCCTGCACAGCATCCGGAACTGCCCAAGGAACATTGCTGTGTCCTCTGGGCTGATAAGGCAGGCTCCTGCTTGCCTAAGGCTGCTGTGTGGGGAGCAGCCTGGAGAGGGAACCAAACGCTCCTCCCTTTCCTGGGAAAGGCCACGCAGCTGTGCTCTAAGGGAATGGCAGCCTGGGACCCCTCCTGTTCCTGGCAGGGATGGATCTCCATGTCCAGAGCCCAAAGCTGCTTTCCCTGGGGTGGTAAAGAGCAGCCGGAACGCCACTGCTGTGATCTGGTAAACTGGCCTGCACTAACGATTGTTTTGTTGATGTAAACAGGCAATCCCAGCCTGGTTTGCGTTGGAAGGGACCTTAAAGCTCATCCAGTCCAACCCCTGCCACAGGCAGGGACACTTTCAACTACATCAACAGCACCGGTTATGTAGTGCAACAAATTCTTACCATGATGTTGCATAAAGCACAAACACACTCGCTGCTCGAGAGATCGCACTCCGAGCTTCCTTGGAGATGTTGACTCCATCAGGAAGCTGAAAAACAAATTCAACTTTTATCAGCAGCTGCTAGAAATTAAACTTGTGTAATTCACATATCAGGCCCATTAAGGCATTTGGAAGACTCAGCACAACTGGAAGTGGAAGGTTGGTCTTGGTCACTATCCCAGCAACTTTGATGCCAGCTGGGAAGCACCCTCAGTTTGACTGTGCTCTTCTAAATGCAATGGGCTACACAGGAGCAAAGACACTTCTGGATCAGGGATGGGTCTGACCACTGTCTCAGGGCAATTTGTCTGATGGCTCCCAGGTTCCCAACACAGCCTGATCCCTGGCACATCTGGATCCATCTGGCCACAGCTCGATGCTCAGGACCAAACAGACCTCTAGTGACTGGGGTTAGAATCCCAGACTGTTTGTGTTGGAAGGGACCTTAAAGCTCATCCAGCTCCAACCCCTGCCACAGGCAGGGACACCTTCCACTAGAGCAGCTTGCTCCACGCCCCTGTGTCCAACCTGGCCTTGAACACTGCCAGGGATGGGGCAGCCACCAGCTTCTCTGGGCACCCTGTGACAGCGCCTCAGCACCCCCATAGGGGGATATTCCACGCCCTCACCAGGACCCGGTTCCCTTCGCTCCCCGGACACAGCCCCAGTGCCCCGGGACTTCGCTGCCGCCGCGCGCGGGCCCGCAGTACTCGGTGGGTCACAGCCTGGCTCCGTCCCTCCCGCACCCCTCCCGGGCCTGGGCCCGTTCTGAGCAGCCAAACCGCAGCTCGGCGGAGCCCCTTCGACTGCAGGCCGGGGGGAGAACTCGCTCCTCACCCCGGTGCCCCCCGGGCCCGGCACCCACCGCCTCCTTGATGATGCGGGTGATGACGGCGTTGGGCAGGTTCAGGTCCTCCGGTCTCTCCGCCATGCTGGGCCTCTGCAGGGAACGGGGGTGTCACCGGGCCGGAGGGAAGCCCGGGGGGGGGGGGGGGGCGGGTCACGGTGGCCCCAGGCCCGGCCCGCACTAAAGCCCGCGCTCAGCCCGCTGCCCTCTGACCCTTCCCGGCGTGCAGCGGGGGGGTAGCAGGCGGGCGGAAGCGGCGGCGGGGCGGGAGAGGAACGGGCGTGGGGAAGGGGCGGGATGAGACCTCCCCTGTGAGGGTGCTGAGGCGCTGGCACAGGGTGCCCAGAGAAGCTGTGGCTGCCCCATCCGTGGCAGTGTTCAAGGCCAGGTTGGACACAGGGGCTTGGAGCAAGCTGCTCTAGTGGAAGGTGTCCCTGCCCGTGGCAGGGGTTGGAGCTGGGTGAGCTTTAAGGTCCCTTCCAACCCAAACCGGTCTGATTCTGTGATCAGTTTTTACCTGATAGTTGCAGTTGTGAGCAGTGAGGGACTGCAGTTTTTTTCCACAGCAAGTGTATGATTCCCAGTACGAAGAGCACTGTTACAATGGGGATAGTTCAGAAACATTTCTGAGGCTTGTTTTATCATTGGTGATAGTAATTTGTATTTGACCTAACAGTGTGCTGGGGATAGCACAGCATTTGGAGGGCACAAAGGGCAGACCTGACGGAAGCTTGTGTGGCCTTGATGCCCTTCGCAGTTACAGTGATTGGATTCATGAAGACCATCCCTGTGTGTACAGGTCCTGCCTCCTGAACCTCGTTTCTAGCTCCTTTTGGCGTGATCTGTTGTTAACACACGTGGTTCATGGCTCTTGGGGTGAGGTGCTGCAGTGGGCGACGGGGCCCATTGCTGGTGTCAGCTCCTAGGCGCTGTGACCCTCAGCAGCGCTGCAGCTCCGGCTCCTTCTGCTTTGTTCTGCCAGGGCCTGAGCTGGGTTGATCTGAGAACCAAGCGAGCTGGTGCTGGCTCTGGTGAAGGGGTGCAGCAGGAGCAGGGCGATGCCAGCCCAGGGCCCAAAGCTCCCCTGCTCCCTGGCAAAGGCTGGGCCCTTCCTAGCAAGTTGTGTGTACAGCAGGTTCTGTTCTTCCTTGAAGGCTTTGATCACTGCTGTGTGATGGAGAGCTCATCTCAGTCTCCCCCTCTGGCAGGTTAAAGCCATTCCCCTTGGCCTGTCCCTACAGGCCCTTGTCCCCAAGCCCTCTCCAGCTTTCCTGCAGCCCCTTCAGGCACTGGAGCTGCTCTCAGGTCTCCCCTTCAGGAGCCTTCTCTTCTCCAGGCTGACCCAGCCCAGCTCTCTCAGCCTGGCTCCAGAGCAGAGCTGCTCCAGCCCTTGCCAGCATCTTTGTAGCCCTCCGAGTGCATCTGTCCCCAACTTTAATATCTGGAACCATTCCGTCTTTCCTTTCCTAAAGAACAAAACAGGTGCTGCAAGGAGAGCCCAGCTCCCAGTGGAGTGAGTACCTTGTATATACCGCTTGCAGGCTTCTCTTCTGCCCTGGGTTTTTCTAAGGTTAGATCATCCTGATGAAGGCCTCCAAACAAAGCTGTTTCATCCTTGAAATGTCTTCCTGGGATCCTTTTTTACCATAAACTAATTCATCAGTTTTGATTATCCAAACATTGCCAACCTAAAATTCTTCTGAGTGCACTTTCCTCTCTCGACCTAAGAAAGATACTTGGGCAAATTGAGTGTACAGTGCAGGGCTATTTTCAGCTGCGTGGACCAACTATTACGTTAATGCTGGCTTTGTTAATTCATTTTGGAAGGTGCTTTGCAGAGGAAACCTGTAGGCTAAGCTCTGAGCTGCCTTTCTGACTGTTCATTCGAAGTGGTTTCACCATGAATCTTGCTTTTTCTTTGTATTGAGCTTCTGAAAGACCTGTTTTTCCAGGCCTGAACTCTGCAGCAGGGGTCAGACGTTATCTCACCTGGACAGAGGAACCTCATGCTCTTCAATAACACTGTAGAAGTGAGTGCTTTGCGCTTGGAGGGAGGGCAGTGCCTTTCTGACTGCAGAGAACATGATCACTATTATGCAGTAACCAGGCCATGCTCTGCCAAATGAGCCAGAATACAAATGTGGCTTAAAGTGGCCACGGTGAGGCTGAACTCCTCATGTGCTGCTGCCCCAATGGGATCCAACTCCTATGGCTGCAAAATGTAAACTCAAGGTGACCTTATTATAGTGGAATGTCACACAATCATAGAATAGTTAGGGTAGGAAAGGACCTTAAGATCATCCAGTTCCAACCCCCCTTGCCATGGGCAGGAACGCCTCACACTAAACCATGGCACCCAAGGCTCTGTCCACCCCTGGTCTTGAGCACTGCCAGGGATGAAGCATTCACAGCTTCCCTGGGCAACCCATTCCAGTGCCTCACCACCTCACAAGAAAAGAACTTCCTTTATCCATCTAAACTTGTCCTGTTTAAGTTTGAACCCGTTACCCCTTGTCCTAGGGGCTGGACAGCTACTGTTGGAGACTGTCTCATGCTGTTCTTGTTTTTCCTTCTGACATGGAACAGGACCTCGAGCTGCACAGACCTTGTCTGACCCCATATGTTTGCTTTTAGCTTCTTACATATCCTTGAGTTCTGTAAGGAAAAGGGTCTTCACTGAGGGGTTGTTGGTCACCCCCCCAGGGAACTCTTACCAAGCCTGCCTGAGCTCTGGGAGCATTGCTCTGTGCTCAGTTGTGTGGTTTAATTGTAGGTAGTCCTGCAAGGAGCAGGGAGTTGGACTCAATAGTTCTTGTGGGTCCTTTCCAACTTGAGAGATTCCATGGTTCCATGTGCCTGCTCCCATGCTTGGGCAAAAGGGGGGAGAAAAAGGGCAGCTGCCCTTTCAGCAGCAGCCTTCAACTAAATTAGCTTCACCTGGACACAGAAGTGTAGCAGAACCAAAGTGTGTGGGGCTTCACCTGAGAGTGAAGAAGATCCTCTTCCAACAAAGGGCAACTTTGAGCCATTTCTGGTACCTGATCTCTGTCTCCTCCCAGCAGATGCCCTGGCCAAATCTGTTTGCTTGCCAATACCACAAATACTTGTTTTTCTGTCAAGTTACTGAGCTGGCCTGGCTTTGAGAGGTTGAAAAGGGGAGCCCTGGAAAGCAGCACCCAGGTGCCTGGTGTCAGTGAGCTGACAGCAGCTCAACTCCTTCAGGTAGCTTCAGTCTCTGCTCTCAGTTCAGCTCAGGTGACAGGCAGTGACTTTTTAAGCTGTTGTAACTTAATTACTTTGATCCATGTGACCATCCCTAAGGCCAAAATCATCATCCCCAAGAGATCTTTTCCTATATTGAAACCCATCTCTTTTGGGAGAAGCGTCACTAAACTTGTTGAAGAGCCAGCTTATTATTTTTATTTCATTAAAACAAGCCAGCCACAGATGTATCCTTAGCATTTGTCCAAATCCAGCAATCCCAGCAGCACTGCAGGCTCAGGAAAGCTGGATCCCAGCCCCGTGTGCAAGGCAGCAGGGGCTGAGAGCAGGGACTCAGCATTGTGGACCTGGGATCACATAGCCCCAGTGAGAGTTTCTAAGGTCCACATGGGGGTTTCTAAGTGGCAGAGGCTGCTCCGGTGCCCTGTGGGACTGGGTGATCCCTGCTGCTGTTCCTCACCTCTTGCTGCTGCAGTTTATGCTCTGCTTCCACTGTATTTATTATCTCATGTATGTTTCTGCTTGACCTAGGTCAACTTCTTTGTCAGATGTAACGTGCCCTGGAGCTGCTGCAGAAAGGGAACTGGATGTTCATAGAATCATAGAGTAGTTTGAGTTGGAAGGGACCTTAAAGCTTATCCAGTTCCAGCCCCCTGCCATGGGCAGGGACACCTTCCACTAGAGCAGCTTGCTCCAAGCCCCATCCAACCTCTAAGACCTGGAATATCTTGCTGCTACTCTTCGCTAATGTAATCAGGGGTACAGAGCATGGAATGGATGGTGATGCGAGTTTGTGTAGTGCTGTGTAAACTCTGCTTTTATTCAGGTTAAAGCCTGTTGGACAGGTATGTGTTAAATACCCTGCCTGTGGAAATCCCACTGCCTTGAAACACAAAGCCAAGGACAAAGCCTCTTCATGGTAGAGTTGTGAGGTGTTTGGGTGATGTTCTTAAGTCAGGGGTGTACTCAGCCTACTGTTACTCTGCAGGCTAGAATGGCAAAAGGAAAAAAAGGGGGTAAAAAGGTGAAAACCACAGTTCATTGTTACCCACTGGTGCTATGGGGTGCTATCTGCTCTCAGCCCTCTGAGAGTTGGACTGTGCTGTGCTGCTGAGGCTAACCCAGGGGTTGCTCCCACTGCCACTGTCCTGTGTGGCTGCTGTTTCCTCACTCTGAAGGGTGACAGTGGGAGGCTCTGCCTGGCCCAGCAGGAGATGTTTTGTACAGGATGTTTCAGGAAGCATTGCTGAGCTTCAAAGGGATCCCTATGGAATTAAGCAGCCCCAGGGCTAGCAAGGGAAGCAGGCAGGCAGTTACTGCAGTCTCTGAGTGTTCAACACAGGTGAAAATCCTCAAGAACTGGAGATAAAAGAAGAGCTTCTTGCTCTCCCATCTATTTCCCTGCTGTGACTGTCTCATGGAGAGGAGCTGAGTGATGGAGTAGCTCTAATACAAACCCAGCCTAGTTGTGGCTGTCTTAATGGGCAGTTTTGGCCACCGTTTAGCCTTAGCAGTAACAAAGGGGTGAGGGACAAGATGAACTGCTTTGAGTTCAGCAAGCTTGGTTGGCCCTGCTGAAAGATGGGCATGTGCACACAGACTGCTCTGTGCTCTGCATTCCTGGTTTGTAACAGCTCCTGCCCATGTGGAATTTGTTACAGGCCTTTTGCCTGCCCTAGATGTACTTGGCCATGCTTTAAGCCTGAGTTCTAACAGCAACACCTCCCCAGTGCAGAGGCCAGAATCACTGTGGGTGAGTCCCGTTGTGTTCATTTTGGGGGTAAGGGATAGAGATTTAGAGAAGGGATCAGCCAAGGAAGTTTGTAACAAAGCTATGGGTGAAAGATGCCAAATGTAAGAAGTCCTATAAAGATGCAAAGAGAAGGTTCTTGTAAAACTGGACATCACAGACTGGTATTTCAGCAGGGTGCTGAGATGGACAGGCTGGAGAGGGTCCAGAGACGGGCCACAAAGAGGATCCCAGGATTGGGCAGAGCGTGAGGAAAGGCTGAGAGAGCTGGGACTGCTCAGCCTGGAGAAGAGAAGGCTCCAGGAGATCTTGTCACCATGCAAAGAAGATGAAGACTCCCTTTTTCCAAGGGGTCCCATGGAAAAGACAAGGGTGATGGGCACAAGTTATTCCTGAGATTCCGGTTGACACGAGGAAAATTTTTCCCAGTCAGAACAATCACCCACTGGAATAATCTCAGGGAAGTGGAAGATTCCCCAACACTGAACCCTGGGTCCAGGGTGCTGGGGCATCTAGACTAGGTCATGCTTTGCCTAGAAAGGTTGGACCAGGTGATGCTTGAGGTCCCTTCAATCTAGGATTTGATGACTTAGTGCCATGGGTTAGTGGTGGACTTGGGAGTGCTGGGGGTAAAGGTTGGATTTGATCTTAAAGGTCTTTTCTAACCTGTTTGATCCTATGATTCTTCATTCTGTTCAGCCTGGAGAAGAGAAGCTGCCTGGAGACCTCATAGCAGCCTTCCAGTATCTGAAGGGGGCCTATAGGGATGCTGGGGAGGGACTCTTCATTAGGGACTGCAGTGACAGACAAAGGGTAATGGGTTAAAACTTAAACAGGGGAAGTTTAGATTGGATATAAGGAGGAAATTCTTTACTGTAAGGTTGGTGAGGCACTGGAATGGGTTGCGCAGGGAGGTTGTGAATGCTCCATCCCTGGCAGTGCTCAGGGCCAGGTTGGACGAAGCCTTGGGTGCCATGGTTTAGTGTGAGGTGTCCCTGCTCATGGGAGGGGGGTTGGAACTGGATGATCTTAAGGTCCTTTCCAACCCCTAACTATTCTATGATTTTGATGATTCTATTACTTGTTGGAACGACCCAGCTGTGCTGGCTGCAGCAGTGGTGTCAGGGACAGGAGCAGCCCAGCAGTGCCCTGGACTCGGTGTTGCTCTTAGACCCTGGGGCAGAGGGGGCTGCAGCAGTCCCCACCACTGGGACAGTGCTGAGGTCCTGTGGGACCGTGCTAATGCCAGGGATCTGCCCTCAGGATTCCCCAGAAATAGCCCAGGCCCTTTCTGTGCCGATCCTCCTACCACATGGGAAGCCAAGTGATTTTCCCCTGTCTGATTTCATCTTAGTTTCAAAGCCAGCTTCAACCTTGTGGGCTCTGTGTGTGTGTGTCTGTTACCCTTTTGCCTGGACTAACTGTCAGGGCACATGTCTGGGTTTGAATTTCCAGCCAAAGGCAGGTCCCGGTGCTGGGAAACTGAAATGGGTGACTGAGAACGTGTTAAATTTTAAAAGAAAGCCATTAACTCCGGGGCCAAGCAGCTGAATGTGCAGATTGCTGCAGACTCCAATGGAAATGCAGGTTAAGGTCAGTCCCCAGGGGCTTGGATGTGAGGGGGAAGGCAGAAAGAGTTGATCCGTCCCTGTTGGGAGCCAGGAAAGAGGCTGTTGCAGGTGCCACCACCACCATCTCTTCCCAGCATACCCTTTAACTGGTGACTTCCAAGGACTGGAGCTCAGATCCCCTGGGACATTTACATAGTGGGGATTTTACCTGCGGTGCCAAAGGCTTGTGGCAGCCAAAGCACAGCCTGGGCACAGGACGGTGGTGCGGGGAGGTGGCTGGAGACAGCGATCATCCCGCGTGTGGTCATGGAGCAGTTGGGAGAGCCGGGGATCGCCCCAGAGTGCTCAGGTGATTCTGCTGCTGTCTGCTGGGTGTGGGGTGGGGGGATCATGGCTGCACCCTGGTATTTGGAGGTGAGGGACTGTAGCTCCCACATGCTCTGTGGGGTGTTGGAGGTGCCCTGCTTGTTGCAGGATCCCGTTTGGGCGCTCTGCTCGTGCCTTGCGCTGCAGGAAGGAGCAGACTGGAATCTGCTGGGTTGGAGAGTCAGGAGTGATTCCTGCAGTGAGCAGCAAACTCTCTGGGAGCTGAGCATGGGGACTCCCATGGCCTTGCAATCCCAGAGTCCTTTACTAATAATGTTTGATTACTCTTTTTAAACCTCCTGTCTCATGGGGTTCCTTTACCCAAACCTGTGAGACCTGATAGAGACAGTGCACGTTAGTGACCTGTTTTGTCTTTCCTTTTGCCTCTTAGAAGCATTTTGCCATGGAGAGGGGAGGCTTTGTGTGAGCCTGGGCAGCTCCTAGGAGACAGGGCCATGTCAGATGCCTCTCACCACTTGCTGTGTGCCATAGGGAATAACACAAGCTGTTGTGAGGACTGTGTGAAGGAGGTAGGGACATGGCAGGGCTGGGCTGGTGCACATTCTGCTTGCGCTAACAGAAGTTCAGGATACCTGGGACTGCAGAGAGGATGGTTTGCTTCTTCCCCCAAGACTGCTTGGTGTTGTGTGTGCTGTGGGTTGAGATATGCTGGTCACAGCTGGGGATACTGTGCACCAAAACATACAATCCCAGACTATTTTTGGGGGGTAAGTAAATTTGCTGGGGTAAAGTGTTAATTTTGATGGATGGCACATGGAGATTGCTGGGAATGTCAGCAAGTGGATTCAGCTCAACAAAGAGCTTTTGATAAGCCTGAAGGGAGGAACACTGAAGCACTCTGTACCCCTGAGCAGTGCCCATCCCACCTGTGTGCTGGTTCCTTGTTGTCCAGGCAACTTTGACATCCTTTACCTGTGCCTGTGGTGCTCAGGGCTTCTGGGGGATGTGGTGAGGGATAGATGGATGCTGGGGAGAGTGGCAGGGTCCTTCTTCAACCCTCCTGTCAGGAGGTGACAGCAGCACTGATAGTGACCCCAGTCAGTCCAGGGCCTCTCCTCTGGGAACCTCCATGTGTGATCTTGCTGTTAGATGCAGCCGTAAGAGAAGGGATTGAGCCTCTGGGAGGTTCCTCTACACACCCAGGGCTGGGATGCTGAGGGGTCCCCAGACCCTCCCTGTCTGGAGAAAGGGAGAGCTCCCATAATATTCTGTAGTAGAACTACTTGTGGCTTGGTTCCTTTCCCACAGTGCTGCCTGTGAGGACAGGGGAGGAAGGTGAGGATGGGTTGAAGGGGTTCATTCTCTCCCTGGCTCTGTGTCCAGGGTTCTCTTGCATGTCAGAAGATATGGTAAAGGATGTGACACCTCTGGTTTCAGCGCATTATGGTTTGGATGAGCTCTGACGTTGGTGAGCTGTGCTGGAGCTGAACTTGGGTCTATAGGGAGAGCATGAGCAGCCATGGGGATGTGTTTCTGAATGCCAGGGTGCAAGGATCTCCTTGGGCAGCTGGGACAGGGAACTGCAGGATGTGATGGCCCATGGGAGACTGAGATGAGCTCTTAGGCAGAAGCTCTTCCCTGTGAGGGTGCTGAGGCACTGGCACAGGGTGCCCAGAGAAGCTGTGGCTGCCCCATCCCTGGCAGTGTTCAAGGCCAGGTTGGACACAGGGGCTTGGAGCAAGCTGCTCTAGTGGAAGGTGTCCCTGCCTGTGTCAGGGGTTGGAACTGGAGGAGCTTTAAGGTCCCTTCCAACACTAACTAGGCTGGGATTCTGCTTGCCTCCCACATCTCTGACACTGTCAGCCTTGCTGGGAAATCGGGATCCATCTCCCCCTGTACTCAAATCCAGAGTTATTAGGAAAGCATGTTGTAGCTGCTGAGAAGCACAGGGTTGTGGGGCTGCTGGTGCTCTGGCTCTGCCTGTGCTGCAGGGCTTGTGTATCCCCTGCCTCTTGATTAGGGCAGCAAAGCCACTGCTGTGCTGAATGAGCAGCAATTACAGATGAAATCACTCCTTTCCTTGGGTTCCTTCTTCGCCCCACCCTGAGCTCTGGGTCCCTGTGGTGGGGGCAGCTGGAGCCCATTGTGCTCCCAGGCATTGCTGCTGAGAAGCTGAGCAGCAGGAGGGCAGTTCGGTGGTGCTGACAGCTCTCACCCATGACAGTGCCTGGTGCTCCTTCCCCTGTGTGCAGGAGGCTCCAGCTGCACAGCATCTGTGGGGATGGATGTGGGTGCTTCCCTGAGCAGGAAGGTGATTCTGGGAGCCCAGGTGGATTCAGCTCTGGGCCTGTTTTGCTCCACTGATCTCTGAGCTGTGCATCATCCACCTCACATCCTGCTGTGCTGTGTGAAGGAGGGATCAGGAGGCACCTGGCTCCTTTCCACCGTGGGGCAGGAGCTTTGTATGGGAGCTGCCAGCAGAGAGTCCTGCAAGGCCTTCCCAGGCTCTGCATACCTTGAGGCAAGTATAACTGTGATGAAACTAGCTGGCTGCCTGCAGGTTGTCAAGGTTAGGGCTGAGCACTGCGTGGGGCTGCCAGCACAGAGCCATGATTTTTGTCTGGAGGCCTTTGGAGACTTCCAAATCATTATTTGTGTCTTCTCTGATGCCCTGTGATTTATGGCAGAGGTACAATAGGTGTCTGTTGGCAGTGATGGATTGGGCTGTCCAGAGAGCATCCCTCCCTTGCTCACTCTGTCCCTTCTGTTGCTGCAGTTTCAGGCAGTTTTGCTGGTGTAAATTCAGCTGAATCAAACCTGTGCCCCTGCCAGAGAATGAGCCAAGCTCTGGGAGAAAAGGCAGCTTTTCTAGGAGCAAACAGCCTTTCCAAGCTGCTGCCTCTGCTCCAGGCCCCTTGGGCTAAGGGCTGTGACAATGGAGCTGGGGGGGTGTTTTGGGGTACGTGGAGGCACTGAGCTCAGTGCTGTGTGTCCTGGCACACCCTGCCACAGTGACACATCCTGGCTTCAGAGGGCTCCATCTTGCACCAGAATCACAGGTCAGGCTCTTTTGCTTGCATGGATAGTGTTGGCATTCTATCCAACTCACATCCAACCCTCACTCTATCCAACTTACAGCCATGGGCACACCATGGATGAGGGACACTGCTCTGCCCTCGTAGGGGGGACTCACCTGAGACTCCACAGCTTGGGCTGTGTTTGCACTGGGTCTGCATAAGGGCAATGTGAGACATCTGTGCTGCACTAACTCTGCACTGAACTCTGTGGGAGAAGCCTGGGCAGAAGTTTCTGGTCCTGAAGAGCTACTGAGCCATGCAGGTTCCCCTGCTCTGTGCTCTGAAGGCTCCCATCTCTGGTTCTGTGCACTTCCCTCTTTATCAGATGGGATCCCGTGGTGGTTTGATGGCTGTGGGGGAGGAGGGGCAGACTGGGACCCCTGTACCTGCTGTATCTGCAGGGTGTTGGCCCCAATGGAACCATCCAGGTCCTCCTGGTGCAGGGCCTCCCTGCTGCTCTGAGCCCCAGCACATCAGCACAGTGTGGACCGGAGCTGGAGCCTTGCAAGACTGTCGTGAGCACCCAGCAGTGGCAGGGCAGCATCTCCAGTGTCCTGGAAAGCTGCTTATGGACTAATGAAGCCCTGATGGGGCTGGTTGTCTGTTTTAAATGCAGTGAGGGTGCTGAGCAGAGCCTCTGGGGTGCATGCTCTGTGTGCCAAAGGGCCATGGCTGCAGCTCAGGTGTGAGCATGCGTCTGTTCTGCTGTGACACTGGAGGCAGGGGATCTCCATCCTTCCTCTCCTCTCTGCACACAGGCAGGGCTGAGCAGTGGGGTGATGGTGGGGGGCAGATGTGCCCCATTTGTGCAGAGCTGGCCAGGGAAGGCTCAGTGCAGGGGCCCTGGCAGCGGGGCATGCAGGGGAAGGCTGGGGCAAGGTGCAGCCATACCCTTCTGCAGAGCCTGTGATGTCCACTGTGCACACATCCTGCTGTCTCATCTTCTCTTCCCTCTGGCAGGGACAGGGCAGAGTCCCCAGTTGCTGGAGCTGGAGCACCTGCCCCTGGCGAAGGGGCGATGTGGGGCTGCACGATCCTCCCCACGGCAGCAGAGGGGAGCCTCGGGGGCAGGAGGAAGATCAGCCACGCACGGGTGAAGGGGAAAGGTGAGTGATGGGGTGTGAGGGGGGCTGTGGGCCAGTGGAGGCTCAGCCAGGGCCAGGAGCTTGTGGAGGGGCAGCCATGGGGAGGATGGCAGGGGTGTGCATCCAGCACCCTGGATCTATAGGAGATTGTGTCCTTTTCTGTCCCAGAGAGGTCAATGTATTTAATAATGCTCCAGCTGGATGCAGTCTGGGAACTGAAGCTGCCCTCACAGCACTGACAGCAGCATCCACTGTCATGTCTGCTCACAGCCTGTGCTGGGCTGCACCCCTGTCCCTCCAACCTTCACTTGTCAGGGCTGAGCTTTCCCATTGCCCACCTCTGCCCAGGCCCAGGGCAGTGGGAGCTGTGAATCAGCCACTCTCACCCTGAAAGCTCCTGTGGGGCTGCTCCAGGCTCACCACAGCCCCCATGCTGCTGGGGACCCCGCAGCCTCGCACCAGTGCCACAAGGATCCAGACTCATTGAGTGTGGTGTTTCCTACAGCATGAGGTGGTGCGGGAGCAGGTCCACCCTGCTGGGGACTGATGGAGATCAGCCCTGGGGGGTCCTGGCACTGTGGGGAGCAGAAGTACTTGGATTCGAGCAGAATGGGACAGCCTGGCCTTTGGGGAGCTCTCTGTAATTCCCCCACACTCCCCAGAGTGGTGTTAGCGCTGGGTGCCTCCCAGTGAGCTGTGGTGCAGCACCTGGAGCTGGTGGGTGCATTGCCAGCTCCCAGGTGATGGAAGGGGCAGCTCTGGGGCCCTGCAGAGTGATCCCGTGAGCCTGGGGGACTGTGTGTCTTTGCCTTTTCAGATGGAGCCAGGAGGGGCTGGGTTCTGCTCCCAAGGAACAAGGGATGGGACAAGAGGAAACGGCCTCAAGCTGCACCAGGGCAGGTTTAGATGGAGCTGAGGAACAATTCCTTCCCCAGAGGGTGCTCAGGCATTGGAACAGGCTGCCCAGGGCAGGGCTGCAGTCACCGTCCCTGCAAGTGTTCACACCCCGTGGAGACGAGGCCTCAGTGCCATGGGTTAGTGGTGGCCTTGGCAGTGCTGTGAATGGTTGGACTGGATGAGCTTAAAGGGCTTTTCCAACCTGGCTGATTCTGTGTCTCTGAGAGCCAAGCAGGCACCCATGCTCTGCCATCTCTTTCTTAGCTCACGCCTTTGCTTGCCAGCAGTAAGCTCCTCAGCGCTGTGAGTTTGCTGTGGGACATGTGCTGGCAGTCCCCATGGCACCAAGAGCCACCGGGTTACTTCCATCCTGGCACGCCGCAGTTCAGGAGAAGCGTGTCAAGGTTTCCCCTTTCCCCGGAGCTCATTCCCGGTGCCTGAGCGGCGTGGCCGTGGGCCGGTGCTGCCGTGGGATGCTCGGGGAGCGCAGGATGCTGCCCGCATCCCCACACGCGGCTGGGGCTGGGGCTGGGGCTCGGCTCTGTTTGCTCAGGCAGGTGCGGTCCCTGTTCAAACCCGCGGGGCCAATGGGAGCGGCGCTGTCCCAACGGGCGGCGGTTGGACGCGTCCCGTGGGATCCCGCTGCCGGTCCCTGCCTGCCGAGCGCTCTCCGGGCTGGGCAGGGGCAGCTCCGGGTGCTGCCGCCATGGAGCCCGGGAGCATCCGCAGGGTCTCGCTCTGCACCCGCCGCGCTGCCCCCCTCGGAGCTTCTTTCTGCCTCAGCACGTTCGGTAAGCGGCGAGCCTGCAGCCCGGCAGCGGGGCTGCGAGCGCGGGGGGAGCTGCAGCGAGGCACGGCCGAAGCTCCGTGGTAGCAATGGGCTGCAGCGCTGCTCCCGGCAGGCACTGAAGCTGAGCTGGAACGTGGCTCATTGAGCGTGCAGATGGGGAGCGCCCTGAAGCCAAGCTGCAGGCGCTGCGGTGTGCGGCAGCAGCCGGATGGATGCCAGGCACCCAGCTCGTTCTGCCCCTTGGATGGGCAGGAGCTGCCACTGCTCTAGGGGCGGCTGGAGCTGCGGCCCCCACTAGGGCAGAGCCCCAGTTTCCTTCTGTGCTCCCTGTGGGTATTTCTGTGGTTGCCTCAGTTTTGCTGCATGGGCTTGAAGAAGTGACTTGGCTCTGCAGGCTGGAGCTGGCCCAGCAGCAGTGGCCTGGCTGCTGCCTGTGGTGTGTGATGGCTCACCAGAAGGTGGGTACCCTTCCCAGTGCCACTGGACACCCATCAGTAGTTTTCTTTTAAAGCCTCTGCTTGTGTTAGTGAGCAGGGCAGGTGATTGTGCAGTGTGTGCTGTCAGAGAGGGAACTGGGGGGGTTACCTGAGCAGAGCTGGGTGCCCTTCCCAGGGCAGCCAGGGATGCTGCTCCTTCCCCCTTTTGGCTTGGGAGCATCCATCTGCTGAGGACAGCCTAGCCTGGGAGCTGAAACCCTCCTGTCTTTGTCTGTAGAACTCACTCATGCCAAATAATGTGAATTTTATGGTGCCTCTTGGCTCTGTAACCAAGTCCAGGCCAAGCATCATTTCAGCAGCTGCAGTTCCCTTCATGGGCTGACCATCCCAGAGAGATGTGGTGGTGTGTACCTGGAGCAGGAGAGCAGCAGCAGGACAGGGCCAGCGCTGCCCTCTCCATGTGCGTGACCAAAGAGGGGGCCTTCAAAAGGGCCAGTGCCAGGGCTCGAGGCTGCAGATGGTGGTCTGGGGGTGCTCTGCCTTGTGCCCATGGGGACCTCCAGCCCCAGCAGTTCTCTGACACTGCTTTCCTCTGGTAAGAATCCCCTGATATCTGCGCTGATGGTTCTCGGCTGTCCCAGCCAGGGCAACACCTGCTTTTTTCCCATAATAAACCAAAAAAGCATTTCAGGAGCAGATCCCCAAATTTTGTTTGTCAGAGATCATCAGGAGCAGCTTTTCCTGCCTGTCAGGGCTGCTCCCAAAGGAGAACATTCATGTGTCCCTTCCCTGAGCCTCGCCAGCTTCTCTTGTGGGTGGGAATGCTTGATTACTATCTTGTGATTGTTCATATTGTGCTGGTTTCCCCCTGTTCTCCATGTGCCAGCTTTGTTCATCAGCTTGAATTGCCTCTCCCAGCCCTGTGGGGCACAGATGGATGGTGGCCTGGGCACCCTCTCTCTGCGATGGGGTGTGCGCCCAGGGAGCTGTGTGTGGGGCCTGTTGTGAGGCAAGCTGTCTGCTCTGCTGTCTCCCTTTGGCCTTTCCCTGCACCTATTTTCATTTATATGAAGCTTTACTGAGCACTGGTGGCCTGGACAAGCTGTGCCAGGGCCTCTCTGCTGAAGCTGTTTCCCTGAGTTTGTGTTAGGGATGTATCCAAAGGGATAAACCTAGAGGATAATTTTTCTCTGAGCCTCTGGTCTTGGAGTGAGGTGGAGATGCAGCCCAAGAGCTTGCTTTGATTTGATTTGTGTTGCTGCCCAGCCAGGTCTGGAGGAAGGTCACTGTTCTGTGCATGAGCATGCAACTGCTCTGTCCAAGTGCAGGCACTGGTGCAGCAGATCCCTTCTGCCAGCTCAGGCGGGACCGGCTCTTTCCAGCAGCAGCTTCCTGCTCTGATCCCAGCCCTGGAATTTTTACAAAGCTGATGGGTGCTTCCCTGGCATGAGCAGGCTGGGACCTCTCTGGGGCAGAAGGGCTGGCTGGGGTGTTCTGGGCCGTGTGATTTGTCCCTTCATGTGCTTTGGAGACATTTGGGATCAAATGCATTAAGAGAAATGTCATCTGTTCCTCCCACATCCCTTCTGCTAGGAGACAATCTGTGGAGAAGTCAAAAGTGCCTGTTTTCTCCCACCTCTTTGGTGCTGGTGTAGCCTGCAAGACAGGGGTCATGGGCACTGTCATACAATCCCAGCCTGGTTTGTGTTGGAAGGGACCTTAAAGCTCCTCCAGCTCCAAGCCCTGCCACGGGCAGGGACACCTTCCACTAGAGCAGCTTGCTCCAAGCCCCTGTGTCCAACCTGGCCTTGAACACTGCCAGGGATGGGGCAGCCACAGCTTCTCTGGGCACCCTGTGCCAGCGCCTCAGCACCCTCACAGGGAAGAGCTTCTGCCTAAGAGCTCATCTCAGTCTCCCCTCTGGCAGGTTAAAGCCATTCCCCTTGGCCTGTCCCTGCACCAGAAGCAGCAGTCCTGCACATTAGAGGCTGTGATCCTGTGTGACCTGATCCCTCACTGTGCCTCATGAGCTACCCCAGGAGCTGAGCAGCCCCAGCCCTCCCCAGGCTGTTGCTGGATTCCGAGCCTCCTGCCCTGAAGAACCAGCACAAAAGCTTCCTTTCTCCTCCCTGGGGCCCATTCACCCTGGGCGGACTCCTCATCATGCTTGGTTGGTCAGGGGCATTTTGCTCCCATGCTGTAACGGTTGTTCCATGCTAATAGTGGAGCAGCGAGAGGGTTCCCGCAGAGCCAGAGATCCGGAGATAGCAGAGGGGTTACAGTCATGGTCCGGGAGGCTGGGGTGGCAGTGAAACAGGGGTCAGTGTTCTCACTGCTGTACGTCTGTTAGCTGCAATAGAGCTCTCCTGACCTACCCTGCCTGGTGCTTGTCCTTTCTCACCCTGCTGTCACTCGTATATAACTGCAGGATGTGCATTTCCACATGTGCACACACATGGACACAAATGTGAGCTGAGAGAGATTTTAAATGTATTTTTCTGAGTAAAAAAGGAGGTTTTTGTTTCAGGTTTTACAAGCCCATGAGTTATTCCCCCAACCCCCAGCAGGCCAGGCCCTTGGGTGTGTGTTTTGCAAACTGGGGTTTAGTTTGCAAGCTGTTTAGATGTCTCTAAATGATGTTTCCATATTTGTTGTGTTGTGTAAGCTGGACAAGTGAAAAGAGGATATTTTGCTTTGGGCTAAATGGAGTGTTGTGCTAACAATGCTTTCGATGTTTTAATCCTCCAGGAGCATTGGGAATGATTTAGTTTGGGGTTGGTTCAGAGCAATTATGCAGATTTTGTGGTGGCCTTGGCAGTGCTGGGCTAAAGGTTGGACTTGGTGATCTTAAAGGTGTTTTCCAACCTGGTTGATCCTATGATTCCTAGACCCTGCATCACCCTTAACATCTGCACATCCCATCCAGGCTGCAAGGCGGCAGCTCCCAGGGATCCTCTTGGGAATTCAGAGCCCTCTGTGCCATGGAGTCTCACCCAGACCCTGGCAGTTGCCAGTGTGAGCATTGTGGATCGAGTTTAGGGCTGATGCAGGGTTGCTGGAGCATGGGAAGGCCGGTGTGTTCCTGTTGGGAAGCTGGCAGAGCAGAGCTGCTGCCCTGGGCCCGTGCCCATGCTCAGCAGGGGTTACACGTGGGGCTCTCCCAGAGCTGGCACAGGGCTATGACTGCTCTGGTTTTCAATGCTGGGAATCAGTTGCTGGCAAACAGGTCCAGGCAGTGCTGGAAAAGCACAAACTGCAGCTCATGATGAGAGGTGGGAACGCAGGGTCCTGGCATGGGCATTTCAACAGGCAGTAGGAGCTGCAGGTGGGAGTTGGAGCTGTGCAAAGGCTGGGCTTTATTCTTGGCTCTGCTGTGAGCAGTTGCGGATGCTGCATGGGCTGTGCTGTCACTGCGTCCTTCCTGCTCCATAGTGCCAGTGGAAAGGAACTGTTGCTGGATGTGAATCCCGAAAAGGGATTCTTAAGGCTTTGCCATTTCCAAAGCCTTCCTGGACAGATGAGGGAAGCAGCAGGGAGCAGGTCCTGCAGCAGCGGATGGACAAAACCAGGTTAGTGCCATGGCGCAGGCTGCCCCGGCAGACCCTGTGCTGGTGTGCTCCTGCCACCAAAGGCACTGTTTGTCCTTGTCCTTTGTCCAGGCTGTCTGCAGCTTGGCCCATCGTCACCTTCTGCAGGGTCGGCAGCCTCTTGCCCACCAGCAGCTCAGGGGAGGGGCAAAGGGGAAGCTGAATCTGGGCTGGGAGCAGGATTTGAGCATCTGCACCCCTCTGTTCAACCAGGGTTAATCCACCCCGTGGTGACTCTTTCATCCCGGTGCTCCCACTTCCCTGCTGCCATGGGCTCTTGTCTCCTGCCGTCAGTTTACTGTGTGCTGAGAAATCACTGTCCTCTCCTCTCCTTTCCCCCAGGCCAGCTGAAGCTGTGTGTCGAGGTGCAGAACCGCGTCCTGGTGCTGCACAGTGAGTACCTCCATGGGGCACATGGCAAAGTGGCCCCAGAGCCAGGGTGGGCTAGTGATGGGGGCAGCACTGCCGTGCCCTTGCTTTAAGCTCTTTGGAGCTTCATGGTGGCTGTGGGGAGCAGCTGTGGTAGAGTGGCAGGACTGGGAGCTCTCTGATTTGGAGGCCAACCTGAAATTTCTGGGGACCATTTCTGTATATGTTTTGCATCTGCTCATATAAATTGTTTTTTTCTTTAACTCCAAGAGAAAAAAGTCAAGTATCATTTGGAAAAGAAAATCGGAAATGCTTTATCTCCAATAAAATGTCTTTTACATTGGCCAAAGCCATTTTCCAGGGTTTCCAATTCGTTCCATTACCTCCAAATGGTGCATTTTTACCACCACCAGTATTTCAACAAGAGTATTTGCCCTGGTCCAGGTCCTTCACGTGTCTGTGGGTGCCCAGTGAGAGCAGGCTGCTGGGGAGGTGTGTGCAGCATCCTGGGGGGGTAGGAGCTGGGTTCAGCTTTGGGCCATGACCAATTCTGTTTCCTTTCCAGTCATGGAAGCAAAAGGTCTGATGGGAAAGGAGCACCGGCCATGCGACTCCTACGTGAAGGTGGGTTCTGCTCAGGCTTTGCTCTGCAAGCTTCATGCTTTCTTGGGGTTTTGTGGTTGGCTTCTCCACGTGTGCTCTGGCCTGCCTGTCCCTTCCCTTTCCCACTCTGTCCTGCTCTGGCCAAGCACCCACAGCATGCAGGGAGGTGGCTGGTCCCTTGCCCAGTGCTGCAGGGCTCATGGCTTTTGTTGGCACGGTGTCAGCATGGAGCCAGAAAAGCAGAGAACAGGACCCTGCTGAGGGCTGTGTCAGTCATTGTAGAGGCATCCCACTGGTGGCGATAGGAGTGTGGCCAGCATAGGGTGGCTCTGGGCTCTCCTGGAGGTCGCCTTGGCAGGCTGCCCCAGGGCTGTGCACAGTGCAGGAAGCATCTCCCCTGCAAGGGGGCTGCAAGTCAGAGACCAGCCAGCATCACTCGTGTGCACCAGTCCTTGATTCTTCTGCTCTTTTCCTGCCCTCCGCTGCCCCGAGGAGTTCTGTAATGCAAGTGCTGGACCCCATAGAGTGATCTAATCCACTGTTAGCACAGGCTCAGCTGGAGCTGTGAGGCTCAGCCACCCATGGCAGTGGCTGTGCTGTGCCAGGGCTGGCTTTAGGAGCACTGACACGCTGATTGTTTCCCTCCCTAAAGATGTCCATAGTGCCAGATGCTGACTGGAGGAGCAGGCAGAAGACAAAGACTGTGCCAGACAGCAAGAACCCCGTCTTCCATGAGCACTTTCTCTTGTGAGTATGAGAGGGCAGAGGCAGCTCTGGTCCATCCATTACTGTGTCCACGTGGCTGTTGTCCTGGGGCACCCTCTTGAAGCTAAACCCCATGTTTGTCGTGCATTATGATCCATAACAAATATGCATCATGCATGAGCAGATCTGCTGCTGAGATGAGGAGTGACAGACATTATTCTGCTGGGTTTTTATAGTTGAAATGCCTTGAACTTTTGGGCAGAGCTTGATGAAGGCTCATAGAGCTGTCAGCACAGCATGGCAGCAGTGCTCTGCACGCTTGGACTCTCTTGCTGGGCAGGAGTTGGGCAAGCACACTCCATTTCCTACACCTTGCACCTGCAGTAGCATGGGCATTGTGATGAATGAGGAAGGTAAAAGGATTTCCTATAGCTACAGCATGTCTGCATGGGGATGGAGCTGTTTTGATAGAGCTTGGCTTTGCTCAGTAACCAGTCTTTGTCAGACCTCTGTCACCCTGCAGCATCATGAACTGTGGCTTGTTCCTTGCATTTACCCTTTGGTGTTGGGTGTGTGTCTGTCTGCAGCATTGTTTTTCCTCTTAAACAACCTGAAGGGTGTCCCCAGTGCCTGCCCAGGAGGGGTCACATCCCTTTGCAGTTGGCTGTCAGGAATGAGACAATTGGTGGAACAGTGGCTTGTTTGAGGAGGTTGATGTTTGGGGTGATGTTGCAATGGGAGTGCAGGGAATGGAGAAGATCTGGCTCTGAGGAGCGTGAGGGGTCCCTGGCTGCGAGGGGAAGATCATGCGGTGTCATCAGCTCATGGGCTGTCCCCTTTGCTTGTTACAGCCCAGTGCAAGAGGAGGATGAGCAGAAACGTCTCCTTGTCACAGTCTGGAACCGAGAGAGAAACTCCAGGTAAGGGGCTGCCAGCCTGCCACAAAACCTTTCAAATGGGGCTGGCATGGCAGTGAACCTGCCCACCCCCCCTGTGAGCTCCTCCAGTGCCATGGGCCTCAAGGGCTGGCCCTGACATCAGGGCTGCCCACATGAAGGCTACAGGCCGGTGAGGCAGGGGCATGAGCAGTGGGGCTGGGACCTGCTGGTGGGACACCCAGCCAGGGTCGTCCTCATGGGCAGCCTGTGCTGGTGAGCACCTCAACACTCCAGGCTGATGGAGAGTAAACCCTGCCCTTGTTGTGCTCTTTTGGCTTTGCTGCTGTGTGGTAGCCATCAGCTGCACCAGTGATTAGAACTCCTGCAGCCATTTGTGCCTACACTGCTGGCTAAAGCCAAGCTGGCTGGAGCCTGGTTGTGTGCTAGGGGCCTTCCCTACCTCTGAGGGCAATGCAGTGAGGAGGAGAGCCCAGCAGCAAAGGGTCTGGCACTTTGCAGGCTATGCTGCCTGCTGAGGCAAGTGGCATCTGCCTCCTCAGCCAAGCTCCTGCCAGCATTGGGTAGGCTGGGGGGGGACCAGGATATTGAGCCCAGCTCCTGCTGCAGCTCAGCCATGTGGCTACACTGTGCTTGCTAAAAGCATGGGGAGGGAGGCACATCCCAGTCACTGCCTGGCTCCTGGACTGGGCAGTTTGAGATGGATGTGGGCTCCCTGCAAAGGGATGCTCGTGGGGATCTGATGCCTGGGAAGTTCTCACAAGTGCTGATGGTCTGTGCCTCTCCTGCAGACAGAGTGAACTCATCGGCTGCATGAGCTTTGGTGTGAAGTCCCTCCTGACCATGGACAAGGTACCCCAGTGCCAGAGCGCAGCGTGTGGGTGTGGGGTCTGTCTCTCAGGTTGGTGGGTGGATGTGGGGCATCCTAGGGGCAGGAGCAGGCTGGTCCCACTTCAGACAAAGGGTGCCCACTGAGTTCCCTGGTCCCCTTCCCAGGTCGTGCCACTGTGAGCCTGACGTTGGTGTGACTGTGGGAGGCAGGGAGGCTGTGAAAGGAGGGATCCTAGGGCAGGGACTGTCACTTCCACCTGTAGGGACACACAGAGTAGCAGCAATTGGGGGTGCAGAGAGGTGGCCCCAGTGAGTGCTGCCTGCTGGGGGGACGAGATGAGGTCAGCCTTGCTCAGTCTGGCACATGTCGCATCTGACATGTCCTGAGCGGTGGCCAAGTGGGTGCAGTGATGGGGACATGCTCCTCTGAGGAGGATTTGCCCGATTCCCTCCACTCAGCAGTGGAGGCAGTGGTGGTGGGCAGGGGGCAGATGTAGAGGTCTTGGGCTGTTCCTGGAGGCAGTGGTGCTGCAAGGATGTCTCCATGCCAGGATGCATGTCCCCCCTGCTGCGGGTTTAGTCACAGTGCTGCTGCCCCAGCCTGGCTGCTGCTTGGTAATACAGCTTTCACATCAGCTGGCTTTGCTCTCGTGGAGAGCCCCGCGGGGCTGCTGCTGGGACTGACTGCTGATCCACTCAGACACAGAAATGTATCATCCTGCTGCCAGTGGGCAGAGATTTCATCCCTGGTCATGTCCTCTGTACATCAGAGTTCTCGGCAGCCAGAAGGGGTTTGTGCAGGTGTTAATACATCCCCTGAAGTGTGGAAATTCACTCCCTAGCAAGAGGTTAAAAGGAAGCAATTTGTGGCAATGACCTGAGAAAAGGGTAAGAAGCAGCTTGAGCATGGCCTCCTCTGAACGATGCAGCTTTCTTATAACAGTGAAGATAAGGCTCTGAACTGCAGCCCTCCTATGGAGGGGCCTCTGGTCATATTTGACCTCCCCAGAAATGTCCCTTCCTCTTCAGATTGTGGCAGGGAGTTTCACAGTGTCACAGTGTGCAGAGAGGACAGAGTGTTTGTGTGCATAGCACCTGTGCACAGCACCTGCTCTCACTGGTGGGAGGAGGATACTGGGGCATGTGGTCCTCCTGGGACCTCAGCAGGGGCTGAGATGAGCTGGCCCTGGCTCCTGGGTGCTGCATAATGCTGCTGGATACCTCCCCTTTCCTCAGTTTCATAGAATCATCACAGTATCCCAGCCTGGTTTGTGTTGGCAGGGACCTTAAAGCTCCTCCAGCTCCAACCCCTGCCACGGGCAGGGACACCTTCCACTAGAGCAGCTTGCTCCAAGCCCCTGTGTCCAACCTGGCCTTCAACACTGCCAGGGATGGGGCAGCCACAGCTTCTCTGGGCACCCTGTGCCAGTGCCTCAGCACCCTCACAGGGAAGAGCTTCTGCCTAAGAGCTCATCTCAGTCTCCCCTCTGGCAGGTTAAAGCCATTCCCCTTGGGCTGTCCCTACAGGCCCTTGTCCAAAGCCCCTCTCCGGGTTTCTTGTAGCCCCTTTAGGTATCAGAAGACTGTTACAAGGTCTCCTTGGAGCCTCCTCTTCTCCAAGGTGAGAAAAGAATAACGATGAGTATCTGCCCTTTCATCAACAGCTTCTTTCCTCCCCCCAGGAGATCAGTGGCTGGTACTATCTCCTTGGGGAGGACCTGGGCAGGACCAAGCACCTGAAGGTGGCCATGCGACGGCTGAGGCAGAGCAGAGGTGCGTTCCCCCAACTTGGGTGTGTTCCACGGACTTCTGGCATGGTTTGGAAGAGGACTCAATCCTCGTGGGAGCAGCCCCCAGCCCCAGAGCACCCTCTCCCCCATGGGCAGCCCTGTGAGGCTCAGTGGGCTCTGGGTCCATAAAAGACTGGCTGGTTCAGCAGGCTCTGCACAGGCACTGAGCTTTCCCCTTCAGCCCTTGCTTCTGCTCACTGGGCTATCTGAGGCTCTATGGGGACCCCAACACTGCAGCCACTTTTCTCCTTGCTTGGCCTTCTATCGTGCTGATCCTGCCTCTCAGACTTGGGGCTGAGTCCCATGGCCAGACTTTGTTTGTCTTCTGGGGTCTGTGCAGGATAGTGGGGAGCTTGTTCTCCTGCCCTGGTCTTGCTGCCAGGGTATGTGGAGGAGGCTAGGCTGGCACAGAGCAGAGACAGCAGTGCCTGTCCTACATGTACAGCTACGCCACAGCTGCTGCCATGCAGGGCTGCCCCAGCCTGGAGATGTGCCCGTGACATGTAAAGATCTTGTACAGTGTGTAGATGCAGTGTGGAATTGTCAGGTGTGTGCTGTTGGGATGAAATGGCCTTTCCCTGATTTTTTTTTTAAGAGCCCATGCTGGAAAGTCAGAGTGCAGCACAGGAAAGCCAGGATGAT
Source organism: Pezoporus flaviventris (assembly GCF_033815535.1). Taxonomy (NCBI): domain Eukaryota; kingdom Metazoa; phylum Chordata; class Aves; order Psittaciformes; family Psittacidae; genus Pezoporus; species Pezoporus flaviventris. Next base: position 1,579,729 of record NW_026892702.1, on the reverse strand, counting down.
GTGACCATGGAGCAGCTGAAGGTAGGTATGACAGGGCTGTGAAGACGTGGGGTAGGGAGCTTGCTGGCAGCAAAGCCTGCATGGATGGGTGGCAAATGAGCCAACGGCCAGAGCATTAGTGAGGTGGGAGCTGTGGGAGTCTCTCTGTAGGCACTGGCTTTTATAGGGAGTTATCCCAGTTGAAGTGGAAGTGGGTGATGTGGATAGTAACCCCATTCCCATACAGGGACCTCCTGTACTTTCAGTCTGTTGCCACAAAGACAAAGCAGCAGCCATTGACTGGGAGCGATGGGAACTGGGAGCAGCGGGGACAGGGCTGGCTGACTGCCTGTCACACAGCATCAGTCTCTGGCCGGCTCCGTGTCTCCCTGGACGGGTGTATCTGCTCCTCTTCTCCTATCAGGGCTGCTTGCTCTGGGAAGGGAAAGGCCCATGGTGAAGCCTCGGTGATTTATAGGAAGGCAAGGATGGGAAATGGGAACACAAACACACGGCTTGCATCGGAAACCGGGCTCCGCCGGCCCCGTGATTTATCTGTGCCGAATTCCGCTTTGCTGCTTCCCTCAGCTGCATTTTCAGTTACTTGCTTTAAAGCGTAGGATTGAGCAAGACAAACAAAGCCAGCGCCCCTCTCCTCCCTTCCTCCCCGGCAGCGCCACGGCTTGGGAGATGGTGGCTGGGAAGGAAGAATGATCCCATCCAGCTCCAGCCTGGCGGTGCGGCCGCTGGGACAATGCGCCCGGAGCAGCCCCGGGCAGCGTCCGCTGCGAGTGCTGGGCCTCCTTGTGCTCCCTCCCCAGCCCCTGGCCCTGCCAGCCCAGGGAGCCCGGGGTCTGCTTTCCCTTGAGCCTTTCCTCTCATTTCCATCCCCATGCCTGAGTGGGGAAGGTGCTTTCTTCTCCACTGCAAACCCACCTCCACGGGGCTGTGCTGCAGCGCTGGCAGTTGGGGCTGTGCAGTGCAGACTCACCAAGTCCTGCTTTGTGCCCTGCTGCTGCCTGTGTGAAGAGCTCATCTTCAACTCCAGTATTACACCATGGGTGCAAATCCACTGACCTCTCCGCTTCCCCCTCCGTGACTGTGAGCACAAAGCATCAGGATGTGCCTGTCCTCTGGGTCTGTGCTTTCAAAACAAACTCTGCTTTTGCTTTTCCCCTTTAAACCTTCTCTTATCCTGATGCCTGTAACAAGCACAGCTCCTCTCTTTAGTGCAGCAAAGCTCACAGAGCCTGTGAAACGCTGCTCTAACATCCTCCAAGTGTTTGTGAGAGCGTTGCAATAACAAAGTGCTCCGTGGGGCTGAAGAATGCCGCGGGAACAAAAGCCCCATCAACAGAGCAGGGACTAGGGAATACTCAATAGTTGACAGGAATCTTAATATAAAACTCTCTCTCTTCCTTGTCAGTTAGGGTTTTCAGGAAGCCCTCTGGCTTATCGTCAAGCGGCATACAGCACAGACAGGGGCTGGGGAGGTGAAAGGTGGCTTCCTGCCATTCTTCTCTGGAGCTGGGTTCCCATGGGCGGTCATGCCAGTTTGACTGTGGTTTGTTCCACACTCGTGCGATACGAGGAGCTCGGGATCACGCCTGCTCCAGGGGACTGGATTTTCATGGGCTAACGGCGAGTTGAGTGTTTCCAGCCATGAACCGCTTCAATGGACTCTGCAAGGTGTGCTCAGAGCGGAGATACAGGCAGGTCTGTGTCTCCCATGGGAAGAAATCCCTGTGCCAGCGTGAGTGTGTGTGCAAGGCTTGGCTAAGTTTAGGAGTGTCTGTGGGCTTTCTTGCTATTCCTGGGCTGTATGTGCTGATTCCAGGGTGTTGGTTTGCTGTTGTTATAGTTTCTAAGTTATATTATCGGGAATACATGGAAAGCATCCTCAGGTAGGTGTCTCTGCTGATGCTGCAGTGTGTAAATGGGGACAGAAGGGGAGCATTGACTGTGTAATGTGAGGGTAACGGGGGATTGGACCTAGATGATCTTAAGGTCCTTTCCAACCCTAACCTACTCTATGATTCTGATGGTGGAAGTGTTGAGCTGTGAGGTGTTGTCTCAGTTCACCAGTCATAGAGGCAAGGCAAGACACCGCTGCAGCCAGGTCTCTGCCAGGCTGCTACTACAGCTCTTCAAACTTGTCTTAATGTGGATGTATTCGGGAATTGAGTGTTGCTTGAAGCTGGACTTGCTTTAGGAGGAGCAGATTGCTGTGAATGCTGGTGGAAGCTGTTCTAGACCTGCACAGTGGGCAATGCCTGGTGCTGGTTTTGCTTGCACAGGTCCCAGTCTCCTGCACTTTTGAACACAGTTTTTCCTCCATGGTCTGGACCGGTGCTCCTCGCTGATGGTCAGCTTTTCTGTGCACTCCTGTGCTGATCTTTCATGCCATGCTAAAGCTGCTGTGTGGGCACTGCACAAAGAACCAGCTGCACTAAAAATGCCCACTTGTTGGGGCTGTAGTGACCATCTGATGCTGAAAGGCTGCTCTGCTTTGTATTAATGCCAAGGGACTGTGATTTGTGTCGTAAACCTCTTCAGTTCTCTATTTTGGCAATTTGTTCTGCATTTAGTGACAAAGTTATGGCTACAGAGACCCCTGTGGTGCTGGAGTCTCTCTCCACCTGAGGAGAGGGAACCATCAGCAGTGAGGAGCTCCTATTTAGTGGCACAGGGAAGTGTCCACTGGTGGTGGAGAAGAGGCAGCAGCTCAGGGAGAAGGAGCAGGAGCCCTCTTGTTGTGAGGAAGCTTTGGGCTGGGAAGTGCCTGTGGAGTCTCCATGGTGGAGAGATGCTGAGCTGGCTCCTGAGGCGGTAACAGAACTCGCATCCCTGTGCCTTGTGTCTGGAACGTGAAGTTGGTTTGAAGGTGCAGAGCCGCAAGCAGCCTCCTCCCTGTTTGAGAATCCAGCAAACTCCAGAGAGTAACAGTGTGGTGAGACTGGACCCATTTTACATCCTGCCAGGGAAAGACTTTTATCTTTTGAAGCCTGGCTTTCTGCTGAGCAATCAAGCAGGGACGAGGTGCGGGGAAATGGAAGCTCCTTGCATTTGCCCTCCTGTGGTAAAGGAGTGAGGAGCCAGTTTCCTCCTTGGCAGCTTCTTCTGAGTTCATCTCTCAGGCTGTTCTCAAAATAATAGAGGTCAGATGTTGGAGTTTTCTTTTCCCTGTCGGTAAAACAAGGCTCCTGACAAATGTCTTGGGGGATAATCAGGTATTTACGGGAACTGTCCTGCTGAGCTGCTGCTGGGAGCCAGCATCACAAAATAAATATCATTGTAGTAATAAGCTCAATGGCTCTTGAATCAGGAGGAGAAGTGAACTGAAATCAACAGCATCCATCCTCTCCAGGCTCAGTGAGAGAAAACATCCACAGCCCATGGGGTGCTGTGCACAGAGCCTGCTCCAGCACGGACGCCGGTGCCCATCTGCAGGGCAGAGGAGTGCTGCTATTTCTGGAAATGAAACGTTGAAGTGTCTTGTGTAGAGAAGCCGTGTTGGAAACCAGCGTCAGAGCCAGGCTGCCAGGTTCCACTTCCTAATGGCTTGTCAGACCTTTCCTTAGCCTTGCAGGAGTCTGGAGCGGAGACTTGTGTATGCTCAGTCACCATGTATTGTTCAGCATTATGTTGCTCCTCAGCTGGGTTTTGCATTGCTTTTACCACCCTTCCCACCCTGTTGGGTGCAGCAGGGTAGACCCGCTGTCTGTGGGGCTCACAGGGTCCCTGTGGCAGCCCCTCGGGCAGGGTGCGGGTGAGGAGGGTGCTCGCTGGCTGCACACAGTGGCTGTTTCCTACCTAACGGTGACTCCGGTGTCTCTTTCAGATCACGATCCCTCGAGGGAGCGATGGGTTTGGCTTCACCATCTGCTGTGACTCCCCTGTCCGCGTGCAGGCAGTGGACTCGGGTAAGAGAGCAGGTCACTTTGTGCCTCTTGATGTGAAGGGTGACTCTGCTGCTGTTTTACTTCCCAGAGCGTGCTGATTCAGAAGCTCCAGTGCCTTGCAGGATCCCAGTTACCCCAAGAAACTTCACTTTGTGAATTCTCTAGTGCCTCTGATGAGATCAGAGGCCACTGAGTTAGTGCTGGGTCACTATTTTGGCAGTGTTTGCAGTCATTTGCAGAGAGTTTGTTCCCTCTCCAACCTGACAAGTGGCTGGTTTGGAAACCTATGGAAAGATCTATGTGGGGGTGCACAGAGAGGAGTAGGGTCGTGGGAGCCTCCCTTTGGTGTGGATCCGCAGGATGCACTTGGTGTCTCTGTTGTGCCCTGGTGCTCCAACTGCACACCAGGAAACACGGGAAGTTCATGCAATAGCTCTGAGAGAGCATTTATGACTTTGTCCCAGGCACTGAGTGTGTTTGCACATTGGAAGGTGAAGCTCCAGGCTGGCTGACCCCACTTCACATGTGGGTGTTTAAGGAAGCAGTGGGTGACTGGCATTTTTCTCTTCTCTCTGTAGGTGGCCCAGCGGAAAAGGCAGGTCTGCAGCAACTTGACACGGTGCTGCAGCTGAATGAGCAGCCTGTGGAGCACTGGAAGTGTGTAGAGCTGGCACATGAAATCCGGTGAGTATTCCCCCAAAGCATCACTGCAGGGCTGTGGGAGAGGTGGTTTGAGAGCAGTGCCCTGTCACTCAGAGCTCCAGGGCAGGCAGCAGGAGCTTTGAGTGGGAAGGAGCTTGGAGGGATGCAGGAGACTGGGAAAGGATTCTTTGGACTAGAGGAAAGGGTGCAGGGGCTGGGAAGGGTGGAAGAGGGGGCAGAGGCATTAGAGGGAGGAAGGACTGCAGGACTCATGGTTGAGTGATGCAGAGGCCTCGCTCCCTACGGCTCCATCCCTGACTTGTCCCTTGCCATCCCTTCCAGGAACTGTCCCACTGAGATCATCCTGCTGGTGTGGCGGCTGGTGCCCCAGGTGAGGTCGGGACATGAGGGCATGATCCGCAGATCATCCTGCAAGTCTGCCTACGACCTCCAGTCACCACCCAACAAGCGGGAGAAGAACAGCACCGTGCCCCTGCGGCCCGAGCAGCGCCGGAGCTGCCACGTCCTGTACGATGGGAGCGATGGGCTGGTGCTGAACAGCTGGGAGAGGTACACGGAGCTCGGCAAGCGGGGCCAGAGCACCCTGCCAGCCCTGTCCCGGGTGCCCTCTGCTGCAGACCAGAACTACATCATCTTAGCCCCTGTGAACCCCGGGAGCCAGGTAGGGCTGCTCTCCAGCCCCGTGCTCAAGTTAGTGCATGTGGCTGTTGGCTGTGCTTGCTGCATCCTCTCTTGCTTTAGTCCTACTGAGCATCGTCTCTGTTTCTAGAGCACATGTCATTTTTACAAGCCAGACCTGTGTCCCTTGGTGGAGCTTTCACTGTATTCCTAAACCACTTACACCACGACTGCAGAATGGGGAATGATCTGCAGCCTCCTCTCAGGGCTCACTCAAGGGGTGAGGATATGGGAAGTGTTTCCACTGCATAGACCACAGTGCAAGTCAGTGCTCTCCTGTTCTGCTGGCAACAGGGCAAACGTGATTTTCACCTCTCTGGAGTGAGAGCTTTGGCTTTGCTGGGTTTGTCATGCTAGCATTTGCAATTGGTTGTCGTCAAGTCTACCTCAAGCCTACTTCAGGTGACTGTCCTCGGGTTGTGTCTTACAGCTGCTGAGACCTGTCTATCAAGAGAACAATGAGACTGTGGGTAAGTTCCTGATGTGTTGAAAACACTGCTTAGAGCACCCAGCAGAGCTAAACATGGTCTTTCTAGTGCTACTGAAGCCTTGCCTGGGGCTTTTGGGTAGGATCATCTTCCCACTCTGGGTTAGAGATAAAAGCAAGAGCCCTACCCCAGACCCAGAGGTGAGCACAGTGTCACAGCCTTGTGCGTGGTGTGAAGGTCTCTCCATCAGGGGTATGATGGAAGCAATGAAGTGTGACAGTGTTCAGTGTTGCTGTTGTGGCTGTTCCCCAGATGTGTCCCTGGGCCCATTCATGCTGTGTTTCCCTTCTCATGCATGTTGCCTTGCTGGGGGTGCCAATACTGTGGCCTCTGCTTTGATGTTCACTTTATTGCTAAGGCAGTGAGGGTGGCCATGACTCAGATTTGTACAAACAATAGTGCAGGCTGATGTGCCAGGTTTGGGGAATGCTCATTTCCTGGCTGCTGCAGGTCTCTGCAGGCTCTGGATCAGCTCTTCTTGAAACCCCTTTGAAACAAACTCATTTTCTGCAACAGGTTTGCTGGGTCTTACTGGAGAACCAGGTATGGTTGGGCTTGTGGGATGAGGCATGTGGCAGGGCTGGGGACTGCAGGAATCCTGCTCCATGCAGAACCACTTGTTTCCTGCTCAAAGCTGGGAGCTTGGGAGGCTGTGCTTGCACCCTGGTGTGTTGGGATGCCCTTAGGAAGAGCTGCAAAAGAGCTGAGTTCCCAGGCTTGATCTTTCAGGGGTGTCTTTACCTCAGCTACAAAACTCTGTACTGCCTGTAAAGATGGGACAGTGTCCACTGAAGGCAAAGTGTGGGGCTGGCAAAGGCATGTTGGGGATGTTGGGCAGTAGGAGGGAGCAGGGTGGGTCCAAGCTCCCTGTACCTTGGGTGCTGCAAGCCTTGGAGCTCTGCAGCCAGAAGTATTCCCATAGCTCAGCTCAGGGGATGTTCCGTACTGTGGATAATTGCAGCTCCCTTCTGCTCTTTGTGGATGCTGTGAAGATGAGCTGGACCATGGGGACTTGTTCTTACAGCAGGGTGGAATTTGTGAGACTCTGCTTCTTCCCATAACACATTTTAGTGATGGCTTTCAGTGTATTTAATGTTAAGTCTTCAGAGGGCGGGATGCATTAGTTACCCTGAGCAGTGATTAAGAGCTGGCCACCAGTCCCACAGTGACAGGAGCTGGCACTTGGGGCAGGCTGGATCTGTGTCTGCCAGTGTGCAGAAAGCAGGACTTCTGCAGGTGAATTCCTCTGATAAAATGAGGTGATTTGGGGCTAAGAGGAAAAGCAGATCCTACATTCCTAGCCAGATTGTATCTGTCCTGGGTTGAGCTCTTTCATGCTTTGATTTCACCTGCCAGAGCAACCAGGACAAAGGGAAAAGAAAATGTCAGGGTTGTTGCACTTAGAGGTGGAAACAACCTTTTAGGTCACCAGGGCCGCACCACTGCCAAGGCAGGCTCTCAAAGCAAGCGGTAAACAGCAGGTTTGTGTTGCCAGCAGAGCACAGGCTGGCTCTGCTGGTGCTTATCTGAAAGTAAATGTGCTATTTCCTAATACTTAATGGAATATGTAATGTTGGGTAGGTTCGTTTATTTGCTTTGGCCGAGACCTTATCTGCTCTGAGCCATGGTCAGAAGTGTTTTGGCTCGTTTCTGCCTGGGAAGGTTGTGGGTATCCGCTCAGTGCAGAGGCAGGAGCTACTGTGCAGAAAGCTGCTGTGCTGGGAGCAGAGCCCCCCGGCGCTGGGGGGCTGGGGAGGGATGTAGGGCTCAGGGGTCTCTGCTGGGCACCCCTCTAGCAGGGGCTGCAGGATGGTTTGCTGGGTTGCACCCCCAGAGTGTGAGCAGCAGCCCAGGGAGGGGATCCTGCCCCTCTGCTGTGCTCTGGGGAGCTCCCCCCTGCAGTCCTGATCCAGCTCTGGGGCAGCAGCACAAGAGGGACGTGGAGCTGTTGGAGTGAGTGCAGAGGAGGCCATGGAGATGCTGCGAGGGCTGGAGCAGCTCTGCTCTGGAGCCAGGCTGAGAGAGCTGGGCTGGGGCAGCCTGGAGAAGAGAAGGCTCCTGAAGGGGAGACCTGAGAGCAGCTCCAGTGCCTGAAGGGGCTGCAGGAAAGCTGGAGAGGGGCTTGGGACAAGGGCCTGTAGGGACAGGCCAAGGGGAATGGCTTTAACCTGCCAGAGGGGAGACTGAGATGAGCTCTTAGGCAGAAGCTCTTCCCTGGGAGGGTGCTGAGGCGCTGGCACAGGGTGCCCAGAGAAGCTGTGGCTGCCCCATCCCTGGCAGTGTTCAAGGCCAGGTTGGACACAGGGGCTTGGAGCAAGCTGCTCTAGTGGAAGGTGTCCCTGCCCGTGGCAGGGAGTGGAGCTGGAGGAGAATCATAGAGTCACAGAATAGTTAGGGTTGGAAAGGACCTTAAGATCATCCAGTTCCAACCCCCCTGCCATGGGCAGGGACACCTCACACTAAACCATATCACCCAAGGCCTTGTCCAATCTGGTCTTGAGCAGATTCTATGTTCCTGAGACATAGTGGAGGGGAGAATGGGCCAGTGCTCCAGCTCCTCAGCTGGGTATGTTCAAATCCAAGTGGACAGGTCTGCCTGCTGGACCCAAGCTCACTTGGTTCAGCCTCAGGAGGCAGGGATGAAATATACTTGGATTTTTCAATGGCATTTCTTTTGATGGAGGCATGAATTTTGGGTCAGAGACAGTCAGTTCCTGTTGGGGTTGTTGCCTGTGAGTTCTAGGACTGGCTCCCAGCGGTCTGAGATGCTCCCACCTCAACCGTGGTGCTGAGAAAATGGTTGTTTCTATCCAGGTAAAGCATCTCCAGAGCACCCCACATCCCATCCGTTCACTCATGAGAGAAAATGCTGGTGGGAGCTTGCTGGGTGTATCCAAAGGCATTCCTCTGGGGTGGGAAAAAAGAGCTTAGAAATCCTATGTATCAGGGAAGGAAGGACTCCCCCTCACAGGGGGGAGAGTGCAGGGAGCAATAATAACTGTTGATAATTATCAATAATGCTTTCAATCACAGGATTATCAATTGCATTTGGGATGCTGGGGCTGGTTTGACACATCACCTGATGTCTCCTGGCCTCTAGTGATGCAGGGTTTGGGGTGGCTGCATTAGCTGGTGTGTTGGCTTGTTGGGCAAGTCAGAGCTGTGCTCAACCAGCTGAGGTGGGAGGCTAGAGGGGAAAGCTCCTGTGTAATCCCTGCTCTGAGTGGGGATAACGGCTCCCTGCAGTGAAGAGGGACAAAGTGAAGTCCAGTCAGGCTGCTTGGACATTTTCCAGCACTGAAATGTGATGCTGAACCCAGTGGCTGGTGTTGTGCCAGCCTCATGCAAAATGAGCTCATCCTTTATAAATACACCCCCACATCTGAGCAGCCATTGCATCCCTGGGAGTGATTTGGAAAGGCATGGGTTGGTCCCATGCCATGAATATGTTTGTCACTCCTGTGCCCTTCTTTGACACCTCCAATCTTAATATCTTCTAAAAACCACGATTAGCCCATCACTAGGCACCCCATCATGTGAAATTCCTGCACCTTGCTAATTCCCATGCCCAGAATCCACAGCAGGCTGGCTGTGGATGGACAAAAATGTCCCAAGGTTGAAATTTCCAGTGTTTCTCTCCATGCTGAGTAAGTCACAGCGAGTTTTCCCCTCCCTGCAAAGGGAAGGGTCATACTTCCATGGTATTCCCCAATGGTGGGAACCTCCTTGGTGCTCCTGTGATTCAAGAATGTCCATTTAAAGTCATGTTTGGGGTTGTTCTGTGTTAATGCTGTACTTTCAGTACTGCACAGGGAGGTGTCTAACAGCACATTTCTTCCTCCAGAGTTCTGTATTCACACATTGTGCAGACAGCAGTGGACACGCAGTGACAGAGCTGACCTGCAGCTGGACTTGCTAGAACAAGGGGAGTGGGATCATACTTAAAAAGGGGAGACTGAGATGAGCTCTTAGGCAGAAGCTCTTCCCTATGAGGGTGCTGAGGTGCTGGCACAGGGTGCACAGAGAAGCTGTGGCTGCCCCATCCCTGGCAGTGTCCAAGGCCAGGTTGGACACCGGGGCTTGGAGCAAGCTGCTCTAGTGGAAGGTGTCCCTGCCCGTGGCAGGGGTTGGAGCTGGGTGAGCTTTAAAGTCCCTTCCCAGCACAAACCAGGCTGGGATTCTGTGACTTCCTTGGGTTTTCATTTGCACACACCCGGAGGTGTTTGTGCTGCTGCTGTGATGCAGTTGTCCTTGGTCCAACAGGCGAGTAGCTCTTGAGCAGAAATGTCCAGGGAGAAGTCAGTTTGCATTAGAAGTGAGCTCAGTGCTGTTATTTCACGGATCCCTGGAGAACTCTGACAGCAGTAGGATGGGTGTTCCTGCAGCTCTGGGCTCTAGCTCTTCCCCTCAGGCTCTGCTTGCCCTCCTGCAGCCTGTGGGAGCAGGAAGCAAGCTGGCAGCGTGCAGCAGCTCAGCGGGAGCAATCCCCTGAGTCTGGGTTTCCCTCTGCTTCCTTTGTCGCTCCAGGAAATGCATGTAAAGGGAAATCACACACGGGCTCCGGCAGAAAATCCAGGCTCATGAAGACTGTGCAGACGATGAAGAGCTATGGGAACTACCAAAACTGCACCATAGTGAGGCCACACATCCCACACTCCAGCTACGGCACCTACGTGACGCTGGCTCCCAAAGTGCTGGTGTTCCCCATCTTTGTGCAGGTAAGGGCAGCTGAAGTGTGGTGTTATGGATCTGATGCACTCAGTTCTTGCTGCTGGAGGTGGGTGCAGGCTGCCATGCAAAGTGGATTTGTTTCCCAGCAGTATATCCCACGAATGCATGGATCCCCTCTGGTGCTGGCTGTACTTAGCACAGTACTGGGTACATTCTTAAAGGGAATTGTGTCCTGCCCAAGCGATTCTCCGTTGGAGATTTTTCCCTTTTCAGCTTTCAGATCTGGTCCTTGAGTGCTTGCTTGAGTCAGGAGAAGGTATCCCAGCTTCTGGGCTTCAGCCACCAGTTTCACATAGTTCCATGGGTTCTATGTTCTGTTAACAGTGTGCAAAGGTTCTTTGTTTAGCTGGTGGCCAACACTAAAATCCCAGACAAGGATCCAGAGCAGAAATGGCTTGACAGGGGATGTTCTCCCTCCCCAGTTCCATGAATGCTTTTCTTCAGACTTGGCCCTGACTTTGGTGGTAGCAGCTCTAACTACATCTGTGTCTTACATTTTGTCCCTCATATGGCCAGAACCCCAGAAAACCTCATCCAATCCGGTATGTTTAAGTATGTTACTGCTGAATCCCTGTGGAGAACCATTAGTCCTCCCCTGCAAGAGACAATAGCGGTGTCATGTCAGCTCATGGTGATGATTAACTGAAACCCATGATCCATGTTGTCCATCACTCCAGTCTGATCCAGACCCAGGGGTAAACGTGGGGCTGGGCTGGTGCTGGGGGGTAGCGTTATGCTCATCTCCATCCTCCCCAACAGCACCTGCGTGGCTGTTCACATTAGCACCAGTGTGTCCACTAGCCCTGGCTGTGTGCACAGTTTGCCTTGTGGAAGGTCACAACCAGACTCTTTAGTCCCAAAACTCGTGTCTTGGGTTGAGTCTGGGCTGTTGCTGCAATTGAGGAACTGGTTTTGTGTTCTCACATACTGCAAGGCCCCTTTGCAGGTCCTCATGTGCCTGCTGGTCATGCAGCTCAGGATGATTGTCCTGGACTGGTTTGTTAGGGTTTATTCTGCAGCTGGGACAACTGAACCTGTCCTGTTCTTCTCCAGCATTAAACAGGGAAGGGACGAACCAGGGAGCTGAGCGCTCAGCGTGACAGCCCTCTTGAAGTCCCTTTAACTTCCTGTGAGAGTAATGGCTTTAACCTGCCAGAGGGGAGACTGAGATGAGCTCTTAGGCAGAAGCTCTTCCCTGTGAGGGTGCTGAGGCGCTGGCACAGGGTGCCCAGAGAAGCTGTGGCTGCCCTATCCCCAGCAGCGCTGGACAGAACTTGGAGCAACATGGTTTAGTGTCGCTTCCAACCCAAACCGCTCCATGACTCTAATCCACAAAATCATATATCAAGTGTTCTTGTCTGAGGGGTGTGAGAATCCAACGTGCCACTGTTGTGGTTGTGTTTCCTGCTAAGAAGCACCCATCCCCAAGCCCACGCTGCGGAGCAGTTGACGTGCAGAGGCAGGAGGCTGATGGTCTTTTTATAGCTTGGTCTGACGTAGGTGTTGTGTTCAGCCTTTTTATCGTGTGGCTGGACTGCAGGCCTGCTGTCCTTCTGAGCACACTGTGGGGTGGCTTCTTCCTGAATGACTTAGAGCTCAAAGTGCAGACAAAGTGGGTTTGGGGGTGGAAATTTGTTCTGGCAAACCACGTTTCCAGTGGAAGGTTTGACTGATTCGGTCTCTTTTTCTCCTGTTTCCTCTCAAATGTAGCCCCTAGATCTTTGTAACCCAGCCCGGACTCTGCTGCTGTCAGAGGAGCTGCTGCTTCATGAGAGCAGGACCAGGACCATACAGGTAAGACTCTGAGCTTTCTAAACATGCTCTCTGCAGTCTTATATAGCAGATTGCAAAGGGAAATGTTTTATTGTGTAGTGCTGATATCAATACTGTATTTGGAAAACTTTTAGTCAGTTTATCATGGGATAAGCTCAATACCAAAGCTTTCCTCTGCTAGAAATCTTTATTTTCTTGTCTTCCTTCATGCTCACAAAGAAACCACACATGGCAAATGCCTGCTGGTCGCAGTCTGGTAGCTGAGGCCACTCAGACACAGAAAGAGGGAATTTAAGAGTATTATAGGCCAGGTTAGAGATCTAGACAGAGAAAAGGAGCTTCCAGAAATCCAGCTTCTGAAACAGGTCGCATGCCTTGTCCAAATTCCCCTTTTCCTTCTTTCTGCTGCTTCTCTGCAATGTTATCAGAGGGCTGTTAAAAACTTGGGGAAGCTTTGGCACTGACCTGTAGAAAACCTCTTTCCCTGTCTGTGCTGCTGTTCTTTGCTGCTCAGGGTCTTCGGCACACCCTCATGAATGAAAATCAGGTAAACCCATGGCTGAGTATCAGCTGTGCTATGATGGTTTGGAAATGCGGAGGCCAGCCTGAAGTCAGGATGCTTCTCCTGGTTCGTTTGGAGTTCATAGAATCACAGAATAGTTAGGGTTGGAAAGGACCTTAAGATCATTCAGTTCCAACACCCCTCCCATGGGCAGGGACACCTCACACTAAACCATGGCACCCAAGGCTCTGTCCAACCTGGCCTTGAACACTGCCAGGGATGGAGCATTCACAACCTCCCTGGGCAACGCATTCCAGTGCCTCACCACCCTCACAGTAAAGAACTTCCTCCTTATATCCAATCTAAACTTGCCCTGTTTAAGTTTTAACCCATTACCCCTTGTCCTATCACTACAGTCCCTAATGAAGAGTCCCTCCCCAGCATCCCTATAGGCCCCCTTCAGACACTGGAAGGCTGCTCTGAGGTCTCCACACAGCTTCTCTTCTCCACGCTGAACAGCCCCAACTTTCTCAGCCTGTCTTCACACAGGAGGTGCTCCAGTCCCTGATCATCCTCGTGGCCTCCTCTGGACTTGTTCCAACAGTTCCATGTCCTTTTTATGTTGAGGACACCAGAACTGCACACAATGCTCCAGGTGAGGTCTCACAAGAGCAGAGCAGAGGGGCAGGATCACCTCCTTGGACCTGCTGGTCACGCTCCTTTTGATGCAGCCCAGGATACACTTGGTTTCTGGGCTGTGAGCGCACACTGAAGCCAGCTCATGTTCATTTTCTCACCAACCAGCACCCCCAAGCCCTTCTCCACAGGGCTGCTCTGAATCTCTTCTCTGCCCAACCTGTAGCTGTGCCTGGGATTGCTCCCACCCAGGTGTAGGACCTTGCACTTGTTCACTTTCAGACCAGACTCAGAGGTCTGTAGTAGCAGCCAAATGTACAATAACTGAATAACTAATGCTGTTTGAGCCTGGGTGGAGCATGTGTGTGCACGGAGGGGTTCATATTTAGATGATGGAGAGCCTCAGGACAAGCATGTCCAGAGGAGATGTGCTGCTCTGTCTCCAAATAGCCAATCCAGAGACCCAGCTTGGGCAGGATCAGGAGGAGGACATCTCAGGGAAAGGACTCTGTTTGCTTATGATACCCTGAAGAGGAGCATGAAGCTGGAAGAGGATTTCCCAGTTGGAGCTGCTGCCAGGGAAGGGCAGGATGCTGCATGCTGGCCAGGAGTGTGAGACACTGTTTGGGAATGATGGTGCCCTGAGGCTGTGATGCCTGTGCAAGCCTGGCAGAGGGGCAAGTCAGGAGGTTGTGACTAAGCAGAGTGGAAAAACAGAAGCAGTGAATGGGAAAAAGCATGTGGCAGTGTCTGCTTTGGAAGGCAGGTGCCTTTCCCTTGGTGTGAGCCCAAGCGTGGTGCTGTTGCATGGCTCCCTGTTGCTGGGAGCTGACGGTTGAGGGTAGCAACATTGGACATCAGCCACATCCCCACAGAAGGGCTGTCTCATGCCTGCAGTGTGTCACAGGGTCAGGGCAGGCTTTGCAGAGCTTTCAGGGGTTGCTGCAGGTCTCTGGAAAGCCAGAGACTTCCCTTCTCCAATGGAGCAATAGGCTCTGCTTTGGTCTTGATGGGCTGTGAGATGAGAACCTAAGCTTCTGAAGCCAGCAAGACTGAAACTGGCCTGGGCAAAGTGGAGCTTCCCCTGGTACAGAAGGGCTCTGACTTCTCTTTTTGCTGGACTTGAGCTCTCTCCCTCTCCAGCCTTCTCTGCTGCCTGAACAGAGGCTGTCCTGTTTCCTATTGGTCCTTTCTTCCTTGCTCCATGGGGTTTTCCACTTTCCCACTGCTCTTCCCACCCTGTCTCTCTCAAACTAGACCCCTGCTCCTGTGTTTTGCAGGAGCTTTTTCTGCATGTTGTTCTGTTACGGCTCAAGAGAGGAGGGCCCTGGTGCAGGGGCTGGAGATCCTGGTTAATTCTGCTCCTTTCAGCCCCCAAAACCTCAAACCCACCCAGAACCTTTCCCCATTGGCAGCTTTGCCATCAGGGCCCGCATCCTCATCACTGAGCAAACTCTCCCATCTCCTGAAGGAGTCAACCTACCTCTCTGGAGGCCTGCCAGGATCTGTCCTTTCCCTGACCTTACCTCTGGGGCAATCCTTATTCAGGCTTTAATCACATCCTGTCTAGACTTTGTTGCAATTCCCATTTTATGCTCTTCTGAAATCCCTTCAGTCTGTGGAGTGCCAGAGGAACCTGCGTGATGCTGCGGTTGCCCATGAAGGCAACGAAGGGCTTTGTCCTTGTGGGTCCATCTCTAATGTACGTGGAGGCAACTTGCCAAAGCCCTGAGGCACCTTCACAGCATGAATCATGCTCTTCCCTTTCCCAGCTCTCTCTTCTGCAGATCAGGATGGTCCTGCCTTGAGCTCTGAAAGCCCCCAGCTTGGCCAGCAGCCTGGAGGTCATGGACCAGCATGTCCAGAGCAGAGCAAAAGGCTTTGCTCTCTCATCCCAAGTGTTGCACTGCAAGTCCCTGGCACTCCTGGCCTGGGACAGGGCTCCCAGCTCCATGTTTCAGTGGGTGGCTGAGTTTGGCCAATGCAATTGGCTGACCAAAACCCTTCTCCCTGGGACAGACATTTCAAGATCTTGTTTTCAGCCCTTTTTAGACATTTTTGGGTGAGAACATCAGAAACCTGTGCTTACCTATTCTCTCCACCACACTGGTCCCTCTTACACTGTCCCTTCTTCACTGCCTCTGAATAGCCTTTTCTTCCTTGTTTTTCACCATTTCCCCATCTGCACAATCACTGTTTATGCTGGTGTTTGAGCAGAAGAGGATGGGGTTAGGAACAGTTCCTAAGGTTGAATATGAAGGTGCTGTGGCTACAAGGCTTTATTTCTGAGCACTTTTCACAATGCCTTTGTTACCCTGCTTTGCTTTACAATGTGTGGCTATTGCGCCCTGTGGCCAGGCTCTGCCAGACGTTGAGCTCTTGTTCTCATCCTGAGGAAGCATCCTGAGGGATGGACTGGATGATCTCCAGAGGTCCCTTCCAACCCTAATGATTCTGTGAAGTGCACTAACCTGCTGCTTTCCCTCCTGGCTTCCATGTTTTTTCTTGTAGGAAGCACTTTAAACATGGCCCTTCCCTGTGTAGCAATGCCTTCCTGGTTATATTCTGTAGTTAGTCAAATCTATCAGCAGCTGAGGCTTTGCTTTTTGCTGTGTGCGCAGCATGCAGACATGCACTGTGTCCCACACATCAGTGTCAGCCTCTGTGAACATTTCCCCCCCCATAAAATCTATTCCCATCCCCCTAAGGTCTGTGTGACATCTGCCATGTGGCTTCGTCACTCCAGTAATAGGTGAGCCTGTATCTGTCTTCAGAGTCCTGTCATCATGTCACTTGTTTTATTTCTGATTTTGGGGCAGGAAATCAGCCCTGGGAAATGCACAAAGACACTGACAGAGCAAGGGGCAGCTCTTGTGGGTCCTGTGTCTTGCCTGCGTGAGTTCAGGTGCTGCGGTTCTTTTGTGTTTGCTCTTCTATGAGCCCTGTGATTTTTCATGGTAGATACCAGGTCTGTTTGCAAAGGGCTGTTTGGGACACGTTGCAGCCTGTCAGCAGTGGGATGACAACCCTAGACAGAGTGCCAGCTTACTTCCTGCAGCCCTCCCCTCTGCTGGCTGCTGCCTTAAGAGTCATCCATACCTCGAGTTTCCAGCGCTCAGCTGTGCTGATCCTGCTCCCAGTGCTGTGATCAGGGTCTGCTGCAGCCCAGGGCAGTGCTGGGGTGCTCTTGGCAGGCTCTGGCGTTGTGGGTAGAAGGGACACTCTCTTTTTCCTCCCCCAGCAATGTGGAGGAGCAGCAGGACCTCTGTAAACTGGTTTGTGTGGCACTCATCTAAAATCAAGTGTCTTCCTGGAAGCAGCATCTAATAGAGATGCTCTTATGTGACCCACACTGGCTGCGCTTTTATCTTCTCCACATCCTGAATTCAATCAGGTCCCCTCCAATCCAGATCACTCTGGTTCTATCTTCTCATAAAAACACAATGTTACCTGTAAATACTTTTTGTGTATTTGTTTCCATGCTGCCCTGTGTAAACCTGCTTGGTTTTGAAGTGATATTTTTATTCCTACTGATACTTCTCATCTTTCTTCTACCCTTTAAAATTCCATGTGTCTTCATTTTCTTTTCTCCATTTCCAGCATGACCACTTCCTGATCCTTCTTTTATCTCACAGAATCCCAGCCTGGTTTGTGTTGGAAGAGACCTTAAAGCTCATCCAGTTCCAACCCCTGCCATGGGCAGGGACACCTTCCACTAGAGCAGCTTGCTCTAAGCACCTGTGTCCAACTGGGCCTTGAACACTGCCAGGGATGGGGCATGATGCTGACTCCTTCACTTCAAGTTGCTATTCTCAGAATCCCTGAACATCACTTATTTGAGGCTGAGGAACCTGGGATGGCACCAGACATGTCCCAGAAGTTACCTTTGACACAGGACGGACATGGGAGAAAGTTTATAGTGCAGCTTGTACTTTGTTATTCCTGGTATTGATAATAATGTAGTAGTAGAGGTAGTGAAGAGGGTGAGTGTGGGCACAAGGCCAACAGTGTCCTGAGAGCAGAGGAAGGGATTTTCCCAGTAATACAGAGAAAAGCAGACCCTGTCTGGTTTGTCAGTTAGAGCTGTGCCAGTAGCTTTGTGCTTATTAGGAATCCCACAGAAATGAATTGGCACAGCAAGGAGAAATCCTGTGGCAAGGGCTTGATTTTTGGTTTCACAGCCACATGCTGCTGCCCTGGCATGAGCTTACCATCGTGTGATGAACTGATACCCAGCTTGTCCTCCTGCTGACACGTGTCCATCAGCTGCTGGGCATGGAGACAAACTGTACTAGGACAGAGCAGTCACCTTTCGAAGGTAACTTAGTGGCGGTGGTGCTATAGCTCCCAGTGAGCCCCTGGATCATAGAATCCCAGCTTGGTTTGTATTGGAATGGACCTTAAAGCTCATCCAGTTCCTCCCCCTGCCGTGGGCAGGGACACCTTCCACTAGAGCAGCTTGCTCCAAGCTCTGTCCAACCTGGCCCTGGGATGCTTGATTGTTTTCTGCTTTTGCAAAAGGGTTGCTAAAAGGCCACAAAACCTTCATTGTTTTGTTCAGTGTTGCAAAGCAGTTTTCCCTTTGCTGGAGGAGGTTTTTGGGAGCATCCCAAGGAGCGGTTAGAAGCAGCCATGTGCTCCCATGCTGCATCCTGGGCAGAGAGCAGCATGTGGCTTGGAAGCATGCAGAAGCTCTGGTATCCAGAATGTCCACTGGTGCATTGCAGCTGCTTCCTGGCATCTTCTGCATTTCGCTGCGTGTCCCCAGTTGCTGCTGGAGAATGAAACAGGCTCCAGCCTTGGCTCCTGGCACAGTGATTGCACTGAGCTACTCGCCTCCAGTAGGCTCCTGGGTCAGGGATCTCCAGTATAGAAGCTCCATTCCTGCCCCATCCCTGGCAGTGTTCAAGGCCAGGCTGGACACAGGGGCTTGGAGCAAGCTGCTTTAGTGGCAGGGGTTGGAGCTGGGTGAACTTTAAGTCCATTCCAGGCCAAACCACTTTATGATTCTTAAAGATCCCACTGATCTGTGCTGATTGAAGCAGGGACCTCAGGCAAGAGCCAGAAGCAGAACAAAACCTCCCTTCTGAGCTGTGAGCATTTACCACTGCTCTGGAGTAGCTCCCAGGCTCTAGGACACTGCTCAGGCATGGAGCTGGGGGTTCAGTGTTTGCTTTCGACCCATCAGCGTGGTTTAAACGTGTCAAGTTTGTTTCCTGTAACTGCTGTTTTAAAAGCCAAACTGTTATTTTCCCAGAGGGAGCCCTGGGAAGTGAGAAGTGTCCTGGGAGATCACGTTTGCTTTTAGGTTGCAACTTCTGCAACGTGCTGGGATTAGTCGGCAGCTTATTCCCTCCTCCTGCTCCTCTGATTTATAACTCATGCAAATGGGAAGTGACATGAGCGAGCAGAGGGTGTGTTTGTGTGGAGTTAAACTGCCGGGCAGGTCTGTCCCTCTTGTCACGGGGCTCCACAAGGTTCAGTGGGTGGCTGCTGAGTGCGGGGAGCCTGGTCTGGGAGCACCCCAAGGGCTGTAGCAGGGATCAGCGCTTAGGACAGGGTGCCTGGGTTGCCTGCCATGGCTGGTGAGTCTCCCCAGGGCAGAGAACCTGCCCAGGACATTCCCTTGTCTCAGTGCCAAGAGGTGAATGTCTCATAGCTTCTGCTTTTGTGCTTCCAGGTGACTCTCTTTGTCTACTCTGACCTGCTGCTCTTCACCAAGGAGGACGAGCCTGGGCGCTGCAACGTGCTGAGGAACCCTCTCTACCTGGAGAGTGTCAAGCTCCAGGAGGGTGAGTGTCTGCAGGCAGCAGTTTGGTGCATTTTCATGCCACTAGCTATAAATGTTTCTAGCCAGCCACAGAATAGCACCCTGTTACTCCACTCTAACATCATCCTGCAGTGGGGTGCAGGGCCATCACCACCCTCCCTGTCCCTGCATTAACACAGTCCCCAGGAGCTCCATCTCCTGGGACACCTTGGGGGCACGTGGGTGCCACCTCTTGCTTTCCAGGGCTTTGTGGTGCATTTCTTGGGGGTTTGGGGCTGGCATTCCCCGGGCTCTGGCTGTGCTGGGCTGCTCCCTTGCTGGTGTTACCCTGCCTGCAGCTGGGGCTTGCCGAGGCAGAGAAGGGGAAGTCTGAGGTTACCCTCAAGGGAGTTCAGAGGTTGTCTCTCGGGGAGCCTGACTGAGCCCTGCTGACCTTTACTCTGCTACTTCTCCCTTCAACCGCCCACAGTTTCCCCCTGCACCAGCATCCTCCCCCATGCAGGAGGAAAGAGCAAACCTAGAGCAAACCCTGGCCTCAGTGGCAGGCTGTGGACCATGCCCTTCTTCTGTTGGCTATGCTTTCCCATCAAGCTGAGGGCTCAGAGAGGGCTTCTACGGCAGGGGCTGATCTGAAATCAGTTATCTCAAGTTGCAGTGAGGCTGTACAAAAGATGGCCTTCGGGTGCTCAGGGTCAAAAGGAGAACAAATGAATTGCTTTACCACATTCTGTTTGCTACTGTGGGACCACTTGGCCCCAAGTTCAGTCCCACCTTGTTCCTTCTTTGGTGCAGTCACTTTTGGGTACGGGTTTGGTTTGTGTGCAGTCCCCTGACTGTGTCAGTGTGGGGCTGATGTCTTTACGCAGTCCCATGGCCCTCACCAAAAGGGGTTCATCTAGATCCAGGCTGCTTCTCCAAAGGGATCATTTTCTGGCTGGATTTTGCCTCTTGCCATGACTCTGTGGATAGGCTGTATTTTCCATGTTGTTGTGAGCCTCAGTGCTGGTGGTCTGCAGTGCTGAGCAGGGCACCACAGGCTGCCTCTCAGTTGTTATTTCCCATTTCCATAATTTCTGCTCCCAGATTCATTCACGGACCTCTTTGGTGGGGGCAGAAACGGTGAGAGTGACGGGGCACCACGGCACGAGCCATTTAGAGAAGCCCCTGAAGCTTCCCTGGGGTTTGTTCTTGGTGCTGCTTATTTCTATGAAACAGCCAAACAAAACTGTTTGTCGTTGGAGTGCTCAGCTGTTGGTCAGTGTCTGCTCCTGGAGCATGTATGCGCTGCATGGAACAACTCTGCTCTTCTTCACCTCCTTGAATCAGCTTCCCTGGTGATTCTGGTCCTGGCTCTGTGCACCCAGATCTGTTCACAGCTCGGCACAGGAATGTGCCTCCTAACCTCAGGCAGAGCAGTTGGATTTCGTGAGTGCTTTTCTGCCACTTACTTCCTTGTTGCCATAATAACTGGGCTGGATCACATCTGGAAGAGCTTTAACAAGCCTCTGTGAAGGGGGTGCTTGTCTCTCCAGCACTGAACCACCCCCCGTGCACCAGGAATCCGGCACAGTTGGTTTTGAGGCAGCTCATCCTCCTGCTTTAGGCAGGGCCGCTTCAAAGGCGGGTGGAACAAGCAAGGTGTCCATCCCTTTTGGCAGGGCTTTTCTGCTGGTCTCCTAAAGGACTGAATGGCACATGAATAGGAACAGGCGTATTGCTGAGTACAACAATCGGGACATCTCCGGTGCACTACAGACCATTGTGATGTTTCCTGTTGCTGCCGCTCGCTGCACTGTGCGAAAGCAGATCAGTGTGATCTGCTGTACAATGCGAGTCTTCCTGCTTTAGAAGCCGAGCAGGGCTGATGAGCACCACACCAGCCAATGTTTCCAGTGTGACAGGGCTGGCTTCCTCACCAGATACTGTGGGAATTTCCACGTGAAGGTCACCACATTGCTGGGATCCTGCCCCCATCCCGGGTGGGTGCACTTGGCTTTGGGATAGGGAAGAGCTCTCCTGTTCTGCAGCTGGAATGAGGAACCTCAGGACTGAGCTGGGATCCTGCAAACAAACACTTTTCATGGGCTGCTTTGCTGTCCTTGACATCCCACCCCGCTGTATCTCACAGCAAACAGCTCCAAGATAGAGGCAAAGAATGATTTGTGAGTCTTCTGTCCTGCCAAAGCTTCTCCTTGCTGCCCAGTGATGCTGGAAAGAAAGCAACCTGGAGAGGGGCTTTGGCCAAGGGCCTGTAGGGACAGGCCAAGAGAATGGCTTTAACCTGCCAGAGGGGAGACTGAGATGAGCTCTTAGGCAGAAGCTCTTCCCTGTGAGGGTGCTGAGGCGCTGGCACAGGGTGCCCAGAGAAGCTGTGGCTGCCCCATCCCTGGCAGTGTTCAAGGCCAGGTTGGACACAGGGGCTTGGAGCAAGCTGCTCTAGTGGAAGGTGTCCCTGCCTGTGGCAGGGGTTGGAGCTGGAGGAGCTTTAAGGTCCCTTCCAGCTCAAACCATTCCATGATTCCATGATAGCACCCAGGGCTTGAACCCTGCCACACCTCCCCAGGGACATGTGCCACGGGGGGTGACAAGCTTGTCCCCTCTTGGTAGCCAGGTTTGGGTGTGCAGAAGAACCTTCCTCTCTCCTGATGTACCTAGGGCCCTGCAGTACCCTCCCTGAGACCCCTCTTTGTGGAGCAGACATGGGGTGGTCAGGAGGGGTCCTGCCTTTGCCATGGACATTGCCACGGTCCCCTGAGCCACACCAGGAGCTGTGGAAAGGATCCAGGACCATCTTCCCTCTTTTCCCATGTTTTTGGCCCAGTTCCTGGCACAGACCACCCAAACCCTGCAGCCAGTGGGTGTTTTCCTGGGGTTGCCCAGGAGGTGTGGGGTGGTGCTGGAGGCTGCCGCTGTGCTGGGTGAGTCCTGCCCCACACGTTAACATGGGACGAGGCTGAGCTGCAGATGGGGACGTGTCCCCACAAAACTCCCACCTCCTCTTGTCCGTGTGGAGCATTCGCAGCAGCCCAGCCCTGGGGCAGGGACGGCTCCAGTTAACACAAGCCAGTCCCTGCCACAACACAGCAGGAAGGCGCTGAAATATCCTCAAGTGAGTTTGGTTTCTTCTCCTCCTTGTTTCCTTCATCTTTCCACTGAATCTGCCTGAGCCTGAGCGCTGTTCAGCTGTCAGAAAGGTGTGGATTCCATAGGGAATGCAGCCCCACGTGAGCCTGAGCTGCCACAACCCCGGGACAAGGTTGTGCCTCTCGCCTCGTCTTTGGTGGCCTCTGCGATCTGGGGTGCAGGAGATGAGCGGAGCACAGGGCACAGCAGCCTCCAGTGCTCCAGCCTCACCCTCCAGACACTGGGGAAACCTTCATGGAAGAAATCCTGGTTTGTGCTGGGATCTGCTTGGATCTGCCCTTCCCAGCTCTGCCCTCGTTGGGGATGGGCGCTGGCTCGAGCCCAGCTGCTGGCCTGGGGCCAGTCTCTTACCTCCCATTTATTGTCCCTCTAAAGGCAATCCCTGGCAGAAAATGGGATTCAAGCAGTTCCTTAGCCTAGGCTGGCTCCCTGCTTTCTGTGTCCTATAGGCACTGGGCTGCTTGGCCACACCTAGCAGTGAGTGCTGGAGGGACAGGGGATAGGAGCTGCTGGCTGTGGAGGTTGCCAATGCTTGATTGAAAGCTCAATGGAGAGGAATTTGAAAAGGAGCTGAATTCTGATGGTTTCGGGCTTTGTTGGGGTCACTTGTTACTGCAGAAGGAATAGAGAGGCCCAAGGGAAACAGGGTCATTCCCAGGCTGTTACACTCCAGCATCACCTTTCTGAGGGTGCTTGTCTCTAGAAAGTGACTTGCTCCTCACATCAGCCTGCTTAAAGCTCCTGAGGGGAAGTGGCTCACGCTGGAAAGGGAGATGTTGTTCTGCAGTTTGCTTTGCAGGGCAGCCTGGCAAGCTTTGGTCAGGTTGCAGGGAGGAGCAGGGACCCTGGTGGAGAAGATGGGTGGGTTTTGTGTTGATGACCACTTGGGAAGCAGGAGCTGCAGAAGCGGATGGTGGATTCGTGATGTGCCAGCAGCAGGCTCAGGTCCTGCCTCCAAACCCTCCCTTTAGGGAAGAAGCAGTAGCTGAGGAACTCCCATCAGAGGCTTTGGCTTTGCAAGGAAAATGCTTCCTGATGGTGCTGCTGGGATTTATGGAAGTGGGTGCTGGGAGAGCTTGGACATTGCTGTTGGAGAGCAGTGAAGGGTTTTCCTGTGGTGCAGGGGTGAGACATGGCTCCCAGCCAGCCCCCTTCAGCATCAAAGCTTCACTTCCAGAAGAGGAATGAGGGGCAGTGCTGGGCCCTGGGCTGGCAGCTGTGGGGCCAGGCTGCTTCCCTGATCCTCACAGTGCCCGGGGTGAAGTGGAGAGGGGCTCAAACACACAGGGGCTCCTCATCCAAGTGGTCCACAGCAGCTCTCTGGGTGGTGCTGGCTCCAGCAGCCCCTCTGGCAGTGTCCTGCTGTCCCCGTGGTGGTGTCCAGCCCATATCCTGCAGTGTGCTTTGGAAGTGGAGCTGGCAGAGGCAGGTCTATGATCCCAGTGGGAAGAGACACCCAGCAAACGGCTCCAGGCCATTGCACTTCTTCATGGGCTTCGCGTTGTCCATGGGGTGACTCAAGAGGCATCAGTGAGTCCCTCAGTGGGTCACAGCTCTTATCTTGACACTTGGGCTGCTGCCTGCAGCAGCAGAATTGCTTTCCTCTGGGGAGCAGGGTGTTTCCAGCCCTGCACAGAGCCCGTTGTCATTAGTGCAGCCCAGGCTGTTGAAATGAAGCAGAGCTTGTGCTGGCAGTGCTCTGAATGGGATGTGCAGCGTGCCCAGGCTGCGGCTCTGACCTCATGGTACAGATCATGTCATTAGAAGGGTGATGAAAGCTGCAGCCCAGCTACCAAGAGCAAAGCTGGTGCAGGGCACGGTGGTGAGAAGGAGAGAGCAGGCTCCAGGAGATGGGATGTCCTGATTCAGAGCTGGGGTGACCTTGTCCTGTGGCAGTCTCATGTCCTCCTGTGTGGCTGATGTATGCCAGGAGCTGGCTTCTCTTGGTGCTGGGGACACTCACATCTCGCCAACGGGGATCAAAACCCGGGGCAAATCTTCAGGAATGCCTTCTTGCTGGGTACAGGGAAGGCCAGGCCTGCAGAAACCAGCCTGGTGGAGCAGCTGGGGCATGATACATCCCCTGGGATAGCTGGCAGCAAGATGAGGAGCCGTCCTGGGCTTCTCCCTGGTCCAGTGACATGATTGCAGTGCTGGTCACTGCATTGCCTCCAACACCATCTCCTTTCCCAAGGCTGTGGAAGTGCAAGTCTCTTGGTCAGGACTTCTGAGCTCCACACTGGTGGGAGCTTGGGGAGTTTGCCTTCAGCCCGATGGAGCAGGATGGGCTCTGTCCCGCATCAACCACTTCCCATTGCCCTGGAATTTGGCTCCCTCTCCTTGGAGAGGTGCTGACCCCAGCCACTGCCACTGGTGGAGGCTGGGCCAGACATCACTGGGCAGAGCTGCACCAGCCTTACCAAGGGCTTAGGGCTGGAAGCTGGGAATGAGCAAGGATGTAGGAACAGGAGCTGCTCTGGTCGGTGTTCCTGGGAGCAAAGCATCCACAGGGGGATGAGACCTGGTGGTGCCCAGGATAGCTCCATGTGCACTGTGGGGCCTCCACAGCCCTGGTGAGGAATCAGGCTGCATGTACCATGGCAGGAGGGCAGAAGAGCCTGGATGTGGCCTCTGAATGAGACAAACCTTTAACCCAAAGGACAATCCCAAAGGAGAATCCATGACAGCACAGTGAGTCCATGCAAACACCATGCGATGCAGCCTGCCCGGCGCATGGCCCTGCAGATGCAGCATACATCACTCCACATCACAGCCTGGTACTGTGGGGTGACAACAATAAATATTCATTAAAGGCTGTCTCCTCGCCAGCTCCTCTGCCCTTGGCTCTGCTTGCAGAAATGTGCTTGTAGCTGAATTCTGATCCTGGTTTTTCCTTCTTTATAGGTTCAGAAGACCGGAAATTCTGCATCCTTTACCTTGCAGAGGTGAGTGCTGCTGTTGTCCAATTGAACTTTCTGCTGGGAGCTGAACACGGACCAACAACTCCGACCCTTTCTGCTGGGGCAGGAGCACTGGGCAGGCTGGTTTTTACTTCCTTCTTGATATGCCAGAGGTCTGGAAATGGCTGCAGCCACAATGTCTTAGTGAGAAGCTGTTAAGAGGAATCTGTGCTGGGGGAGGCTGGGCAGCACTGAGGCAGGTTTGCTTTTCCCCCGCCCCTGTGCACAGCATCTCACTTTGTCTTACTCTGGGATTCTTTACCTGGGGGCACATTTCCTTGCACACTGTTTTGTCTTTAGGCATCTTGCTTTTCTTGTCTTCAAGCACCCGGGTGTGGAGCCCTCAAATAAAATAAGGAAGCTCAGTCTAAAGGACATGTAATGATAGCTCTAAAGTCATGTGTGGCTGGTACATGGCTAAATGCTCTAAGGTTTGGGATCGCTCAGACATTGGCACAGTTACATTCGTGCTGTGAAGCAGCCAAGGAGACTGCAAAATTGGCTCATAGTGACTGGACCCATCTGATCGGTGGATGCTGGGGCTTTTTGTCCCTTTCAAGTGACTTTACTGTGTTCCTGCATTCAAGGCTTTGTATTTCCAGAGGTGGAAACGCGGGTGTGGGGAAGATCCCCAGGGCACAGAGGAGGAAGGGCAGACTTTGCTCAGCAGCACTGTGCCAGAACAAGCTATTGTGAAAGCTGGGTGAAAATGTCCAGAATGAAGTTGTTCACCTTGAGTGGCTGGGACGTGGGCCAGGCCATGACTTGCTGTGTAACCATCTTTTATGTTTTCCTCCTGTTCCTTCCTTGTCTCCTCTGTTTCTGCCTGGGGTGGTTGGGCAGGAGCTGCCTCCTCAGGGGTTTGCTCAGTGCCTGCCCCTGTGGAACACCAGGCATATTGATGTCTCCATACCCTAATCCTGTGCTGTGACTCAGAAGGGCTGTGATGGGTGTACCTCAGCGACATCCCAACAGTGGGATATGAGGCACCTGGCACTTTCTCATGCATTTGGAAAGATCCATTCAGACCTGACATGTAATTCAGTGCTTGGAGCCCCTTAAGTAGAAGTGCCTGAAAGATGTTTCATGAGATCCTGAGAGGTGAAAACTTGTCTTTAAGACTTAAGTGCATAAGCTCTTGAGGGGCTTAAATGGCTCTAATTGCTCTGGTCCTTGAGATCAGAGAATGGCTTTAAGATGAAAATAGGGAGACTGAGACGAGCTCTTAGGCAGAAGCTCTTCCCTGTGAGGGTGCTGAGGCGCTGGCACAGGGTGCCCAGAGAAGCTGTGGCTGCCCCATCCCTGGCAGTGTTCAAGGCCAGGTTGGACACAGGGGCTTGGAGCAAGCTGCTCTAGTGGAAGGGGTCCTTGCCCATGGCAGGGGTTGGAGCTGGATGAGCTTTAAGGTTCCTTCCAGCACAAACCAGGCTGGGATCCTGTGATTCTCTATCAGTGACATGTGTTGCATTTGGAGTGTTGTATATAAAATGTGAAACATTTGCTTTCCTACATGCATGCTCTTCCAGAGGACAGTAGATCTGAACTGGCCACTGTCATGGGATTCTCCAGTTCCTCCTGGAGGTATTTTGGAGCAGGTTGCAAGTGAGGCAGGAGTTTCCTGACCTGCAGTTACCAGCAGGTTTGCTGCATGCCCATACCCTGGAGTGGCTGCTCACACCCTGCACTAGCCCAGGGCTTTCAGGTGACACTGGGGCATCCTCTGGCTCAAAGACAGCACCTTGCTGTGCAGGGCATCCCCTGTGCCACCCATTCCCTCCCAGACCCCACAGGGGTGCTTTGAGGCTGCTGGTCTGCACTGAGATCAGGCTGGTGTGAGGAGGTGATTCTCCAGTGTTGTGGTTTGGCTGGGTCTTTGCTGCAAGGAAGGGGGAAGGTGGCTTCTGTGTGTACATAGCACAGATAGAAAGGCCAGTGTTCACGCTTCAGGGGCCAGTGGAGCAGTTCTAGCTGTGGGTCTCATCAGACTCTCCAGCAATGAGTAATTCTGGCTCAAAGGGGAAGCTGAGGTGCAGGAGGGACGTGCCTGTGAGTCAGCAGTGACCCAGGGCAGGACGGTGCCCTCCTGACTTCCCCATGGCTGCTCTTCTGGGACCAGTGACCTGCAGTGCTGCAAGGACAGGGCTGGTGAGGTATGAGAGCAGAAACCTCACACTTGTGCTGTGTGTAGGTTGTGTGGCTCAATGAATTGTCCTCAGGCAAATGGAGACTTCTTAACTGATGGGATGCTGCTGTGGGAGCCAGCCTGAGAGCATCTGAGCATCCTTTTCCTGCAGGGAAGCTAAGAAGAGAATCGCCTTCAGGTCATCTCTTCTTTGTATTCAGTTGTCAGGAGCAAAGCTTTAGTTACAGGGCTGTTTGCATGGGGTGTCACCAGGAGGTTTTAAGTCTTGGTGGGATGGAGAACATGGTCTCCCTCAAAGGCATTCCTGCAGGCTGGCTGCACACAGGGGGGTTGCAGGGGCTGGTGGGAGCGTCAGTTTGTGGCGTTCAGGTTATTTTTGCAGTGGGGTGGGTTCAAGGCATGGGCTGCTGTCAAATGAAAGCTGTGATTTGGGTCCGGTGAAGCATCACTCGCTGCTGGTAGATGTGGCTGTCCCACTGCCACTCCTGCCACTGCTTGTGGCAACTGGAAAGCTTTGTGTAAGAATGCAGGAGGGGATAGTGCTTGTGTGGACACAGCTTTTTTGGTCCCATGTCACCCTGAGAGTCTCTCTCCCTCCTCATCTGCTCTTTACAGAGGCTCTTTGCAGCCACTGCTCCATCCCTGGGCTTGCCAGCAGCACTTTACTCTGCCAGGAGCTTTTCCCTGGCTCAGCTCTGCCGGCTGGGCCTCTCCAGGGTGGATGTGATGGGTCTGGGGGGGTTGGTGCTCATCACTGAGCTCTTCTGTCACTGTGATCTGGGCAGACACATCCATTGTGCTGCCGTGACAGGGCCTGGAGGTTGCTGGACGCTCTCATGCTGCTGTTTCTAACCCACAAATCATCTGCAATGAGCTGTAATGTGTTTAGTGCTGCTGAGAGTCAAAAGGGAGCCCATGGGGCTGGGCTGATTTTGTGTTTGCTGCAGGAAGAGCTCTTTGCTGAGGCCTCGAGCTGTTCCCTCCTGCTCCTTCTCATCTGGAAGGTTTGTGATAAAGTTCTAACCCATAAGGCTGTGTTTTTGCATTCAGATCTGGCATGACCCAAAAGAGAAGTACGTTTCAATGTCTGTGAGATGCTTCATTGATTTTAAACATGAAAATCCCAGCTTTCAGGGGAAACTGGAGTGCCATAAACCAGCCACTGCTGCTCATCCTGCCTAATCACGTGTCAGTAAATCACTCCACGGAGCTTAGGTCCTGTGCATCCTGTTATTTACAGTGATCTTTACAGCCCAGTGTGGGTTACAGCAGAGGGGGGGTTGTTTTACAGCTCCCCAGGGTGGGAGTTGCAGTGCTTGGAGGTCCTGAGTGCGGGTGGCCCCGATGCTAGTGGGACACGTGGCCTCCTGGAAGGGCTAAATATAGGCTGGTGTTGGAAGGAATGCAGAAAGAGAGGAAGGTTCTCCCCTGAGCTGTCTGCTCTTGGGGCTTTTGCTCCTTGTGTGGTCATGGGGTAGCTGCGATAGTCCCAGCGCATAAGCAAGCCAGGGTTTGGGAGGGGAAGTTGGTACCTTTTGATCTGAGGAATGCTGTGTATACCTGGAAGCTTGTCTCATTTTTCTACCTGCCAGTTGGTACGTGAAGTACTCTCAGTGCATGTAAACCTGGTCCAGAGTGTGTTTCATTTTAGTGTGTTAAATCTAAATGAAACAGCTCAAAGTCAGTTGAACAGATTCTGCCTGTGGAAGCTCTGGGCTGGTTCAGTGTGGACCCATGTGTCTGCATCCTATAGAATTTGGAGGGTGTTTGTTGGGCTCCATTTCCCCTTTGGAGTGTGTTTGTTGGGCTCCATTTCCCCTTTGGAGTGTGTTTGTTGGGCTCCATTTCCCTCCTGCCCAAATTCCACTCCCTGCAGGACATGGACACCTCCTGTCATGACATGTGTAAAACCTGTCAGAGAAAGCATCAGCTGTGGTGGGAATCAGTAGCCCCACAGGGAGCCAGTGCAGAGATGTGAATGTGATCCAGGGCTGCCTTCACACCCTTCCCTGCTCCGGAAATGTCCCACTGATAGGAAACTGCAGATCAGTGTTTTATTGCATTGTTGGAAGGTTTTGATTCAAACCCAATGTATTCATTCTGAATTAAAATCAAACAGTTTTTCATCTGAAAAGCACAAGCAAATGGATCTTTTCCTCTGGAAGTTTTCATCTGCAGACACAGAATTCCTCTTGGAACAGAAAATCTTTCCAGTAGCAACTTCTTGGCCTGCTGTGATGAGCACGCTTACATAGCCGAGCCCAGTGATGCTGTGAATCCCTGGTTGATCTTGTTTTGCCTTGGAGATGCACATCCTAACTCTGCATGGGAGATCCTCTAGACGAGTGTTGGGGAAATCTTGGAATCACAGGCTGGTTTGTGTCGGAAGGAACCTTCAACTCTGGTCTGTAGCCCCAGCATCATCTTCCGTGAGGATTGCTCTGCCAGGGAGGGCTTGGGAAGCCTAGCTCTTACCTGCAGGCAGTCAGCATTGGCATGGTTAACATTGGTTGATTAAGTTGGATGTAAGCTGATGATGTGTTTTCATGTGATCACAGGGAGAACACGATGTACACACAGGTCTGTGAGGGTCAGAAGGGACTGAAAAAGGCTTGTGGGGGGAGGATGATCAGCAGCCATGAGCTCCTGCATTGAGAGGATGGCATCAGTAATGATGACTTTGGGATTCAGTCAACTTTCCAGTTCCTCTGTTCTCTAACCCCAAAGTGGTAGCCCAAAGACCTGCATTTTGTGTTGCATTTGCTTTTGACCAAAATGTGATGGTTTTGGCAAGGCCCAAAGCAGAGGAAGTTGTTCCCCTTTTCCCGTTTCCCAGCATTAAGGAGGATCTGGTGCCCTGGGTTGGGCTCTGCTCTTGTGGTTTCCACCCCATCCCAGTTAGTTGTCGTCTTGGTGAGGCCTGAGCAGCCTGCGAGGTGACTTGGTCCTTTTCAGATGCTCTCTGTACTTTTAGTGGTTAAATGCAAGAAAATACCCACAAAAAGCAATGACAGCAAGGTCAGGTTAGAGCCATGAGCTCAGGAACCATCGAGGCTGTGAATGAGACATGGAGCTGTGCCCAGCACTGACCCCAGAGCAGCACTGGCCAAAGGGCACTGTGAGCCCTCCCGCACCTCCCTGCAGGAGGGGTTTAACCACAGCCCCTTGACAAAACAGAGCAGTGGTTTAGCAGTCCCTCAGCCTCGTTGGAACAGAAAACCCTGAATTTGGTGCTGTGAGAGTCACCCAGATGCCAGGGTGGGATTATAGCTGGGATTTACATTCCTGATGGGAGAAAGTCAAGTGTTGGCTGGCATTGGGTGCTGTGCGTGGGATGGAAGAAGGTAAAAGAGATGGGTGCTTGTCTGTGGAGCGAACTATGAGCTCTGTTGAAATTGCATCTCAATTTCCTTTAATTCATAGTAGGAAAAGAGATGCTTGTCAGATTTGGGGGCTGTTATTTGTCAGATGGGCTTGTACTGCAGTAAGGTGACAACCTCTGGCTGGGGTGGAGCAGGCACTGCAGGCAGGGCTGGAAGTGCTGGGAGAGCAGGAAACGTTCGTATCCCAGCTGGAGAAACAGCTAACCAGGGGCACTCTGCTTCCCTGGTTTGGGAATCTTTAAACACTTCGACCCAAATCTGAGTTTTGAGATGAGCATAAAATGGGCTTTTTGGAGCAGAAGTTCCTAATTTTTTTCCCCAGCCTTAACTCTGGTCACATTTCCCAGAGCTGATGTGATGCAGTTTCACTATTGGAGAGATGTTTAAAAGATCCAGGCACCTGTGGGTGATTTTAGGGTGGAACTGCTGCTCTCTGGGGCTGGCTGCATGGGCTGGAGCTTGCTGTCTTTGGTGCCGAGATGGCACCAAATGGCTTTGGGGCTGTGTTTGCATTGGGGAAGCTTGGTGTTATTGTCACTGGGGCTGCTCAGCCCTCAGCCCTCTTGCCTGAGTTTGCAGAATGGGAGGGCCGTGGACCTGCTCTCTGTTTGCCAGTGGTGTTTGCACTGGGAGCTCCATGCCTGCATAGTCTCAAGGCTGGAGTTTCCTGTGGAGGCTGTTATCTGATGATCCACTTAAGGACAAAGTGCTGGTCTGTGAGGTCCATGCCCTGTGTCCTTGCTGGCTGCTCCAAAGTGGGTGGACAAGATTCTTCAGGCTGGCTTTTCCTCCTGGAGGCTGAGCATCCTCCAAACTGTGCCATGACATCCCATGGCATCGCTCCATTTACTCTCTCCTTAGCAGCAGCATCTGAGTGCAGCAGGATCTGACCAGCGTGGGGTGAGCTGGAGACACTGGTTGGCTCTGCACCGTGAAGTAGCAGGTCCACTTTGCCATCTTAGTGCCTCTCAAGGCACCCATGTGTGTCTGCAGGACAATCAAAACCCATTTCCTAAGAGCTAGCCCTTGGTGTCACAAGGAAGGATGGCCACATCTATCCTTTGCCTTCATCTGTAGAGCCTCCCTGTCTTGAAAACAAGACACACAGCAATGAGCCACACATCTCTGGAGAGATTGCTGCGCCCTGCAAGCAGCCCCTCCGTGCACATCATCTGCTGAAGCACCAAGGGGACCCTGACACCTTTCAGTCATCCCAGCTTTCAATAGGCCCCCTGTTTTTATTGCCAGTGTTTGTTCTCTGGGCAGCACCGGTGTGTCCAGCAGTCCAAAACCCTGGACTGAGGAAGAGGGAAGACATGTGGTCCCCTTCACGCCCCTGCACAGCTCAGCACAGGAGCAAACTGAGCTTTCTCCTCAGGCTTGGCGCTGGGTTATGAAATACCAGGCATCTGCTGCCCGTGTTTTGTGCACAGGATATTCCCAGGGCTGCAATTTTGCTGGTGGAAGGTTTGCTCTGAGATTTAAAGCTATTGTAGTCTGGAGCCCGTTTCCGAGGTACTTCCCCTCTGGGATCTCTGTGGGGTTTGGCTGAGGACCAATGCTCTGAGTGCTCGAGGCCAGGGGCTGGGCAGAGAGGAGCTGGGCTGGGAGCCCTGACCCTGAACCATAAACCCTGCAGAGGAGAGGAGCCTGGGGAAAGGAGAAGTGCATCCTCCTGCTCTGTGGGGTTGGAGCACACACCCAAGGACCTGAGCACCGCTGGGAGCGTGTCTGCTGGCACAGTGAGGGAGGTGGTGGTGGGATGAGAACAGCCCCTGGCCAGGCTGGTCACTGAGAGGTGTCAGGCTGAGTCTGCCTCGTTGCTATTGTGTTATCTTGGTGTGTCAGGTACAGCCACCTGTGTACCTGATGCTCTTGTGCTGGGTCCTGTCAAAGGGGCACGTCTGCAGCGTGGGGTCTTAGTGTGTAGGGTCTGGGCGTCCCTTCTGTGATGTGCTGCTGTTCTCTGGTTGCTCCTCAGCTGCTCTATGGGCTACAGAGCCAACAGTCCCTCTATGGCTGGTGGCTGCTCGGGTAGCCAGGAGCTCTGCTTGGCCAGACCCCTTGCCTCTCCTTTCCCTGGGCGCAGTGGGGCCGAGTCTCAGCTGGGGAAGCATCCACAGGAGTGAGGTTTTCCCATGGAGGAGAAGGAACCTTTTCCTGGCTGTAGCAGG
Source organism: Pezoporus flaviventris (assembly GCF_033815535.1). Classification (NCBI taxonomy): domain Eukaryota; kingdom Metazoa; phylum Chordata; class Aves; order Psittaciformes; family Psittacidae; genus Pezoporus; species Pezoporus flaviventris. The sequence continues at coordinate 1,546,803 of NW_026892702.1, read as the reverse complement.
GCCCATTTGGGGCTTGTGTTGGCTCATCTGGGTCCTCTGTGATACACACCCGTGTTTTCCTCCTGCTCTCCCAGGGGCAGGACTGGCGTGGGATCTGGTGCTGCCGTGGGCTCCCTGAGCTCCCCTGTGTTTGGGCACACACCACCTGCAATAACATGTTTGTCCTAAAGGCTGGGTGAAGGCAGGCAGAAAGCAACTGGCAGCCACTTCACTTGCTGGCTTTATCTGGTCGCAAACACCCCCTTCACACCATCTGCATCCTCCTTTCCCAGCACGGGGAGATTAAACCCTGTTTTCTCTGTGTAAATATTGGCAGGCACAGCAGCAACCTCCCTGAATGAAAACAATAGTGGGGAGGCCAGTTCCCAGAGCCCTGTCAGCCCAAGTCCCTGCTCCAGCCTCCCCTGTGCACAGGAGCCCTGAGCTGGGCAGCTCGGTCCACGGCCAGGGGCTGGCCTCCAGGGACACGTGCCATCTGTAGAGCTTTGTCCCCTGTCCCCACCAGCCCTTCACGTGTCTGCCATCTCTCTGGCTGCATCCCAAAGGACTCTGTAGGAGCCTGTGCTTTAGAGGCAGCTGGGGGTGCTCACCTCATGTGGGTTGGGCTGCCTCTTTCGCCAGCACGGGTGAATATTACTGGGGGAAGCAGGTTGATGGAAGAGGGAGAAACAGAGCTCTTCCCTTGGGAGCCATAGAATCATATAGAATGGTTTGTGTTGGAAGGGACCTTAAAGCTCATCCAGCTCCAAGCCCTGCCACGGGCAGGGACACCTTCCACTAGAGCAGCTTGCTCCAAGCCCCTGTGTCCAACCTGGCCTTGAACACTGCCAGGGATGGGGCAGCCACAGCTTCTCTGGGCACCCTGTGCCAGCGCCTCAGCACCCTCACAGGGAAGAGCTTCTGCCTAAGAGCTCATCTCAGTCTCCCCTCTGGCAGGTTAAAGCCATTCCCCTTGGCCTGTCCCTACATCCCTTGTCCCAAGCCCCTCTCCAGCTTTCCTGCAGCCCCTTCAGGCACTGGAGCTGCTCTCAGGTCTCCCCTTCAGGAGCCTTCTCTTCTCCAGGCTGACCCAGCCCAGCTCTCTCAGCTTGGCTCCAGAGCAGAGCTGCTCCAGCCCTCGCAGCATCTCTGCGGACCAGAGGAAAATCTCCTCTCCTGGCTTTAATATTCCCAGGCAGCTGGGGCTGGGAAGCCTCTCCAGCTCACTGAGGCTGAACAGGAGGGAGAGGGGCACTTTGCTCTCAGCAGCCAGTGCGGGCTGAGCATCGCTTTATGCTAAATTCAATCGAAGAGATGGGGACTGTAATTGAATCAGTGAGGGGCTGCAGAGCAGGGGTAGGTGAGTGTGCATCCATCACAGGAAGAGGGATGTGAGATGTCCTTGGAATTGCTTTAAGTTTCATGCTGAGGGAATTGCAGAAGCTCAGTAGGGATGGAGTGTGCAGTGGTTACAGCATCAGTGTGGGCACTGGACTCCTTGTAGCTGAACTGATGTCTTTCAGGCTCTGCTGAGTCCTTGCTGTCATTCATTTCGGGTCCCAAGTACAGGGTGGGGAAATGCCAGCCTGGATCTCCAGCCCATTAGATGGGTACCCATCCTCTCCTCTAAAGACAGGAATCATTAGGTACCTCTAGGATGAGGGGTATCACAGTGGTGATCTACTGGTTTGGGACTGGGAGAGACTGAGACATCAGTAAAGAGAAAGAGCGCGGCGAGGCTCTGGGGGATGCTCAAAGCATCACTGCAACTCGAGATCTGCAGGGCAAGGGGGAGCCCCACCACCTTGTGTCCCTGAATCACAACCCCCTGTTCCTTTTGATAGCGCTCTGCAAGCCTGAGCATGCATTTTCTGTGTTTAAGCCTGTTCCTGCTGTAGGAGCAGATGTGGTGGTATCAGACATCGGAAAGGTTAAATCTCTTTCCTGGAAGTCTCCTTGGAGGGGCAAAGGGCTGAGCTGGAGATCTCTGTTGCCAGAGGTGACGTAGGAGGTTGGTTTATTTCCTGCTTTAGCAGGGATTTTGGATTAAAAGTGAATGAATTAGCATCCAATGAAAACAGTGGTTTAAATGGTGTGACTAAAGAGCATTTCCCCTTCGGTTGTGTTGTGTCTCCGGAGTCAGTCACAAAGCTGTGAGTTCCTTAGTTCTCTTTGGCCTTTCTGGGAAAAACAGGCTACTGTAGAGCTGCCCTTCTGGAAGGAAATCCTAGGGGGAAATGAAAAGTGTTTTTCCTGCCCTGTAGTACGAGACTCTTTTTTTCTCTGCCAAATCTGTCCTAAAATCCTGCCTTTTTTTTCCTTTATTTTTTCTTTTCATATCTGGTCTCAGAAGGGAAGATCAAACCAGGGGCATTTCTGGACCCTCTTTAGAGTGAAACCTGAAAAATCCCAGTGGGCAGCAAATGTTACTAATGCCTAATTTGAGATGAGCTCTTTACCAGCTTGGAGACATTTGCCAAGAGAAATTGCTTAGAAAGTTTCTTAAATGGGTGGGATTTGGCTTAAAGGTGGTTGATGTCCCAGCAAGAAACCTGGAGAGGGGCTTTGGCCAAGGGCCTGTAGGGACAGGCCAAGGGGAATGGCTTTAACCTGCCAGAGGGGAGACTGAGATGAGCTCTTAGGCAGAAGCTCTTCCCTGGGAGGGTGCTGAGGCGCTGGCACAGGGTGCCCAGAGAAGCTGTGGCTGCCCCATCCCTGGCAGTGTTCAAGGCCAGGTTGGACACAGGGGCTTGGAGCAAGCTGCTCTAGTGGAAGGTGTCCCTGCCCGTGGCAGGGGCTGGAGCTGGAGGAGCTTTAAGGTCCCCTCCAACCCAAACCAGGCTGGGATTCTGGGATTCCCCTGAGTTCTGCCTCCCCCAGCCGCACCCAGCTCAGAGGCTCTCGTGTCCATCAGCTCTCGCTGCGGCGCCTCGCTAATGTTTGCATTCGGCACAGAGCAATTTCCACCCTCTAAATTAGCTTTAATAGACGTGCTTCCACCGCGATGGCACAGGCTGCAGAGCTGCTGGTGCTCTGCCCGTGCCTCCCCGCTCTGCTCTGCACCGCAGCAGCCTCTCACCCCCTCTCCAGAGGAGATGACACTGAAGTTGATTTCCCATCTCTTTTCCTTTCTTGTTCCCGGAGCACAGGGCACTGGTGTGAGCTCTCCTGTTGTATTCATCTGCTACAGTGTGTTGGAAGCGAGTAGTTTGCAAACGAAGCCAGGGTCTGAGACATACAGCTAATGACCTTCTCTCTGCCTGTGTTTCCTTTACGTCAGAAGTCGGAGTGCTTATTAAGTTTGGAGGCTTACTCCCAGGAGCAGAAGAAGAGGATCTGCTGGTGTCTGGCTGAGAACATCACCAAGCAGCAACATCCAGCATCAGCTCCTACGGAGAGCAAGGTAAGAGATCCATGCGGGAGCTTGAGAACACTGCTTGGAGCATCACAGGGCTCTGTTCGTGGTAGGGGCTTTGCTCCAGGGATGCTCCTACCAGGAGAGCTGCTCTGGAGGCTGGTTTTCTGCTAGGAGAGAAGGGAGACTGTGGTCAGGCACTGCTATGTCTGCAGCTTCCTGCCCTGGTTGGGAAGCAGTTACTGCATTTGCATCTACTGACCTGAGTAGAGGCAGACTCCAGTGAGCAGGCGGCTTCTGAGACCTCCCAGCATCTGTATTTGGACAGCTGAGACCATGCAACCCAGTTTGTGGCCTTCCCTGAGAGCTTGGCTCTAGGGCACAGCTGAATGCAGAGGGAGAGGCTCAGGCCAGGGTCTCTGAGTCCTGATTAAAAGCCAAGGGCATGGGAGTCGTGGTGCAGAGATTTGGCCCTTTGCACACTCAGATGGGTTCAAGCGTTTGATCCAGACCCCACAGATGGCCTCAGAGCACAGAAAGGTCATTTGATGAGTGCTGCTTTTCATACCAGCAAGGCAGCAGCAGCACTTTTCCCATACTGAAGAGCTTCAGCCTGGCCCCAGGGCTCTGTCTCAGCAGCCCTGGCAAGAGATGTGTGTGTGGAGGGGGTTTGAAGCACTGTAGTTAACACCTCTCCATCTGCCTGGCTTTGGGGCTGGTGCTGCCACCACAGAGTTGTCTGAGACAGCAGCAATCTGCTGGAGTCATCCAATCCCCTGGGGACTGGGTTTGAACTCTCGGTGGGTGGAAAAGAGAAACCCACTGTGCTGAGTGTTTAAAGAGCTTCCAGTGAAGCAGATGGGGAGCTTGGGGGTAAAACCACCCGGATGCCTCCCCTTGGCTTCTGCGTGGTGGTGGAGCAGCTCCTGCCCCATGTTGCTGCATGGATACAGCCTTGGTGCATGGTCCTGGCTGGCTCAACGGCAGGGAGCGGGAGCGGTGCCACCAGAGGCAATGATGTGGCTTTTGCTCCGCAGCTCCCAAACTGGGTCAGTGCAAACCTCTCCGCAGGAGACAGCGCCTCTGGATTCCTTTTCCTGCACGTTTCAGATGTACTAAAATAGCAACAACATAGAGCCTGAGAAAACAGTTACCAGCTGTACCTCAGCAATGCAAATACCCCGGCAGCTAGCTCAGGGAGGTGACAACATGTCTCTTGTTTTCCTGCCGTGTGTCTGGCTGACACCACACAGTGCCCAGGCAGGGGGTTCCCGGCAGCTCCTTGGGGGATGCTTGCGATAGGAATGCTGCTGGGGGCTTGGCTTGGCTCTGGGCTGAGCTGGGTGTGATCCAGCCACGGGCTGGGGTTGCTCTGGGCTGATGCTGTGCAGGGACATACATCCGAGCATCTCCAGTAGATCCCAAAAGGGGGGATCTTGGCAGCTCTCTGTCATAAGACATCCTCGAGGACTTTGGGTTTTTGGATGCTGTTTGCCCTTCCTGCTCCAGACTTCATGGCAGCAGCTGGGACTTTGGCTTTCTGGTAGATGTACAGGCCCTGTGGCTCAGAGCAAAGCTCTCAGAGCATCTGCTCCTCATGTTCTGGAGGGAGCCAGGCTGCTGCATGGGTGAACAAATACTCAACACAAACCTAAGGCTTTTCAGTACCTCAGTAGCCAAGAGGGTGATCCCTGGGTGCAGTGGAGAGCCAGCGTGGGCCCTCCAAGGTTGTGACAAGGGGGTTTTGTCTTGGCTTGCCAAAACTGATGGAAATCCCACTGGGGCCGGGAGGGAGAAAAGGAGCAAGAGAGGCTTAACCATGTGCATAATTTTCATATCCCCATTTCCCATCCCAGCAAGGTGTAAACTGCTCAGGACGCAGTTTGAAAGCAAACCTGATCCTGAAATAGTGGGGGGAAGAAAGAGCAGCCCTGTGAGAGGCTACAGTGCCCGAGGAACAGGCGAGGTACTCAGTGGGGTGCTGGGGCCAGGGCAGGATGGGTGCCTGTGCTGGGGACAGGCTGTGGGCAGGAGCCCAGCACGGGTGAGCTGCAGTTGGAGCTGCTGTGACCAGGCTGCTCCACAGCTGGTTTGCCAGGGCACAGTCTCCAGGGATGCTAGTGTGCAGGAGCTGGGAAAGTCAGTCATGTTTTGCAAGGGAGAAGTGATCCATTAGCATTGCTTGTTGCTTACAAGTCATTCGATGCCAGGGCTATTTAGGGAAACAGAACAGTGTCTGTGTCCTGTGAAGAGGCAAATTAAGCTGGAAGTATCAGCCTCAGCATGGCTGATTCCTGCTCCAAGCAGGAATCTCATTTGCAAAGCCCTCAAAACTCCAGCTTGGCCAGAGGCAGCTCATGGGTCTGGGGCTCTGCCATGCGGTGGGAGCAAAGGGCTGGTGCAGCCTCAGTGCCAGGCAGAGATGTGCCATATGCCAGCTGAGTGCTGGAGAAAGGGACATTGTCTGGGCAGAGAGAGCTCCTCAGCAGTGAGAGAGCTGGGAACATCTCTCCTTCAACACCTTAACCCTGCTGTTAGTGCTGTCCATCAACAACAGAATTCCAGCCTGGTTTGTGCTGCAAGGAACCTTAAAGCTCCTCCAGTCCCAACTCCTGCCACGGGCAGGGACACCTTCCACTAGAGCAGCTTGCTCCAAGCCCCTGTGTCCAACCTGGCCTTGAACACTGCCAGGGATGGGGCAGCCACAGCTTCTCTGGGCACCCTGTGCCAGCGCCTCAGCACCCTCATAGGGAAGAGCTTCTTCCCTTCCTGAACAGACAGTTGTACTGAGGCAGAGCATCCCCAGCAGGGTGGGTACATCTGGAGAGGAGGGGCTGGACTGGCTGAACTGATGGAGGAAAAGTTGTATGGTGCCAGCTTCTTGGGGCTGAGGGAAATCAGAAGGGTTTGGGGCTTGGGATGGTACCTCTTGTTTTAAAAGGCCCCCTGAGCTGTGCCTGGCTAGGGCACCAGTAAGGGAAGTTCCTTGTGGCACAGGGTCTACAGCTCTGCAGAGCTGTCACTGCCTCTGGGAATGTCTCCTGGAGGATGGTGTCAAGCCTGGAGGATGCAGGGTGTGTGGAGCCCACTCTGCCTCCTGCTTTCAGAGCAGGTGGCTTAAGAGCAAAGCTGTTGATTTCTGGGAGACACAAGCGTACGGAGCATGTGGCATCCACTTCTGGAGACGTAGGAAGAGAAAGCCATGAGGGTTACAGCTGTGATGTATCCCATGGTCCCAACGGGCTTTTCCTGCCAGAGTCAGTTCAGGAGGAGCTCCGGGGATAACCGTGGCTGTTGGTGTGGTCCATGGTGGAGACATGGGCTCCAGTGGCTTCTCTGCTGCCACTGTAAGACTTGGCTGAACTCACAGCATGCTGCACCCATCCTGCCAGCTGCTGCAGGTCACAGGACTTGTTCTGTGGGGCTTTTCTCCCCCTGCAGAGCCTTCCCCTTCTCATCCTGGGGTCCAGGTCTCACTGGAGGCAGCTCCCTGCCTCTTGGCTGTGCTGAGCAAGGATCTGTTAAACCCATCTGCAGGGTGACCCAGCTTAGTGACAGATGTCCCCAGGCAGGGAAGTGTGGAGCCTGGGGCTGGGCTGGGCTGCTGAGGAACCACAGCAGCGGCAATGTGATTATAATTATGACTTAACTGAGTTAGTGAGGCTGCCTCCTTGGACCCAATCATGCCCATCTGTACAGAGCACGGGGCTTTCTATAACCCTGCATCTCTGCACTGGTCCTGTTCCTGGCTCAGCCCCACGAGGAATTGCATTAGCATGATTGAAGAGATGGCAAACAGCAGAGCAGGGGCAAGGAGAGGGCTCCCCGAGCTGGAGCTGCTCCAGCTGCTTGGGCTGCCAGGGAGATTAGTGGCACAGCACCCTGCTTATAACCAACCTGCCACCAGCTCTGATTCTCACTGCTTGTTTCTTTGTGTCTTCCACACTCAGAACGGCTGATTACTCTTCCTTCTGCCTCCGTGACCTGAGATTACCTCCGAGATGCTGCCTGGCTGTAGCTGAAAGATGTAGATTATCCTTAAACTAACTAATTCCGGACACTCGGTGGTGCGGACTCTGGGCCGTGGCAGTCCAGGATGGGTGCTCCCCTTGTCTCCCGCGGGAGCTGGTGGATCCTCAGCACTTTCCAAAGCCTGGTGGCCAGTGTCTCTCCCATGGCTGCTGATGGTGCGAGCAGGCATGGACCGATCCTGCGCCCGGCCCTTCCTGGCAGCGCTGGCTCCGGTGCTGGGAATGAGCCGCCGGTGGGTGCGTGGCCGGGAGGGACCGTCCGGCCCCTTCCTGGCTGTTCCTGTGCTCAGGAAGGGCAGGGCTGTTTCTGTCACTATTTACAGCGTGCTTGACAAGTGCAAGTAAATGTGCTGTCAACAAAAGCAAACAGCGTGTAATCGAGGGATGATTGAAACCAGGGCCGGTGGTGCGGGGAGGGCTCGGCGCTGGGCTGGGGTGCAGGGGTGGCCCTGCTCCCCTGGGTGCTCCCCCAGGAGCCGGCAGCACAGGGAAGGTTGAATGTGGGTGACTGCTCTCCTGTCCCATGCCCGGCCACCCCTGGTGGGCACCCAAGTCCCTCTGCAGTCCCTGTTCCCCAGCACCTCACTGCCCTCAGCACCACCCGTTCTTTTTACACTGAGTCACCTCCCAGACCTGCCGTTGGGGGGTGGCCATGTGCACACTTGGGCTGGCACAGCCGAGGGGCTCCTGGCACTGGGGTGGCTGTGATAAAACTTGGGGACAAGGTGCTTGTGACAAGGTTGGGGACAAGTGGGGTGAATCCATCTCTCTCTGGGTGCTTCACTCAGCAGCAGATATCAGAGTGTGTTTGGCTGTTTGATGGGGAAGAGAGGGAGCAACTCTTCCCTGTGAGGGTGCTGAGGCGCTGGCACAGGGTGCCCAGAGAAGCTGTGGCTGCCCCATCCCTGGCAGTGTTCAAGGCCAGGTTGGACACAGGGGCTTGGAGCAAGCTGCTCTAGTGGAAGGTGTCCCTGCCCGTGGCAGGGGTTGGAGCTGGATGAACTTTAAGGTCCCTTCCAACCCAAACCAGGCTGGGATCCTATGAACATGCACCTTCTCACTTTGTTTTTGGCTTAATAGTACTTCCCTTTTGGGCTGGGAACCTGCTGGCCCATCCATGGCAGCTCTGCTCCATAGGGCCCTGCTCACCAACCACTGTGGAGCAGACGGGGCAGGGCACAGCCACGGGTGCAGGAAACCTGGAGCTTCATCAGTGCCTGCTTTTCTTCCATGATCTCGACGAGGGAAGCTGGGCAGGGCTAAGCGCATCCTACCTGCATCGGAGGGGCCAGCCTGACCCCGGCCACACGCACCTCATGCTGCTGTCAGTGTGCTCAAATGGGGAGACAGCACTGAGGTTTATTCTGCCCCAATAAGGAAGGGTTCCAGCATCAGCTGCCAGAACTTGGGAGTCAGGATACAAAAGTAAAGCAAATAATTCCATGACAGTGAGCAGAGCCCGGCTCTCACCCTGGGCTGGGAAATGTATTAGTGGGGGCAGCCACAGGCTGTGGATTCAGGAGGCCATGGGATGGGAGGTGCTGTCCCTTGTGAATCAGGCTCCAGCTCAGCTCTCTCCACTTGAGTGTCTGGAGGAAGGAGTCCCTGCCAGAGGTCTCCATTCCATCAGAACGAATGGGACCCTTGAATCCATGTTGGTGATCTCAATGCATGGTGGCATGTGGATCTCACCCTCGGCACCCGACGGGCCAGGGGAAGGACAATGTGTTGATGTTAATTCAGCCGGGAGAGGAGCTGAAGAGAGAGCAGTAGATGTGAATCAGGCTGCAAATATAAAGTAGATGCAGTCCCATCCTGAGCCATATTCTTGCTGACTTTCAAGCCTTCTTTCATGGAACAAGCCCCAAATGCAACCAGGGCATTGAAGGCTGTGGGGAGATTTTATAGCTCCCTATGAGGCTTCAAAGCGTGTCTCAAATGTCCCTTTATGAATCTAAGGACCCTCTTTGTGCAGTAGCCTGACTCAATTCCCTGCAGTGCAAGTGAGCCTGGGTGAGTGTTGAGGGGTCCTGGGCTCATCTTTCACCTCATCATTCCCTTCCTGCACATCAGTTGGCTTCCAGCCCTAAGCACAGGGGCACACAAAGCCTGGGCAGGTGGAGGTTCTACTGACTGCTCACTGGGGATGGATGAGATGTGGGGCTGGGCTTTGTGGCATCTCCTTCAGCACCAAGCCCAGGCTCCATCAGGCTCTTGGTGCTGGTGTTGGTGGCATGGAGGTGCTGAGGCTGCCAGCCCAGGACAGCTCAGGGGCTCCTGAGGTCCCTGTGTGCTGGGAGCGAGCAGGAGGGATGGTGGAGCAGATGGAGCAGCTGAGAGCCATGCTCCAGTTTTATCTGTTCATGTGCTCAGCTGCATCCAGAGCCATGAGGAAAGCAGAGCTCTGCCCTCCAGCAAACACCAGCTCGTTTCTCTGGTGCTGTGTGATGTTCTCCTGGCCATGTCCAGTGCCAAGAGTGAACCTTCCCACATCCTTCCAGGCACGGTTCTTTAGTAGTAGCTGGAGCAGCTGCCAACAATTCCATAGTGGCCAGAGGTGGTGTTAAACCCTGGAGGTTTGCTCCTCATGGAGCCCCAGCAGAGCTGGTAAGAGTGAGTGTTGGGATCAGGGCTGGTCAAAGCCCAGACTCAGACTCAGCACTGGTTTAAGCCAGTGCTGCTGTCAGTGAAGGTGCTGGAAGTGGTGCAGTGCTGCCTGTGAAGGGGGACACTGCCTGTGCCAGGCAGGGCTGGCAATGTCTGCTCCACTGGAGCATTCCTGTGCCCGAGTGACTCCTGTTCCAGGTAGCTGATGGTGCTCTCCCCTGCTGTGGTGGGGAGCTGCGAGCCTGTGCTTGGGCAGACTCTGAAGGCAAGTTCAAGCAACTCCTTGCAAAAGTTACTCAAACCCTGATGTCTTTGTAAAGCTAGAGAGTGTGTTTGAAATGCTGGGGGCCTCTGGGTGGTGATACCCAGGGCTGTGTGTGACTGGGAGACATGGCTCCATCCTGTCCCATGGGATTCTCTGGCCCTTTGTGAGGCTTGGCATCCTGCCCTCTAACAAGCACCTTCCTGATGGAGTGGCAAGAGCAGCAAGGGGATTACACTGCAGAGCATCTCCCACCTCAGAGCTTTCACTTTTTCCATAGAAAGTAGTTTGGGGAAAAAGCCCGACTGTGAACCTGCAGCAGTTTCATCAGGAGGAAGCATCAGAACCAGCCTGCAGCGTGGTGTCACTCAGGGGCAGGAGAGGGCAGGTGAGGGGGAGCTGCACAAGTGAATGTGTCAGGTCTCAGGGCGATGCTCAGCTCTTCGAGGCCAAGCGATCGTCTGGTTTTACCAACGGGTAACAGCACCTCAGGGCTCAGAGCAGAGCCAGGAATAGCACAATGGGCACAAGGGAGCCAGGGTGGGGGGAGGCTGGAGCAGCTTCAGCTGCTGCTTTACACAGACACCAGTAAGTGCAGCAGCAGAGCCGAGCGCTGCGGCCACACGTGCCAAAGGCTGCAGATGCACCCAGAGCCCACCTTGGTAGGTTTTGCTTTCAGAGGCTGCAGTCTGGGGCTGTACCCTTTGCTGGGCAGGATCTGGGCACAGGCTGAGGAAGCAGCACAACGGGGATGTCCTTTCAGATCAAAGGTGTCTGCTCTGCTCCCTGCGCTGGTCGCCATGTGCTGGGCTGGTCCCTGCTGTCTCCTGGGGAACCTGTGGCTGCTGCCTGGCTTCGAGTTTGAAGGGTTCATGATGGGCAGCATCTGAAGGAGTGAAGGGGCATGTAGTGATGGGGACTTCCTGAGGCTCCCTGTGCCATATACATCAGCTGGCTCTTGCTGGGGGAGCGGCACTACAGTGCTCTGACAACATGGGCTTTGTGCTCCAGGGGCTTTTCCAGCCTTTTGCATACTCTCTGTTCACTGGCACTGGGGAACACCAACGAATTCAGCCTTTACTGCTGAAATCAGAGCTGTGTGCAGGGGATGGAGGGCACTGGGCAGGGGACAGGTTGGGGTCTGGAGCTGGGACTGCGTTCTCAGCTGCTCAGCCAAAGTACGTGGCGTGGGGAGGTTCTGCCTCTGCCAGGGGCAAGGCTCATGCCCTCGGTTAAGCCCTGGCTCCTGTTCAGGGCTGTGTTGCAGGGAGCAGAGGCACAGGGAGCAGCACTGCAGCGGCAGGGCTGGGCGATACCCCGCTCAGGCACCCTTTGCAGAGCTATCAATTGGGGATGACAGTAATGGGAAATGGGATTAGTGCAGGCTGCTGCCACGGGATCATTTCTTCCCTTGGAGGAGGATTTCTCCTTCCAGGGCTCTGAGATGCTTCATGGCCAGGGATTTTGGGTGGTGTGAATGTTCCTGCTGGTTGGGTTTCTACACCCATGCTTGCTTTTGCTCTTACACTAATTGCTCTGGATCAATTATTCATGGATTCAGTAATGAAGCAGGGAATGAGTACAAAGCTGCTGTGTTCCATCGCGGCTTGAGGAAGGCAGGAGTGGAGCTGCTTGGGGGATTCTCCTTGTGAGGACTCTCCCATGACTCCCATGAGGTTTTTCTCAAGTTCCAGTAGTTCTGCTTTGTATTTCTGCCTTCTTTTCCTTCCTCTCAACCCCATGCTATGTATTGGATGCCTCTTCCTCTAGCCATGTACTTTGTGTTCCTCGTGGTCACATTTGAAGTCTTGAGGTGTGCATCACCAACGGTTTTGGTAGCGTATCACAGGGCCAGTTAGAGGTTTCTGATCTGATGGCTCAGTTTGTCCATGTTAAGGACTGAAATGGTAATATTTTTCTTCCACCTTAGCAAAAAACTCTTTGGAAACCCTGATGTTTCCCTGGGTGATGGAGGTGCTGTTTTCCCCACATCCCATCTGCCCTGGGGAGGGATGTTGCCTCTGCACAGGGAACACACTGCCAGCAGTGAAGCTGGCTGCATCCTTCCCAAAATCCCCCTGGAGAGGGACTTAGTCTCATTCCAATGGAGTTCAATGCTTCTGGGGAGAGGTGAGGCACCTTTGAGCAAGGATAGATTGAAGGGCAGCAGGAGCCAGAGAGGTTCCTCCATGGGGCACACAGAGGATGGGACTGCCAAGGTGTGGGGACAGCCCATGGGAGCACCTCTGCCAGCTGGATCTCGGGAGGTCCATTGGCTTCTCCTGCAGGGAGAGCACAGTCAGAGCAGCACAGTCACTGCTCTCCCATTCACCTCGATGTCCAACAGTCTGTTACCTGCAGGGACTTTCCTGCTTTTCCCAATCCCTGATTGCCCCATCCCTGGCAGTGTTCAAGGCCAGGTTGGACACAGGGGCTTGGAGCAAGCTGCTCTAGTGGAAGGGGTCCCTGCCCGTGGCAGGGGTTGGAGCTGGAGGAGCTTTAAGGTCCCTTCCAACCCCAACCCGTCTGGGATTCTCTGAGGCTGAGGTGCAGGGCAGTGCTCCAAGGCTTGTTTAGCCTCCTCTTCCTCACTATTACTGCAAGAGGAAGATGTGCATTGCAAAACCTGAGCATCCGCATCAGCAGCCAGGAAAGGCTGAATTCCGTTTTCTTGTACCCGGGTGTTACTTGAGCCACGTGGCTCAAGGAGCAGAGGTCTTGAAATACGAAGCTGAAGCCTCAAAACCATCCCTGCCCTCGCCAAGCTGGGGATTTAAGGGGATGCCGCCCATCACAGCACCTCTGGCAGCACCAGGGGAAGTCAGTGCAGGCTGCAGCTCACAGCTGGGCTGGCTCTGGGGCTGGTGTTTTCCCAGCTGGCAGTCCCGGCTGTGGGACACCAGAAAGGGAACGTTACTCAGAGGAATGCTGGCGAAGTTGAGAGCCCACTGACAAACCCGCTTCTGTTCACTGACATTTGATGAGTTCTGGAAAGCCCTGAGCAAATACAGCCTGAGAGCAGGGGGTTTGCTGTTCTCTCCAGTCTGGCTTTCAAGAAAGCTTTTGAGTCAGTGATGCCCAAAGTCAGTGTCTGGGCAGAGGGTTACACGTGCAGAGATTGAGGATGCTGGAACAGACAGGGCAATGTTTGGCATTTTGGGAGTGTCTTGAAGCTTGTTTAATATTAGGGACTCTGTTTCTCTTGCTCTGATCTCATACTTATCCTCCTTCCCTAAAACCACCCTGAATGCCATCCTGGGCTTGGAGGCAGCTCGTTCTTGCTCTTGCTCTTCCCCTCCCTGGGACGTGCTGCCTTGGCCACTTAGGAACTGAGGAACACAGTGAAGTGTGAGGTCCTCCAGAGGGGATGTAGTAAAGCCCCCAGGCCTTCCCCTTCAGGACAGAGAAACCCAGATGTTGAGAGTGGAAGACCAACACATTGAGGACGGAGGGACCCAGATGCTGAGGACGGGAAGATGCAGATGCTGAGAACATGGAAACCTGTATATTGAGGATATAGACAGATGCTGAGAACAGTGAGACCAATACGCTGAGGATGGAGAGAAGCAGATATTGGCCTCCTGAGCTAGTGCTGCTGGCCAAGGACCCATGCTGCAGTGAGACATGGGGTGTTTTGGATGAGTCCTTGAAGTGGAAGGACAGCACATTCCTGCTCAGACAGCATTAGCTGTGCCTCATTCTGCTGCCTCCTCCTGCAGCCCCTTGGCTGCAGTGATGGTGTGAAGGAAACCTGGTCACATCCCTGTCCTTGCTGGCCCAAATCAGCTTTGTGCAGCAAGGTGACCCTTGCCTCTGTGGTGATGAAGTCCCTTGGTGCCTCCAGCCGTGATCAGGCTCGTTGGCTGGCTGTGATGGCATTGCTGCTGCTTTCCCCCTGTCTTTCACCCATCGCTGTCAAGTTTAGCAGAGCTCAGCCACAGCCCTTCCTGCAAGGACAGGATTTCACCCTCCCAGTGATGCTTCCAACCCAGGATGGAAACTTTGCTTGTGCTGAGGCTGCTACTCATACCCTCCGTGCCACTGAAGAGCAGCAGAGCTTCTGATTGAATTAGTGCAGGGGTTTAATTTAATCCTTGAATCTCATTTTAAAGGAGCCTGTTCATTTCCTTCTAGGGCCTTATCTGATGCGGGCAACCAGCAGTATTAAGCAGAAGGACTGGGCAGACAGGGAACTGTTTGGGAGGGGAAGGGCTTTGGGGGCATGAGCTGAGGCTGTGTGGGTTTTTCCTCTAATTATTCCATGAAATACTGATGACAGTGATTACAATACAAATAGGACACAAACAGCATCAGTAAAACATGCGCTGGTGCAAAGAGCATCCTTGCATGGCAGGTCTGGTAGCATTCCCTTTTTACAAAAGGTTACAATAGGAGGACTGAAACAGACCCAGGGATGGGATAAATTAAGCATTTGCTTTGTGCCTCCCACCAAATCCAGCTAGTTTTGGGGTGGGGGAGATGTTGCAGAGGGGGCTGAGGACATGATGATAGTCTGAATTTTAGTCTCCAGACTCACTGGGGCAGTTCAAGTGATGCTGGATCGCTGCCTGTGGTGAGTCAGGCTGGAGGGGGACAGAGCAGCTCCTCTCCATGCTCACAGGTGTAAAGGGGGACCTTTGGCATCATAAAAAGGGCAAGGCCACAAAGGCTGAAGCAGCTCTGCTCTGGAGCCAGGCTGAGAGAGCTGGGCTGGGGCAGCCTGGAGAAGAGAAGGCTCCTGAAGGGGAGACCTTAGAGCAGCTCCAGTGCCTGAAGGAGCTGCAGGAAAGCTGGAGAGGGGCTTGGGACAAGGGATGTAGGGACAGGCCAAAGGGAATGGCTTGAACCTGCCAGAGGGGAGACTGAGCTGAGCTCTTAGGCAGAAGCTCTTCCCTGTGAGGGTGCTGAGGCGCTGGCACAGGGTGCCCAGAGAAGCTGTGGCTGCCCCATCCCTGGCAGTGTTCAAGGCCAGGTTGGACACAGGGGCTTGGAGCAAGCTGCTCTAGTGGAAGGTGTCCCTGCCCGTGGCAGGGGTTGGAGCTGGAGGAGCTTTAAGGGCCCTTCCAACACAAACCATTCCATGACTTTGTGATGTTACTGGCTCTGCTTCTGTGGTTGGAGCTGAGCCCAGCTCTGCCGTGCTGAGCTGCCCACCATGGGCCCCTGCTGTCCTCCAACCCACCAGTGCCGCCGGGTGCTGGAGGTGGGAGCCAGGAGGCCCCATCCCACTCCTGCCCCATAACCACCCGCTTGCTGCTGGTAGGGGAACCCAGAGCTCCAGGATCAGGACCAGGACTGGGTGCTGTGGGAGTGCTGGGTGATCTGCCACCTCCTGAGGACATGGGGATGATGCCATCCCACCCAGCCGGGGCACTGTTGGGGCTGTAGAAATTGGTGCCAGCCTTGTGGTTGGGGTGTCAGGAGCAGAAAGGCTCCCCAGGAAGGTGCAAGTGAGAGATCTGGAGTGCTTCTGCCCTCATGCTTGTCTTCTCTTCTGGGCAGATGCTGGAGACAGATGCTGAGAAGCCGGGGCAGATGCACTTGGAGGACGGGAAGGCGGCAGCGGGTGATGCTCCTCCATGCACAGAGCCCGCTCTGGGAGCCACCCAGGATCCTCTCCTGCTGGAAAAGCAGCCGGCGGCTACCAAGAGGGGAGAGGAGCAGCCCAGCACCCTGCCAGCCTTTGTCATCCCCGAGCTGCGGCTCGACAGCACCTTCAGCCAGAGCACGGGCATGGCGGGCAGCACCACGGATGGTGAGGATGAGGAGGAGGATGAAGAGGAGGACGAGGAGGACGAGGATGAGGAGGATGAGGAGGAGGATGGGGATGAGCAGTACTTGGAGAGGAACGAGGCGAAGCGCAGCAGCATGATCGAGACGTCGGGCTGTCAGCCCGTCTACACGCTGAGCGTGCAGAGCTCCCTGCGGCGCCGCACCCACAGCGAGGGCAGCCTGCTGCAGGAGGCCAAGAGCCACTGCTTCACCTCTGATACCACCCTCAACTGCTTGGACAGCCAGGGCACCACGGGCCACTGGGCCCTGCCCTCCCCCAGGACCCTCAAGAAAGAGCTCACCAAGAACGGCGGCTCCATCCACCAGCTCACGCTGCTCTTCTCAGGCCACAGGAAGGTACGTGACCTGCTGGGTCCTGCTTGGTTGTGTGATGGGGAGTTCCTGGGGTGGAGGTGTACCAGCACAGAGCCATGGAATGGTTTGGGTTGGGAAGGACCTTAAGGCTCACCCAGCTCCAACCCCTGCCACGGGCAGGGACCCCTTCCACTAGAGCAGCTTGCTCCAAGCCCCTGTGTCCAACCTGGCCTTGAACACTGCCAGGGATGGGGCAGCCACAGCTTCTCTGGGCACCCTGTGCCAGCGCCTCAGCACCCTCACAGGGAAGAGCTTCTGCCTTAGATCTAACCTGAACTTCCCCTGTTTCAGTTTGAACCCATCAACCCCTGTCCTATTGCTGCAGTCCCTGCTGAAGACTCCCTCTCCACCATCTTTGTAGCCCCTTCAGACACTGGAAGCTGCTCTGAGGTCTCCACGCAGCTTCTCTTCTCCAGGCTGAACAACCCCAGTGTTCTCAGCCTGTCTTCATACAGGAGGTGCTTCAGCCCCTGATCATCCTTGTGGCCCTCTCTGAACTTGCTCCAACAGCTCCATGTCCTTCTTATGTTGAGGGTTAACTGCACACACGTGGCCCCTCTCTCCATGGCCACAGCAAAGCTGGCATCTGAGGGGCCAGGAATGTCTCTGTCCCAGGCAGTCAGCTCTGGGAGATGCTTGGCAGTGTGCTGATGCTCTGGGTGGGCATCTCCCACCAGTGTGTCCAGATCCTTCGGGTCCCATGTCCTGGAGAGCTGCTGTCCATTGTGGAGGGCCCATCTCAGAAGGTTGAGCTCAGCAGTGATTCCTGACCCTGCAGAACAGGAGCAGTGGAGGGCCATGCAGCAGGAGCTCTTCTCACAAACCCGTGGAGCAGAGCTCACCTTGGCTGTGCTTTTGCAGGAACCAATGTGCCATTGCAGAGGTTGTGCCTGGGAAGTGCTGCTTGTCCGGGTGAAGCCTGACTGGGTGCTGAGAGCCCAGCACCCCGCTCTGCCCAACCAAGCTCACCCCAGCTTCATCTCCACCAGTGGCTGTGTGTGCTGCTGTGATCAGGGCTCTATTACTTGGCTCAGGATCATGCTGCGTTGCCCAGGGTCATGCTACACAGCTCAGGACCATGTCACACTGCTCAGGACCACGTTGCAAAGTGCAGGACCACATTGCGTGGTGCTCCATGGTGCTGCCTCCTTGGCAGGAGGGGCTGGTACAGAGCCCTGTTTGCCACCCAGCATGCAGTGTGGTGGGGTTTTAAGCCTGTGATGAGGTTAACCATCCTGCCAGCCTCATGCTGCTTGAGGAGCCACCTCTGCTGCTGTTCCCTGGAGCGCTTTTTGGGCTGATGAGAGCCTTTAGCTCTAATCCAGGCTGGTCAGACGGGGCTGCTGTGCAGTAGGGTAGCCCAGACCCTCTGATGCCAGCAGCTGTGGGCTGCGGGATTCAGAAACCTTCCCAGATCCTATCAAGAAAGGCCCTTTCTGGCAGGGACACAGAGCAAGGGAGGCGTTGGCAGCAGCCCTGCCCGCTGAGCGTGTCCCGGCAGCGCTGCCAGTGCCGGCTCCGCTGGTTTCACAGTGCCGCTGTGCGTGCGGCCGGGAGCGTGCAGCCCTGCAGGCAGCGGAGTGCAGCGCTGCTGGGGCCCCACGGGCTGCACTCGCTGCCGATGGGGGGGGATACCCAGGGAGCGTGTCCCAGTCCTGCCCCGGAGAGCCCCCAGTGCCCGTCCTGGACTGACCCGGGTGAACCGGGCTCCTCCTGGGTTGCACTGCTCTGGTGCGGGGTGCTTTGGAGCCCCTGCAGTGGGGCTGCTGGACTTCCTGCTGCTGCCAGCTCTGGAGCAGCTCTGTCTGCATGGCCGGTGCCTAAACCCCCTGCCCGTATGCCCTCCTGGGGCACCCCTGCCTGCTCCTATTGCTGTGTCTCCCCAGCTCCCTGCTGATGTACATAGGATGCATGGGAGCTGCAGCGTGCAGGGTGCCTGGCCACGACATGCATCGAGTTTTGTGCTACTGCCATCCCCCTGGGTAAACTTTGGAGGGATTTCTGTTGGGCTGTGCCTTTGGACTAGTTTGATAAAACCCGCCGAGGTTCCTGGAGTGAGGCACTGATGCACAATTCCCCTCTAGATCCCCTCCAATTTGGCAAGCACGGGTGATACCTGCACCCAGTGGCCTCAGTGGCAAGGCCACAGCATCCATGGACCTGCTTGATTGCTTCTTCCCCTCTGCGAGCATTTCAGAGGGGCTCGCTTTGTTGGCCCTTTTAACACCATCGTGCCCAGCATCCCGTCCCGCTCCCCCCTCACCCCGCAGTGGGGCGGGGAGGGGGTTGTTTTCAGAGCATGCAGTGGTTGGGAGCGCTGGGACCCCTCGGGCGAGCTCCGTTGCTGCCTTTTGTCCCGGAGCACGGCGGAGCCTCTCTGGACAATGGCAGGAAGCGCGCTCCGGCTGCGTGTCGCCGCGGCCAGCCCGCCTGCCGGGGCCCTATCTGCCTGGGGAAGGTGCTTTGCAAGGGCTGCATTGTTTGGGGCCGATAAACTCCGGAAACAAGGGCGCAGAATGGAAGGAAGTGTCCAAAGCCGTGAGCTCCGGGCTGCGGCGCTGCGCGGCCAGTTCCCACGGGGAGGCGATCCTGGGAAGTGCCCTGCGGCCCCCGGCAGCGCAGGGATGAGCTGGATACGGGGCTGGCTGCGAGCATCTTCCAGTCTCATTCACCAATAGGAAGCTACAGTGGTCCCAGGGGTCTCCATGCCTGACCCCAGGCTCAGAAGCTACACTGGTACTGCCCCGAGCTCGCAGTGCATCCCATGTCCCCTTGGTTTGCTCAGGCTGCCCTGGGCTGCTGGGCAAGGAGTGGAGCCCTCTGGGTGCTCCTTGAACTTGAAGGCTCCCATGATATGACTCAATTATGGGTAAATTGTTCTGGTTTTTCCTTCCTGGGGACTGCTGGGGAACCCCTCATTGTTTCTGGGGGCCCAGCCTGGTTCTGGGGAGGACAAGGTGCTCTGCAGGCTGTGCAGGGACTTTTGCCCACTCAGGACAGCAGGAATAGAAGCATCAGGAATGGATACAGGTGTTCTCCCCACTGTCAGCATCCCAAACCCAGAGGGGTTCCTGGGTCACCAGCCGTGGTGTCTCCTCAGATGCCCCAGGAACACCACAGACTGAAGGGGGCATGGGATGGATGGGGGGAGGTAAGTCCCCGTGCCAGGGTGGAGAAGAGCTTGTCCCATTGCATTGCTGCAGGCAGCTGTGGTTGCGGGGAGGGAGCCCTGCGGATGCTGTGGCTCTGGGCTGTGCAGGTGTGGGGACCACGGGGATTGCTGGCAACGCTGGTGGGTGACCTTGGGATGCCACTGGGGCCATGCACTGGCACAATGATGCAGACACTGTTTTTCTCTCCCCCCTCCCCAGCTGAGCAGAGCCGACCCCGAATGCAGCTGTGATGAAGGGGACGAGACCTCCCTCAAGAAACGGAGCAGGAACCTGTAAGTGTCACATTGTGGTGACAGAGTGTTCCAGGGCTGTTTGTGGCACTCAAACACTTCAGCAGAGCGCTGCTGGTCCGGGCAGCCCTTAGGGTCCCCCTGTCTTGTTCTCCCAAGCTTTTCTGGGGAGAAAGCAGCAAAGTGTGAATTGAGGTCTCGCTTCATACAGGGAGTTGTGATTTTCAGGGAGGAGGTAGGAGATATAATGGGGCATCACACACCTGGCTGGGAGCAGCCCCTCTTGGCCTTGCTTTGGCAGACAGGAGCCTGCTCCAGCTGGTGCCATGGGGAAAGCAGCTTCCCAGAGCTGGCAGAGCTCTGCCTTGGTGGTGCTGAGTTCAGGGAGAGGCCATGCAAGTGCTGAAACATGAGCTGGGGGCCTCTTTCCCACTGGCCCTATGCAGGGAGGAGGAATCGGGAGGTTTCCCACTGTGGGACAGACTCCACCATCACAGCACATGGGCAGCGTGGTGAGAGCACCAGGAACTGAGGGATGCTCACAGCCCCTCTGCCTCTCCAGGTAAGGCTTTAGGGGTGCCAAGAACTGGGTCCAGGCAAGGATGAGGCAGCCGTGGCCTTTGCTGCCCATGAACACAGCTGGAAATGCAATGGTGGGGACGAGTGAGGATGGTTTTGGAACAACCTCTGGGTTTGCAGTGCAGGATCCATCCGGGTGTCACGGCCACGGGGATTCCTGGAGCTGGGTCCTTCATGTGGGCTCAGGGCAGGTGGAGAAGCTGCACGTGGTTTGAGCAGCTTAAGGGGTGTGAGGGGGCCGAGTGTGCTGGATGTGCACCAGGATGCACAGCTCCACACATGTGCCTCCTGCCAGCGAGCGGCACTGTTGAACCGCGTGTCTTGGCTGCAGGTGCCTATTTTTAGCTCTTTTCATTATTTCCTCCCAATTGAAATTAAAATGAATCCCTCACGGGGACACCCCCCCTTCCCGTGTCCTGCTGCAGCTCTGAGCCAGGGGAATGGTGCTGGGGGGGGGGAGCTCCATCCCGCAGGGTCAGGGACGGTTGTGGGGGGGGGTTTGTCCTCACCTTGAGCCGGCTGCGGATGCGCTGGGAGCCTCCTGCATCGCACCGGTCGGCTATTGGCTGCGCAGCTGGGTTGCCGGCCATCTGCAGGGACTATTTATGGTGCATGAGGCTGGGGTTTGGCGCTCACCGCGCCTCAGCCGGCACCCCCCGATGTGCCACACGATGGTGGACTTCTCCGAAAGATACCTGGAGAGGTAGGGCTTGGCATCCTGAGAGGAAAGGTGATGTGCTTTGCAGGGGATGCTTTGGAAGTAGCGTGGGGTGATGGTGCTGGATGTGGCCTCATGGCCGTGCTGGGAGCTGATTGCTTTATAGGGGCAACTCCAGGCAGAAACCAGCAGTTCTTTAATGGAACTATTTTTGCTGTGGCATTTTATGCTGCAGGTTATACAGCTGGGGCTCTGTGTGTCTGTGGTCTGGTTTTGTGCTGCTTGCTGTTTATTTGCAAGCACGTGCAAGGGGAACAGTGGGTTTTAAGTTGGGGAACTTCCTTAGGTGGTGCTTCCTGGTGTATTACAGCTGGGAAACACCCCCAGCCTGGTGTGCGCAGGGCTCGGGCTCTGGTGCCGGCAGCCCGCATGTGCTGGGGACACACACAAGCGCCGTTCAGTGCTTGGAAAGCTGTGCCGAGCTGCGGCGGCTGCCTCGCAGAGCTGGGAACATGCTGGAGCTATTGCTGAGGGCTGTGTGGGGTGGCCCGTCCCGTGTGGTGGCTGGTGCTCAGCTCTCAGCGTCGCTGGCTGAGTGGTAATGGGAGGCAGATGGTGTTTGGAGTGTGAGGCTCTGTGTTTGGAGCAGCTTTTCCCATGTTAGTGCTGGCAGCAGCAGGATCTGTGTCCTGCTGGGACTACAGCCCACATGATGTGAAGGCAGAGAAACCCTCTGTGCCCCCCATGAGGGCATGGATGTGCTCGGGACTAGGAGGGGATATTTCCCTCTAAATCCTTCCAAGACTCAGGGTGCTCAGCACCTTGTGGGACTGAGCCCTGGGGTGGTCGCATTTATTCCCAGTGGATTGCTGTGTTTTACTGTCCTGGGACGGGAGAGAGCTGTGGGTCTAGAGAGCATAACTAGGGATAGGGGTACACCCTTGCCTTGAACCCCTCTTATGTCCCCAGCCAGCTCTGGGCATGGCTCGGTGGCTCCAAGCATCCTGGCATAGACCCTCCGGTGTGGGAGGCTGCAGGGGGTGGCTTGGCCAAGCTACCCTGGGTCCCATCCAGCAGCCTTGGTGCAGGATGAGCATCCCAGGCCACGCAGTGTCCCCCGCGCCCCTTCGTGCCGTGGTGTCATGCAGGGAACGTGCCACGAGGGGACAGCATCGTCTGCACCCGTCACCTCTCCCACCTCCTGCTCTCCGTTTCTCGCCGGGGGGCTGAGCTTTGGGCTCTCATTTTCACATGGCATTGCCAGATATCTTGGTCCCGCTTTGTCCTGGTGGGAAGAGGGAGCCCCGTGTCCGGGTGTCCATCACTGTGCCGGTGCAGGGTGGCAGCGTGTTGGTGTCCCTGCCCCTCAGTGCCACACGCCGCCGGTACCAGTCACCCCCTTATGGAGATGTCCCCATGGCTGTGCCCCTCCTCTGCTGGCACTGGAGCAGTGTGAGCACCAGCGGGTCACACGGCGGCTCCCAACCCCTTTGCCTTCCCCCGGCTTCCTGCGCTCCATAAATAGCCTCGTAAATCCCCGCTCTCCACCCTCGGCGTTGATTTTTCCACCTTTCCTCGGGTTTCCCCAGCAACGCCGGAGCCACCCTGCGCGGCAGCGGGGCTGACACAGCCCTTACTCACACGCACCCCGGCCGCCCCTCTCCGCATTTAAAGCTCCCCCGGCTGAGCCCTCCCACTTCCGCGCCGGGCGCACCGGGCGGGAGCGCGCACGGGGCTGGCGGCAGAGCAGCGGAGCGTGTGTCCGCGCCGGCAGCGCCCCAGCCAACATGCCCTTCTTCCGGGACCTTTCCAAGCCCCAGCCGCTGGAGTTCCACGCCGAGATGCTGCTGGGCGTGCAGAGACCCCACAACGGCAGCCTGCAGCGCCGGCACACCATGAAGGAGTAGGTGGTGGCCACAGGGCTGAGGCTGAGGGTGGCTCCCCTCGGTGCCGGGTGTCCCCCCAGCCCCTCGCCCGCTTGCTAACGCTTCCTTTTTCCCCCTAGAGCCAAGGACATGAAGAACCGACTGGGGATTTTTCGGCGGCGAAACGAGTCCCCCGGGGCCAACCCCTCCGGGAAGCTGGACAAAGTGCTCAAGTCACTCAAGTAAGCGCTGCGAGCGGGGGGCACGGGGACCGGGGGAGCTTGGGGACAAGCTGGGGTCGGGCTGAGCATCGCCTCCAGCGGGGCTGGGGCCACCCTGTTGGGGCAAGCTGTGGACAAGCAGGTTTTGTTTCTGGAGGAGCATTAAAAGGCGTTTGTTGGCCAAAACCTCTGCCGAGGCGGGGGAAGCTCCGTGCCCGGGAGGCGGCAGCTTGGGCTGGAAATTTACCTGATGGCTGCTTTCCCCAGTGCCTGTACGAGAAACTGTAACTGGCCGGAGGGCGGTTTGAAAAACCACTTTTCCCTGGAGATGCTCCAGCCGCTGGAGCCGAGCCCTCTCTGCTCACACTGCAGCTTATCCGGCTGCTGAAATCCCGCCGTGCCGCAGCCGGTCCTGGCTCAGACACCGCAGATCCCAGCGCGCAGAGCTCTGTGGGTCGAGTTATCCTCCAGCCAGTCTAAAGGCAGAGTTTTCCTTCTCCTGCTGTGCTGCCCGGTGCAGAGCCCTCCCTCGGTCCCTGTGCGGTACTGGAGCTGGGGCACACGCGGTGCTGTTACCGGTTGTGGCTGTCACAGCCTCACCTTGCCAACGCTCTGTCCTCCTGCAGGCCCACTCCCGAGGAAGCTCTCAAGTGGGGGGACTCCCTGGAGAAGCTGCTGCTGCACAAATGTAAGTGCTTGACCGACTGTTTGCTGCTGGGGGAGTATCCGGAGATGTGCATGGCTAGAGCAGGGATTTCCTCTGTTAATCCCTTCCGGTGTTTGGGGTAGACGAAGGGAAATGAGGCTGCCCCTTGCCTGCACCTCTTCTGTTCCTGTCTGGTGCAGGGGCCGGGGGGAGCCAGGGCTTCGGGCTGCAGCCCCTCTTGGGGAGGAAAAAGCAGCAGTTCTTGCCTCTGCCTGATCTATGAAGCAGGAGCTGCTTTAGACTATTCCCCTCTTGTGTGGGGCACCCCACACCATGGCCACATCCTACACCCAGCTCCCATAGGGACAGCAAGGGAGTCGTCTCCCCATGCATGCAGCAGGGCTGAGGACTGGGGATTCAGCGTGCGGATGGATTGCATGGCTGAGCTTGCGCTGGCGATGCCACCGCTGCCTGCTTTGCCCGGGGGTTCTTGAGCAGGTTTAGGGGACAGTGTGTGGAGGCAGCTGAATCTGCACCTTTGCAAGGTTGCTGGGCTGAGGGTCTTGCGGGGCCATTCCCCACATGTGAGCCGGGAGTAAAGATGTGCCTGTGTCCCCACAGACGGGCTCGCTGCCTTCAGGGCCTTCCTGCGCACCGAGTTCAGCGAGGAGAACCTGGAGTTCTGGCTGGCCTGTGAGGAGTTCAAGAAGATCAAGTCCCAGTCCAAGATGGTCTCCAAGGCCAAGAAGATCTTTGCTGAGTACATCGCCATCCAGTCCTGCAAGGAGGTGAGGGCTGGCTCCTGTGCTGGTGTGTGGCTCCGCGGCACAGGGAGCTGCTCACCAGCGCTGGTCTCTGTGCCCACAGGTCAACCTGGACTCCTACACGCGGGAGCACACCAAGGAGAACCTGCAGAACATCACCCGCAGCTGCTTCGACCTCGCGCAGAAGAGGATTTACGGGCTCATGGAGAAGGACTCGTACCCCCGCTTCCTGCGCTCCGACTTGTACTTGGACATAATTAACCAGAAGAAAGCCAGCTCCCCACTGTAGACCCAAGGACTCTCTCGGGGCAGGCTGGGAGCTGAGTGTTTACATGGAATCGGGCAGCAGAGGCTTTCCTGGGGGATAGCGGGAGCTGCCGTTGTGGCCCCAAAAGTATTCCTGCAGTGGACGGGTGTGGGGCAGCTGAAGGCACTGAGCATGGGGCCAAGGGGACCAACAAGCCCAGCAGTCTGGTACTGCTCCATCGCCCCATCTCACCATTGCTGGTACGATGCCTTCGGGGTGACTCCGGCATGGATTTTAGCCAGGAGGGAAGCTCCCGTCACTACTGTGAAGCAGGCGCCCGAGCTGCCAGCATGGCTGGAAGGTGACGAGTGATCCCAGCTTGAGGAGGAGGACTTCTGTGTAGGGCTTCGGCAAGGGGACAACAGCACCACCTTATATCCGTGGATGTGAGACTTGTGAACTGGATCAGCCCCAGGATGCTGCTGTGCTTCCCATGCTGGCGATGCCTCCTGAAGCAGTTATATCCCAGGAGCCCGGCGCTTCCTTTGCTCGTGGTGGGTCCCCCTGGAAGCAGCGGAAGCCGGGTTCTTCCCCTGCACTGGAGGTGTGTGAGGCCAGCCACCTCCTGCTCCCACCCCTGGTTTATTTATTGACCTCCCGTAGCTGGACACGTTGCTGTGTCATAGGAAACCCTCGTGTCCTTTCCTGGTCTGAAATGACAAGTGCAATATTTGTGTGTGTCACGGCGGGTGCTCCGCTCGAGTGGATGCTTTTTTAGTTTCTGAGTGCGTACAACGTTGTCTGAGTTCGGTTTTATCCGACAAACCCATTCCCTGGCAGCGGGCCGCTGGGGGAGCCTGGTGTATATATCATGCCCTGACGACGGAGGGTTTGGTGATGGAGAAAAGCAGCTCCGTGGACCAGATGCTCTCTTTACTCTGGATAACAATATGTGTTTTGAGGAGCAGGGGTTACTGCTGACCCTGGCGGAGCTGGACGGACTGCCTGCCTCCAGGCACCCAGTTTACAGTGCGAAGCATCTCTGCAGCTGGCAAAAATACATTGTCATGGTCATAGGTAAATAAAAGGAGAATATCATGTCTTGTAGCTGCCTTTTCTTCCTGACGTGTTTCTCGGCACTGCCAGAGCAGACATCCCCTTCTTCAGCGGGGAAGTGTAAACTCCTGTTCCTGCATGGCTAAAGATGGGAAGCTCTGGTTCCCTGGATTTCTGAGCTGGGTTTTGTGAGGCCGTGCCCAGGTGTAGCCCTGCAGGAACACAGACAGCTTTGCCCAAAACGAGACTGTTCCCAGGGACAGGGTTCACTGTTTAAACACGGCAGAGCACCAGCCTCTGGGCATGGAAATGCCCAGAAACACAAGTGACCAAGTGTAGCTCCGGGTCCCTCTGGGGACATACCAAAACAAGCATCAGAAAGCCCTGCAGTGCTATTTCAGGTCCTGGCTGGCAGGGCTGCTGCTCCCTTGGGAAAGGCAGCGCTCTGACAGCTCTGGTTTAGGATGAGAATGTTTTGTAAGGGCTGTTCACGGCGTGTTTGGTGGCTGAAGTGTCTTGTGCCACCTGCTTGTGGTCGGCTTCAGATGGCTTAGGATGTGTTTATGGTGTCGGGGGGTTGTGTGGGGCCACGGTGTGGTGTGGAGGTGATGCCCAGGGGTGGAGGTGTTGCAGCTGCCCCAGCAATCCCACCCGGGCACAGTTCTCCTGTGGCAGATATGATCTCTACTTGGGAGCTGTGCGTTTCCCCCTTTAAACTCACAGCATGTGATGGCCAGGTGGGGAAACTGAGGCAGAGCTGAGGGGATCCCTTGAGAGTTGGCTGGAGGCAGCAGGGTAGTGGGATGCCTGCTGGGACCCGTCAGGTCAGTGCATTCTCCCTGCGAGCACTGCCATGGTCACCCCAACTGACTCCTCTAAGCCAGGCCCTCCTCTTCCTCCTGCGCTGTTGGGAGCCTTCATTGAATCATAGGATCATAGAATAGTGTTGGAACCTGCCAGGAGCATTTCCCTTCAGATCTGGCTTCAACACAGATTTTCTTGCAGTTCCCCTATCTCTCCAACACGCATATACTCTTGACCTCCTCTCACAGCCCCAGCCCATCAGTGTCAGGACACTGACTGCAGGGTCCTGTTGTTGGTCCCCACTTCCCGTGTCTCATGCAGGGGACTTGGCTCATGGAGCTTTGTGGTACTTGGCAGCTCAGTACCTGCCATTACCTTCTCTCTGGAGGCCAGGGCCAGTGGGCCTTCCTGAGGCTGTTGGTGATGCCCAGGAGCATCCAACCTGCACATCCACGCCTGGTTTTGAGCCTATAGCATGCCTTCCTTATGTGACTTACCTGAGCTCATCCAGCAGGGCAGGCAGCAAGGCCTGGAGCTGCTGTGGGACACGTGGGAATCTGCTGCATGGTTGAGTAAGTGCCACCAATGCCTGCAGGCAAAAGGTGAAGGACCTGGGACCTGGGGTGACTCCCTGGAGAAAACGGAACTGCCCCGTGTGAGTGACACCAGTTGGGTTATTGCTGTAGCAGAATTCACTGCCAGGTTGGCCTGAGTCACTCTGCAAACACCACAGCTCCAACCCTACCTGCCTGGGAGGTGCTGGATTGCAGGAGAGGGGTGGGAGGTGGGGATGCCCCATGCTTGTGCCCTGTGTTGCTGTGCTCTCTGCAGGAGGACAGGTCTCACCATGGACCCTGCGGTGACACCGGCGCCACAGCTTTGTCCTCTCTGTGCTGCAGGAGAGGAGCTGTGCCCTCTCCTGGACATTGTGCCCAGAGTGAAGGGTTTGGGGAGCCCAGTTTATGAATGGGAACTGGGTCAGCTCATGGAGGGGGCTTGTTCTGGGGGGACGTTGGTTGTGATGGACATACAGCCCCACTGCCCTGATCAGCTCTTCTTGCAGCTGAGATTAAGGTATGGAGGGCTAGTTACCAGGGGTATTTAGCTTAAAACACAACTTGGTAGCCCAGAGAAGCTGTGGCTGTCCCATCCCTGGCAGTGTTCAAGGCCAGGTTGGACACAGGGGCTTGGAGCAAGCTGCTCTAGTGGAAGGTGTCCCTGCCCGTGGCAGGGGTTGGAGCTGGAGGAGCTTTAAGGTCCCTTCCAACCCAAACCAGGCTGGGATTCTATGATTTCTGTCCTTATTTACCATAAAATAAGATGTCCAAGACAAAATCTAACCAGGCTGCAAGGGATGTGAAAGGAAGAAGTGAGTCGTCAATGCCAATGCAAATGCAGAAACTCGTGCCTTCTGCAGTAGGGAGGATGCTGGTGTGGGCCTTATCTGAGCAGATAACAAGGGTTTATCTCAGGGCTAAAAATGAGTGGTTGCTCAGTTGCAAGTTGTCACAACTCAGCCGTGGTTGTTGCGTGCAAACAGGGTAAAGTCCACGGAGGCGCGGGTGATCTTGGTTCACGCGCAGGATGAAGCTCACCAAGCTGAAGGCAGCCATGAGGAAAAGCAGCCCAGGGAGAGCATTTAAACAGGAAAATGGGAATCATCACCAGCAGGTGTCGAATGCTTTGTTAGGTTAAAAAAATGCTGTGACCCATAGGTGGAAAAGGGTAAGACTGCTGGGAAAAACATCCTAAGGTTCCGGGTTTAACATCATGGTTTAATAGACTTGTAGAATGGATCGTTTTGGAAGGGGCCTTAAAGCTCACCCATCTCCAACCCCTGCCACGGGCAGGGACCCCTTCCACTAGAGCAGCTTGCTCCAAGCCCCTGTGTCCAACCTGGCCTTGAACACTGCCAGGGATGGGGCAGCCACAGCTTCTCTGGGCACCCTGTGCCAGCGCCTCAGCACCCTCACAGGGAAGAGCTTCTGCCTAAGAGCTCATCTCAGTCATCACCCCTTGTCCTATCACTGCAGTCCTTGATGAAGTTCCCTCACTTCCTCAGGGATGAGGAGCTTGGGATGAACCAGAGGGAGTTGGGGAGGGTGGTAAATCGGTCTCACCTACCCGAGATGATGGGCCTTGACCCTTCCGGTGTCCTTCAGCTCAGTATTTCATCAGCTTCCCAGCGCAGCAGCCAGAGGTGGGTGCTGGGCTCAGCTCTGTAACTGCAGCACTCAGGTTGCTGGGGCCTCGTTTCCGAGCTGGCTCGAAGCTGTGAGCCTGGAGCTATTTTCTTATTTCTGTGAAAAGAAGAAGTTTGCCTTTTTTAAACGTCTGCCCCTGCCCCAGGGCACTGCAGCAACCCCAGCCTTAACGGGGCCTTTCCAAGACCCCTCCTGGAGTATAAACTTAGCCAAATAGAACTTTTTACTGAGCAAAACAATTCCTTGCCCCCCCGATTAGACAAATATTCTCAGACTAGAAACAAGGCTGCTTGAGAGGCACAGACTGAGCAGAGCTCCACAGCGAGATAGGGGACACAGGCGTCCCCCTGCCCTGCTCACACTGCTGACCTGCTGCACGAGCCACCTCACCCTGCTCAGAAAGCTGCTGGGGCTTCAGGAGCAGCCGAGCTCTTACTTGGTGGCCGAGGTGCCCAGAAGCCATCTGGAGCTCCACCATGGAACAGGCAGTCTTTGTCTGCACGGCGGGGTGGGAGTTGGGGTTGGTTGGGTTGGGTTTGGGGACCTTTGCTTCCACCAGGTTTGATAAGGGCTGGGGGTGCTGAGGTCTGCTTCAGGGCTCTCGTCCTTCCAGGTGGTGGCCCAGGGGCTGGGCTCTGAATGGGGGGGATGTTGAGGGGTGTCTCTGCAGTGTGATGGGGGGTTCCCAGCTCAGCACTGCCCTGTGTGCAGTGTCATCCTGCCTGGGGAGATACAAGCAGCGATGCCCAGATGTGGTGGGACACTGGCACAGGGTGGCCGGAGAAGCTGTGGCTGCCCCATCCCTGGCAGTGTTCAAGGCCAGGTTGGACACAGGGGCTTGGAGCAAGCTGCTCTAGTGGAAGGGGTCCCTCCCTGTGGCAGGGGTTGGAGCTGGAGGAGCTTTAAGGTCCCTTCAACCCAAACCAGTCTCATTCTGTGAATTGAGGCTATAAGGACAAATGCCACCAACCTCTGTGGATGGCATCAGCAATGTCACTCCTGAGCAGTCCACGGGGAAGGAGGAAATAAAATGCTTCTGCAGTAAAAATAAAAATAGGCTCAGATGCTGTGTGTCAAGGAAATAAAACGAGCTGGGCTGGGCTGCTGCCAGGACAGGAAATCCAGCGGTGGGAAGAGTCCCCTGGGTGCCGCTCGCTCATTCAGGAAGCATTGTTCTGACCCTCTCATCGCTCATTTTCTGAGTCTTCGCTGCATTAGGTCATTTTTACTCAGCTCATCCAGCTCACACATTCCCTGTGCTGGGGAAGGAGGCAAATAATGCCGAGTCCCCGCCAGCTGTGAGGCGCTGGGGAAGCCTGGAGGAAAGGATGGTGGAAAACACTTTGTTGCTTGAGCAGACCCACAGAGCAGTGGCACAGGGGAAGGATGAGGAGGACCTTTATGCAGAGTGACCCACTGCCAACATCCCTCACCCCACTTTGGGTACTGCCAAGCAGGGGCAGAGATGGAGGTGGTGAGCTGGAAAGATCCAGGACCTCCCCATCTTCCTTGCCTTCATCCCTTAAGAAGGTTCGAGAGATGGAGAAGAGCCAAGCAGAAGCAGGTAGTACCTGGGGACGAGGTGTTTGCATAGGAGCCGTTTGCAAGTAATTTCTTGTCCCTTCCTGAACTAATGGGACAATTATTTCAGGACACACGTGTTCCTCATGGAAAGTTTCACCCGGCCTGTGCGTCAGTTTGTCGGTGTAGCAACCCCGTTCTGCTGATCACAGTGTTCCGACACAAAGACAAGGGGGTGAAACCTCCTGCTCCTGGACCAGAGACAGCAGTGACAGGACACCAAGTGCCAGACAAACCTCCGGGTCCAGGGCACATCAAAGCTCATGGGCTCATGTGTCGAGAGCTGATCTGCAAACCCCAGCAAACACTGATCTGCTCTGATGCAGCTCCTGTGCTTGACACTCAATGTTTGGATGAATGCATCTGATTTTGTACCCTGTTTGCTTCAACCAGCTCAAGAGGGATGTGGAGAAATTGGGTGGTGGGGTGGGTGGGGGGGTGGTCTACAGCTTTCGGAGGGACAGCGACCTAAGTGATGGAGCCAAACTCTCCTTGGTAGCACCAGGTGACAAAATAAGGGGCAACAGCCACAATGTGTGACAGCTTTCAGGCCTTCAGCTTGGACAAGGGGGTTGGAACTGGATGATCTTTAAGGTCCCTTCCAACACAAACCATTCTGTGACTACATGATGCAGTAGAACAGGCCCCCAGAGAAGTAGGGGGTCTTCATCGTTGGAAGCGGTTAAGATGTGGACAGAGCCATGGCTGACCTTGGTTGGGTGCTGGTGATATTCCTGCTCTGAGGGAGGGCTGGACCAGAGATAACTGCACAAGGAAGCTGCCCCTCGCTTTGCTGGTGGGTATGAGGAAACAGGCACTGATCCCACGGGAGACATGGGACAGAGATGCAGCAGAGCAGAGTCCTGACAGGAGCAGTGGGGATGAGTCCTGTGATTTTGTACAGGAAAAAATCCTAGTTTCCATGGCCTGGGGAAGGCCCCATCATGTCAATGTCTGAGTGAGGGAACTGCTCCTTCCTTCTGCCCTCTGACCAGCTCTGGAGCTGTTTGGTTCTGGGTAAAAGAGGAGGGCTAAGTGCCAGAAATCAGGCTGGGCTGGGCTGTGGGATGCTGATGTGGAGCTCAGGGTGACGGGTCTCCAGCTGCCCTGTCCCCTGGCCACGTAAGCTCCTCTGCTCAGGGGTGCGACTGCCAAGTTTCCGTGTCCAGATTTCCACGTTTTCCAGAACTGATTCTAAAAATCCTCTTTTTGGCCCCACAAACGCATCAACCACCTGAGGAGCACCTGGATCACTGCAAGGGTCGCCCATGGGATGGGGGCACTGGATGGCTCTTGCAGCTATTGCCCAACGTATTTCATTTACTTTGCCATCTGAATGCAAACAATTAATTAACTGGACTATCTCTCAGGGAACCAGTGTTGTTATGGGTAGGAAATCTGATGAGTTCATAGGGCCAACATTCCCCTTTCTGAAATAGAGAGGAAGGAAGAAGGATGGGGATTCCCTGCAAAGCACCTTTTAACGTGGTGTCAACATTTATGGCTAAGCCATAATAGTTCCTGAAGCGCTGCCACACGGAATAATGAGATGGGAATTGTGGACACGCTCATCACTGCAGCTTCATCACACCCAGGAGCTGACTCTGGCAGTGGTGCTGCTGTCCCTGCCCTCATCTGCTGCCAGTGTCCGCATGCTGGGAAGTGGAACTTGCCACCACGCTGCGTGAACCTCCACCAGCCGAGGCTGCAGCCGGGCTCCTTGCAGCAGATGGGACAATGTTCTGGGTCCATGTGGGCAGCCTTGGGATGCACAACCCGCAGACCCAGTGTGGAGGCTCTGGGGCTGCTGCAGACTGATCCCACAGGAGGCAATCCAATCCCTCCTTCACAGGATCATGGAATCAGCTGGGTTGGAAAAGATCCTTAAGCTCATCAAGTCCCCAGCACTGCCCAGGCCACCACTGCCCCACGGCACTGAGGCCTCGTCTCCACGCTGTGTGAACACTTGCAGGGACAGTGACTGCAGCCCTGCCCTGGGCAGCCTGTTCCAATGCCTGAGCACCCTCTGGGGCAGGAATTGTTCCTCAGCTCCATCTAAACCTGCCCTGGGGCAGCTTGAGGCCGTTTCCTCTTGTCCCATCCCTTGTTCCTTGGGAGCAGAGCCCAACCCCTCCTGGCTCCATCCTCCTGTCAGGCACTTGTAGGCAGCGATCAGGTCCCCCCTGAGCCTTCTCTTCTCCACACTGAACCCCCCAGGTCCCTCAGCCGTTCCCCATCACACTTGGGCTCCAGGCCCTGCACAAGTTCCGGTACCCTTCTTTGGCCCTGCTCCAGCACCTCAATGTCTTTATCTCTTTATCTTTGTCCTATTTTATTTCTTGCTCAGTGAGAAGCCTGAGGAGCAGGTTTAGGGCCGGAAGATCTGGTGGGGTCTCAGCTTGGAACTGCTGGTCCATCATTGCAGCCAAAAGGCTTCAAGAGCACTGGTCCCTCTGCAAAGAAGTGTTTTAGAGGGGTTTGCTGGGAAATGCTGGGAAATGCAACAGCCCTTTCTGGCTCCTCATTCAGACACACTCCTGCTGTCCAGTGTACACAGATCTCCATCTGAGCTGGTCTGCCAGAGACCCCTGTGGTCTACAGACACACACAGACCCTACAAGAGGGTTATTGACACACAGGCGCCTATGTAAGGAGACTGGCGTGTTGATGTTCTGCACTGTCCCCACAGACCAGAGCAAGAGCTTTGAGTGCTTCTGGATGTGGAGAGGCAAAGCCTTCTGTGGAAGGTGGGGATATACTTTTCTGCTTGTATTAATGGCCACGCATGTTTGCGGAGGTGATGAGGTCAGGCAGCCTGAGCACTGAGGAGAGGGTCAGACACTGTATTTCCAAGGCCAGGTTGGACACAGGGGCTTGGAGCAAGCTGCTCCAGTGGAAGGTGTCCCTGCCTGTGGCAAGGGTTGGAGCTGGAGGAGCTTTAAGGTCCCTTCAGCCCAAACCAGTCTCATTCTATGATTCTATGCTTAATAAATGTCAGGCTCCTCCAACACGAGGAGACAGCGATGGAAAGCCCCAGGCTTGAGGCAGCATCGTGTGGATCCCACTCAGCTTCCCCGCGCTCAGTTATTTCCAGCTGTGGCTTTTGGAACCTTGGCTGCATCGGCCACTTTTAGCTCTCGCAGCTCCATCACTGCTCCTGGCAGGGCCGCAGCTCCTCGTCTTCTGGAAAAACCTTAAACTGCTCCAGAGCGTCAGAAGAACGGCCAGGGAGGAAAAACAAACCCAGTGCAACAGAACCCAACAAAACAAGCTCAGCCTTTTTCCAATCAGGCTGCAGCGTTGTCGTATTTTTATTGAAGAAAAACATCTCTACTTTTTTCCTGGACCAGCCCCCTCCAAACGCATTCCCCGTTGTGCCGAGCTCCTAAAATAACTGCAGCTCTTCATGGAAATGGAGCCCTGGGAGACCCGCTCCTTGCTGGCTCCCCATGCACATCCTGACGTGCTGCAGGCCCTCGTGCCCGCACTGATCTTTGCTGTGGCAGTTCCTGTGAGCTTCAGATCACAGCGTGGGTTTGCGAGCGGCCATCCAGAGATGTTTGTTGTCAAAGGCTGGCTTACATCAAATGCAGAGCCAGCACTGGAGATGGGCCTGGTGGGTACCCCAGCAGTGTTTTACCTCTTCGCCTGTGGGGTGGGTGGCAGGACAGGACAGTGCCCGAGACTCAGCCAGGGTGTTCTGCATCCCAGGGGCTGCGCTCGGGCGCGGGGTAGTTGCTGATTTCCAACCCGTGCCACCATGGAAATACAGCCCTTGGTTAAGCCATCGATACCCAGACTGATTCGTTTGGATGCGGGAATGCTGTAGATGTGCGTGTTCCACGTCAGGGAAACCACAGGCACAGGCTCATTCATCTGAGATTCCTAAAATAAGTTGTTGGTTTTATTTAAAAATCATGTTCCACAAACCTGTCCCTAACCTCCTGCTTCTCCCCAGAGCTGACCCAAAGCCCTGGGGCTGCATCCCCCTTCCTCTGGGTGTCAGGACCCAAAGCGAGTGGATCCAGAGGTCTGCTCTGCAGTGGAGGTACCAGGATGAACCAACCAGGCTGGAAAAGCCCTTTAAGCTCATCCAGTCCAACCATTCCCAGCACTGCCAAGGCCACCACTAAGCCACGGCACTGAGGCCTCATCTCCACGGGGTGTGAACACTTGCAGGGACGGTGACTGCAGCCCTGCCCTGTTCCAATGCCTGAGCACCCTCTGGGGAAGAATCTGTGGGGAAACACGAAAGTGCTGGGAGATGGTGCAGGGAGACCCAGCTTTGTCCTGGGCTGACCAAGGTGTGTGTGTGTGTGTTATGCCTTGGCACGGTGGGTTTATCCTCCCAAGTGAGGTGAAAGCCAAGGACAGACCTGCCCCCAGGCTGCACTGTGGCACTGCCACCATCCTGCCCCACGGGCACCATCAGGGTTTCACTCTTCACCCTGGAGCCGTGGGAATGGTCCTTTCCTGTGATGTTTGGCAGTTCTTGAGCCCGTGTCACTCAAACCCAGACGTCTCGTCACGGCCAGTGCTGAACCCTTGGACACGTGTCCTCCGTAAGCAGCCTTTGCACAGGCCACCCATGTCTTTCCTTGTCCTCCAGCCAAGAGCTTTGGGAGAGAAAGGAGCCTGGCCAAGGGCTGGAGCTGCTCCTGGGGTGTGTGTGGCCAAGGGCTGCAGGGCTCGCTGCGGACCTGCGGGAGCAGCTTCTGGTGCTTGCCCTTCTCTGACGGCCGCATTCTCAACATAAGGGGTAGAAAAAGGGGCTCTGCAGAGAGCAGGGGGGCTCTTTTCAGCCCTCCCCCTTTTTGATGGTGGCTGCAGGGAGGAGGAGACCTGTGTGGCTCTGTGACCCACACAGACCCAGCCCAAGCCTCCCTCCCTGACCCTTCGGAAGCAGCTGTGCTCCTCACGGGAGCAGTTTCTGCTTTGGGACCGATCCAATCTGTTGCAGTGCGTTTCTTAGAAATCGGCCCAGCTCCTGTTTTAGTCATTTCCCTGTCTGGGTCCCTCCTGCCTCCAGCGCATCTCCTCCCGTGCGGCTGCTCCAGTTTGCACACTGACTTCTGCAGTCTGGGATCGCTTCTGCTCCTGCAGTGGCCACACCATGGGCTGGAGTGTGGATGGAGGAAAACAGCAGTGATGGAGCGTTAGACAGGAATCACAGAGTCCGAGCCCGGTTTGTGTTGGAAGGGACCTTAAAGCTCCTCCAGCTCCAACCCCTGCCACGGGCAGGGGCACCTTCCGCTAGAGCAGCTTGCTCCAAGCCCCTGTGTCCAACCTGGCCTTGAACACTGCCAGGGATGGGGCAGCCACAGCTTCTCTGGGCACCCTCACAGGGAAGAGCTTCTGCCTTAGATCTAACCTGAACTTCCCCTGTTTGTTTGAACCCATCACCCCTTGTCCTGTCACTGCAGTCCCTGATGAAGAGCCCCTCTCCAGCATCCTTGTAGCCCCCTTCAGACACTGGAAGCTGCTCTGAGGTCTCCACGCAGCTTCTCCTCTCCAGGCTGAACATCCTCAGTGTTCTCAGCCTGTCTCCAGGCACACTGAGGCAGGGTCATGGGCAGTTTCTTCTCACCCAACACCCCAGGTCCTTCTCCTCAGGGCTGCTCTCAATCACTTCTCTGGCCACCCTGTAGCTGTGCCTGGGACTGCATGAGGGTAAAGGGCTGAACCCGTGGCTGCCTCCTGTGCTCCTGTCCCCAGGTGACAAAGTTCCTCCTGGGCATGATCGAGGGCGACACTGCTCTAAATCCCTTCCCACCCTCTGACTGTGCCCTTGGTGTGGCTGGCCTGCAGCAGCAATCCTTCAAAGTGGAAGTAGGCACAGGTTAACGCTGCTGTGAGGTGTAGGTGCTATCATCCAGCGCCAGGCAGGATGGGAGCGGCAATCCTATCGGGCCCTACGTGGTGACACTGTGGGCTGAGTCACAGCGGTATGGCATGCCCAGGTTCATGGGTTTGGTGATTCAGCTCCAGCAGCCTCTCTTGCTCTCCCTCCTGCCACATGGCTGGGTGCTGGGACACACAAGTGGCCCTTCCCCTGCAGAGGACCTTCAGCAAAACCACAGCCAGACCAACATGATGGTGCCTGCAGGATGGTGCTGACCAGGGCTGAGGGCAAGGACTTGCTCCAGGGTCCCATCAGTGATGCTGATAACTCCCCAGTGAATGCTATTGGAGGCCATCTCATGACCCCCCTTCAATGGAAAGCACCGCTTGGGTGCTGTTTCTCCCCAAAATGATGTGCTATAACTTGGGGTGATAACTGGCAGCAAGATAGTGCAGGGCCTGAGGCCAAAGTCAGTGGTTCTGTGTGATTCCCCCTTCCTGACCTTGAACACACAATGTCCTGGTGGGTCCATCCTGAATGAGGGTTTGCTGTGCTGGTACCAGCACCTCCTCCCAGGGCATGGCTGAGGGGAGCCTCTTCTGATCAGGACATGGGGGCACTGGTGGGGTTTGGGAGACCAAATCCTCAGCTAATTGGGGAGGCTTTGATCACCATGCACAGAACAGCACCTTGGCTGGTAGGTTGGAAGCAAAGGGGATGGGGACTTCTCAGTCTGAGGCAGGAGGAGCAGCTGAACGGGACCGCTCTGAACACGGGTGACTCTCAACCATCTGACCCAGTGGTGCAGGCAGGAGACAGTGCTGTGTGCTGCAGATGTCGGACCTCCTCTTGGCCCTGCCCTGGACTGATCTAAGTCTGCTGGGAACTGCAGCTGCTCTGGGATCCACACCTGCTGTAGCTCCAGAAGCCCCTGCTGACCTGCTCCATTTCTTGGCTTTTTGTGAGCCAGGCTGGTGGCTTCTGCAGGGTGAGACTTCATCGCATCCTTTCCTCACTGCGCTGATGGCAAGTCGCAAAGCCTTTGGAGGTGAGGTTTGTGTTTGAATGTTACCAAAGCAACCCC
The DNA here is from genome assembly GCF_033815535.1 of Pezoporus flaviventris. Classification (NCBI taxonomy): domain Eukaryota; kingdom Metazoa; phylum Chordata; class Aves; order Psittaciformes; family Psittacidae; genus Pezoporus; species Pezoporus flaviventris. The sequence continues at coordinate 1,509,468 of NW_026892702.1, read as the reverse complement.
AGCAGGCTGGGGAGCGTTGCCTGCCTGCAGCCATATCTGTCTGACATCTGTTTCCAGGCGCTCTGTACCTGCAGGCTTGGTGTGTGCCAAAGCACGGGGCTCTGCTCCGCGGGTCCCCTTCAGAGGAGTGGTACCTTGGTGGGAAGCCAACAAAAGGCCCTTGCATTCGGTTCCCCATCTCCCTCAAGGACTGCACCAGGCTCTGGAAAGTGAATTTACAGAAAAAGGCTGAACTCAACGTGACGAACATAGGTACAGGCAAAGGGAGTGGGACAGGTTCAGACACTGCCCACAGCAGAGCTGCTGCCCCGAAATTACATGCAACCAGCTCAGCGACTTTAACCAGACTCCTGGGCTCCCTTGTCAGTCCTTTTTGGGGGCCCTGAAGCTCCCTTTGCGGCACTTTCCAAAAGCAATAGCCTTGAGCTTTGCAGCTAAGCTCCAGCGAGGCACAAAATGAAAGTCACACTTGGGCAAGAGGCCAGCACAAGGCTCCGGAGCATCCTCTGATGCTAACGCAGCACATGCAGGGGAGATGACTGGGAAACAGCCCTGGGAGTTCGGGTCTGTTTGTGGCTGGGACCTTGTGGGGAAGTTCCCTGCAGTTGCTTGACTCACAGCATCTTTCCAAGGAGCTTGCAAGCAGCACGTGCCGCTGCGTACATGCAGGGACCACATAAAACCTGGTCCTGCGTCTGCAGAGGAGGACTCAGCCCCATTCCTCTCCCTGTTTCAGTTCCCAACAGTATGGAAGTGATTTAAAGCACATGCCACCAGCTGCTGAGGCTGACTGCGGTGGGAGCTGGGGCTCGCCTTGCTCCTGCACCCAGGCAGGGCTGTGTGTGCCTCAACGGGTGCCCATGCAAGCTGGCAGGTAGAGTCCTGGTGTACGGGGCAAGGTGGCCCCTTTGTCCTGTGGCAATACCTGCAAGTGGGGTGCCAGGGTGGGACTGCCCTTGCCAAGCTTTGCCTGTGTCATGCAAAAGGGCCCTGTCCAGTGGTCCCACTGCTCTGGGCTGTCTCAGGGCTGCAGTACAGTGCATTCCACCCTGCGAGATGGAGCTGGCTCCTGGCTTGCCAGAGCAAACAGGGATGTGTAATCCCTGCTGGGCAGATGGGAAAGTTGCCCTGGACTGAGTGTTTCTGTGCTCCATAACCCCATGGGGCTGCAGGCAGGAGGAGGAGGAGGCTGAGCTGCCTGTCCTGCCCCATCCCACCTCGCTGGGGTTTTACCAGAGAAATGCACTGCTTGGTTCCTGGGATATGGTCACCCTGGCTTGGGAAGAGCAACATTTCTGGTGCTGAGCAGGTCTTCAGCCGTGTCTACATGCTCTGGGCTGCAAATTGGATTTACTGCGAGGGGTGAAGAGGAATGAACACGTTATTCACAGGCACTTTCAGATGAGGATGCCTCAGATACTTCACAGGGGTGCAAAGTTTCCAGTAGCTATGTTTCAGATTGATTGATGCTCCTGTATGATGCAGGCTTGTGTTTGAACTGGAGCAGGAGAACCATTGCAAAGGGACAATTTTAACATCAGAAACTCAGGGAATGGAATCAAAACAATACCTTCAATTCCTTTGGGCTCCATCCCAGCTCATGAAGCTTCACTGGAACAAGCCAGGACATTCTGCATTGCTCCTGAACACAGTGAATGTTCTTCTGCAGAGGCTGCAGGAGATAAAAGCCCTGACCTGGCACGGGCTCTGGGAGCTGAGGAATTTCCAACCTCATTTTCTGATAAGAGCTCTGACAAAGCCTTTCTGGAATGGTTTGAAACAGTCGGCGTTCGCTGGTACCCTGCAAGGTCAAGTCATTTAGCAAGGACCACCCCACACTTGTTAAACAGACCAAAATAATGGTGGAAACAGGGCTATGGCATTGCAGACCCTTTAACTCATGGCAGGGAACGGGCTCCCTCACTGCAGCTGAAGCAATATGCGGGCCCTGCTCATCCGGAGAAGCAGAGGGAAGGCGGTTTGGAGATGTAGAACTGCTGACCGAAACATGCACATTGTCCCTCTGCAAGGGGAAGGGGCTGCTACCTCACGGGTTGGTGTCACACACCCCTGCAACACAAACTGGCTCCCGTGTGCCCGGAGCAGAGCAATACTTGCTGGCTTTAGGCTTGATTAGAACCTGGAAACTGCAGAGTAACAGTCCCTTCCCACAAATCCAACATTTTATCTTCCCCAGGGGAACAAGCCTGGTGCCCTGAGCAGGGTGAGGAATGGGGAGTTATCTGTGGCTGTGTGCCGTCTGCTGCAGATCCATAACCCCATTTCCAGCTCCAACCTCCCGTGCGTGCTGCATCAGTGCAAGCATGATGCAGCTCCATCCAGCACACGGACTTACCGTTTATTCCTCAAGGCAGCATCTTCAAAGGTGCCCTTTCTGCACACAGAGCCGAGCTGACCGCTCTGTGCTCTCTCTGTTGGGTTTCTCAGGGCAGACGGCTCGTGCAGAGCAGTGCAACGACCCTGTGTTAGGATGAGTCTGATGCTCCAGGTGTGTGAGATGCCCAGAGACGCCTGGGCTGGGTGTCAGGGGAAAATCCTCCCTACTACAAGATGCAGAAGGGAAAAGCCGGAGCGGGCAGGAACAGCAGGAGACACCAGCGCCATGCATCCACCCCTGTGCTGGGGTACCACTGAAAGGTGTTGGAACCCCACTGTGTGATAACTGTCCGGCAGTGAGGCCTCTTGCACCTTGGGAAATGTGGTTTCCACCCAGTTGTACCTCCTTATCCAGCTGAAAAAGGTCTTTGCATCGCCAGGGGACTGGCCACCTGGTGGGAACTTCTGCAGACGAGGACAGGGAGTCACCCTCCTTCCAAAGTGTGTTTGTTAAAGGGCAGTAGGAGAACGTGTGAGCCTTGACCTGCTGAACAAACAGGCACCCACATGAGAGGCTCCAAGAGCTGGGTCCCACCCTGCGATGTGCTGGTGACAATGGCAAGGAGCAGAACGTCTGGTCCCCAGGAGCGGTCCTGGGGGGGTTGTGAAAGGGGCTTTGGCACTGGCAGCTCTTTCTGCTGCACACAGGCTGCTTATTTAGGAGCTGCTCCAGTGAAACACTTGAGCACAGAGGTGTCATTGAGTTCAGAGGGACTGCACCTCCTTAAAGGAGGTACTTGTGCATTTGAGGCTATGGACCCATGTAAATTTGCTGGATCAGGGGCTTAGGGTGTAACACAGGCGGCAGGATACTGAAATACTTTGGGGTTGAGATCACTCTTGGCCTCATAAAATGGCTGTGGAAGATTTATTGGCGTTTATCTTCACTGCTGCAGAAAAATGAGCGGTGTGTTTGGGCCAGAAAGCAAAAATCAGGCTCTTGGAAAAGCAACAGCAAGAGTTCCAAAGCTGCCGTGTACGTTAACAAAGAGTTTCTCCCACCCCAGCCCATGCAATGCTCTTGCAGTAAAGTCCCAGCTGCACAGCTGGACCATGGGGCTGTGTCTGGAGCCAGGGCTGCCCAGAGGAGCCGAGTCTGGCTCTGATGTGCCGCTTCCACAGGGGTTGATGTGAAGTGGGGACCTTGTGAGGCCCTTCCATTGCAGAGGAGGGGTCAGGAGACCCTGTCAGAAAGCCTGACTTGGCTTTCATATTGCTATGGAGAGTTCATGTCTTACCCTTCTGAGGGATGGACCTGGGCAGAGCATCACCAGCACCATGTCCCGGGCAACCTCTGCTCTCCAGTGTGAGGGTTCAGAGCAGCTCAGAAGCTTTGGCCCAGGTGAAGTGATGGGCTTCAATTAGAGACAGTCAAATAGTGCAAGGAGCTGCTGGGAAAAGGCAGGGGGAGAGGTTCACAGGGCTTTAGTTGATGGGAGGTCGCAAGTGTTGGGGGCACTACTTGTAGGATGCTGCCTGGACTTGGAGAGGGTGTGCAGGGCACCACTGAGACCTGCTTGGGCATGGCTGATGCTGACCTAGCTCCTTGTTCTCCCTCCTGCCAGGAGCATGGCTATGGAGCAGGACTGGCACACCTGGGTTCCCCAGTGGTGCTGGGAGGGCTGAAGGTTGGTGAAGAGGCTGGGCTGGTGGGGAGGAAATGCTGGATATAGTGCCTGGAGGCTCCCTGGGGAGCAAAGAGGTCCCCAAGGCTGGGGTGCTGTAGAATCATAGAATCTCATCTCAATCTCCCCTCTTTTAGCTGTGAAAAAGGTATATTTCAGGGTGGAGAAGGTGGTTACAAAGAGTGTGCCCTACACAGCCACTTTGGCCTCCAAGGGTCAATTAAGCCCTTGCACACCTCTGGGTTATTTGGGAGGCACAAATGTGTTGTCTGAGAGCACCGTGATAGCCAACAAACCAGAGCGGCTGCTTGGCTGGAGGCTGCTTCTACCATGGGGCTCGGTTTCCTTGGGCTGTCCACGGTGCAGGGAGCTGCAAAGAACACTCAGGGCATGAGACCCCATTAAATACCAGGCTCTGGGGAGAGCCCGTGCTGATCCCAGCCCCTTTCGGTGGCTCCCAGCCCTGCAGTGCCTGCCAATGCCTGCCCTCTGCTCCACGCCATCGATGGTGACCACCCTTAGGGGAGCTGCAACGTGCTGCCCCACTGGGGGGTCTGTCCCCCCGCGCCAAGGGGGTGAAGAGGCTTTGCTGACAGACACCACGCTGTGCCCTGACACGCTTCGCAAACGTCTGGAGAGGCTTTTGAAGTGTGGCCTGTCTCTCCTGCGTGTCTGAGCGCTTTGCTAATGCCCTTTGCTGCTCTTGCGACGTCTCATTGCTTCTCGCTCCAAGGCGTATTTTTAGCGCAGAGCTGCATCTGGTCTGGCTGTGGCTCTCCTTGTGAGTCCTCCAGCACAGATAAGGAAGCGGGGAGGAAACAATCGTCGCCTCAGTTATTTTTGGCGATGAGAAGCTCCTTATTAACAGCATGACTTTTTAATAAACAAAATAGCCCTTCATTCGGGGAGAAGGGGAAACAATCGGCCCATTTATCCCCTGCACTAATGAGGCTGCAGAAAGGAGCTAATGGCAGCTCACTTGACAAGGGGCTGCAGAACAACAGAGCTATTCTGGGAAGGGCAGGAAGGCTGCCGGGACAGGAGGCTGAGTTTCCTCTCCATCCCGAGGTCTGTTCCCATCTGCCGGTGCTGCCTCTCTGGCCTGGATGCCTGCGGGTTGGAACCTGCATGGCCTGGCTTGTTGCTCTGAGTGGTTTGGGGGTCTCTTCCCCACCCTGGTACAGCATGGGCTGGAGGCTGGGGCCAGCAGCACTGCTGCTGATGGCCATGTAGGTCTGCATGGATCTCACTGCACCGGAAGGTCTCAGCCATCGCATGCTTCATTCAGGCATGGAACTGCCTGCCCCCAGTACACCCCACAGACTGGGAATGACTTGCCCATGGGGTAAACCAGAGCTTGCCTCTGGCCTCTGCAGCTCTGCACTGGTGGGGCCAGACCTTGCTCTCTGGCCCTGTGTTTTGACACTAATGCTGAGACAGAAATGAGGGGACAGTGCTGGTTTGGAGGCTGCTGAGCACAAACAGCCCCTCTGCGGTCCCACAGGTGCTGCAGAAGGTGCAGGGAAACTGGACCTGACCAGTGGGACCTGACAGAGCTTTCTGGGACCCTCTAAAGTAAGGTTTCACCACACAAGTGCAGAGGAGGCCATGGAGATGCTGTGGGGGCTGGAGCAGCTCTGCTCTGGAGCCAGGCTGAGAGAGCTGGGCTGGGGCAGCCTGGAGAAGAGAAGGCTCCTGAAGGGGAGACCTGAGAGCAGCTCCAGTGCCTAAAGGGGCTGCAGGAAAGCTGGAGAGGGGCTTGGGACAAGGGATGTAGGGACAGGCCAAGGGGAATGGCTTTAACCTGCCAGAGGGGAGACTGAGCTGAGCTCTTAGGCAGAAGCTCTTCCCTGTGAGGGTGCTGAGGCGCTGGCACAGGGTGCCCAGAGAAGCTGTGGCTGCCCCATCCCTGGCAGTGCTCAAGGGCAGGTTGGACACAGGGGCTTGGAGCAAGCTGCTCTAGTGGAAGGTGTCCCTGCCTGTGGCAGGGGTTGGAGCTGGAGGAGCAGCACAGAAATGTGGGTCAGGAAAAGGCAGACTGAGGACAGGACCTCCTACACCACTGCCTCCCACAGGTTCAGGTCCCTGCACTGGTCCTGCCCTTAAACACTGGGGCAGCCAAAAATGATTCTCTGGGCCTTCTGCTGAAGCAGAGCGCGTTCTGGAGTGCAAGGTTGCGGCCATGCTCAGGGCAGGCAGAATCACTCTGTGCCTGTGCTCCCTTGCCTTGGTTATCTGGAGATTCTGGGATACCCCGTGGTTTTCTTTCCTGTGCTCCACAAGGAGGTTGGCTCACTGGGAATGGCTCCTAAAGGAAACACATGATGAGGTCCTCTGATAAATGTTTCAGTGGTGTGGAGCACCAGGGCTGGGACCAGGCTGCGTGGTCCTTGTTAAATCCCTCAGGGGATACCCTTTCTGTCAGCCTGTGTTTGGCATCAAGATGTCAAGGGCATTGGCTCCTTGCCCCAGGAGCCAGAGCAGCAGGAGATGGGGTCTCTGCTCCAAGCATCAAACTCAGGTCTCTGCTGAGTTGCTCAATCCTTTCCTGTGCAGTTGGCCAGTGTTAAAAGAGGAATAAAGTCTCCTCTGGAGAGATGTCTCAGGCTTATTTATAAACATTTTCAAGTGCTCCGACCTCTGCAGATGAAAGGAGCTGTTAACATGCAAAACAGTCTTCTTGTAGTTGCATGAACTGTTTGCCTCACGTACAGCTCAGTTTCCCCTGCTATCTGGAGCTTTCTAACTCATTTGGATGGCTCTGACATCTGATCATGATCTGACAGCTGGTCATTGCAGTTGGAAGGCAAACATTCTGCAGCAATAACAACTCATGGCATCAACCAGCCTCTTCCTTGTGATCACAGTTTAGTGACAGTGCCTGGAGATGGCTGTGTTTCCTGGGAAGGGGTGCACCTTGGAATAAGAAAAGGAGGATAAAACCAGGTTTTACCTGTATTTACACGTCCAAAATGGGACACTGGGGGTTTGGGGCTGCAGGGAGTCACGGTCAAGTGTTCTGGCTTGACATAGGCTTGGCATCCTCCTTTCTGGAGCACCAGACAGACCCCAGACGCAGACAGGGCCCAGGGCAGTGCAGGACCCCCCGCTCAGGAGAATCCCAACATGTGTCATCCAACTTGTCCAGGCATATCCCGTGTGCTGGTGGAGCTGCTCCTGCCATGGGCTGTTTGGGTGAGTGACAGCTCCTGCAGCGGTGCCCTCCTTCCACGCGATGTGTGTGTGACATCTCCAGTGGACGCTGCCACGGCGGCTGGGGAAGGCGAGAGAGCAGCAGAGGATTCAGGCAGGGCCTGACTTGTTATCTGCTCACATCTGCTTGGTTGTGGGACTATTCTGGGAGTCTCAGATGTGGTTGGGGCTGAGGGGGAGGCGGGGGGAGCTGGCAGGCACGCAGCAGTGACTGCAGCTCGGGGGATGTCATTTCCAATCAAGTGATCCCCCACAAGCTGCGTAAACATCCTTTGATTTGCGCGATGCTCCAGCAGACAAAGAGATCCTCTCACTGTGCTCCACCGGCTCAGCAGGTCCCAGCACCATCACGCCGTTGTTCGTGTTCCAGCTCAGCCCAAGTCCAACCCTCCCAGTACAACCCACAGAAATAACCCTGCTGGACTCCAGGCTGCAAGGTTAGCTCTACAGGAAGGGAGGTTTTCCTTGGTTTCCTCCCAAAGGGGCAATGGCTTTGAGAAACATGGCCTGTGGTGTGAGGGGCTGGAGCCCAAGGGGCTGCAAGACCCTCTGAAGAGCAGATGTTTCCCATCAGAGCTGGGTGGTGGCTCAGCTGCTCCTGTGCTTCTCCAGGACAGGATTTTTCTCCAGTGTCCCCTCTCTGAAGCCTCTCATGGAGCCAGATGGGAGCTGGGGGGACCCTGACTTGCCCCCCACTCTAGAGCTTTGATTTTGATGGGCTCAGCCCCCGCCTAGAGGTTTCTGGGTCAGTCCTGATGGCCAGGCTGTCCAGAGCTACCTCCTGGCTTTGGTAGGGTGACCCATGGCCATGCAGATAAGGGCAGCATTACATTTCCTGTGTTTGGCCTTCAGCTGGGGATATTTGTGCTTGAACGTGCCTTTGTACCAGACTTGCCACCCTGTGGATGTTTCTGTTCCTTCTCTCTCCCAGTGATGGCTGAACCCTGGCTGAGGAGGAAGCTGTGCAGTGTAATGCAAATACCAGGTAGGAAATGAGACAGGGACAGGAAAAATACCACTGCTCTGTTCTTGGGGGAGCAGAGTAACACGCTCCTTCCTCTGAGACTCGGCAAGAGGCCACCTTGCAGTGTGCATCCGTGTCTAGGGTGATACCTGGGGCAATGCTACAGCTACAGGGGATCAAACAAACAGGGCTAATAGCTCGGGCATCACTCCCCGTGTGTGAGATGAACACTCTTACAGGACAGGGTCTTTCCTGGGATCCAAATGAGCCATCATCTGCTCCTCCTGCAGCTTCCAGGCTTGAGGATTTCTAGGCCAGTGGGAACCGGTGATGGCTTCAGTAACTCCTCCGTTGCAGCAGCTAGAACATGCCTGTTACAAAGAGCTTGATGCAGCAGCTCCAGGTTATCCCTCTACTTCTGGTATGACCACTTAGGTACCGTCCTTGGGTATGCTTATCTGGGGAGCTATATCCAGGACGGGGCTCAACCTGTGGCTCTAATGCTGGGGCTTAGCGCAGGGTTCATGCACTTAAACATTGGCATCTAGTGCCTCCAGAGGTGATCTGGCTTGTCCTACCTGACTTCCATTTTCAGATCAGATCTGCAAGAGCCCTGGGCTCCCCTAATGTGTCTGAAGCAGCACTGGGTCCCCATCTTCAAGCACCTGACTCCTACCCTAGGTTTCTGGTCTGGATGTTCTCAATGTAAGGAGTCTGTGGCTTGACAACAGGGAAAGCTGGAGAGGTTGTAATTAACATAGATCAGTCTGTCTTCTGTCTACAAGGTTGCTTGGTCCCTCCAGTCATCCTGCCTCAGATGGGAGAGCAAGGGCTCTCCTGCAACGAAGGGGCAGTAAATCTAAAACGAAGGAGAGGAATATTTCTTCACTCAGCATGGTCACAGCCTGAGGAATTTACTGCAGAGGAGGGCTGGTGACAGATGGGAGCCCTGGGAAAGAGGTTGGAGCCTTTGACGCTGCATTTGTGCTCCCACAGACTCCCAGAGGCTCAATCCATCTCCTGGCCAGGGCTGGGGCAGGAGGAGCCTCAGGCAGCCCATGGACACGATGAGCAGATGGGGAGTGAAGCATCCGTTCTCTGTGGAGTGGCGCATCACTTGATGTCACAGCATCCCTCCAAGGGCGGGCTAAGGGCCAGAGGCTCTCACCCCAGTGTCTCCTGAGAGCAGATGATTGCTGTCACTGCTGCTCTCAGGACATCTATAGGAGCCGTATTGATTGCTCCCATTAACAAATGTGCATGAAGTGTGGTCTCTGAATTATGGCTTTTTATGGAAGGTGGGGAAGCGTCTGAGGTGCAGCACGGGCATGGTCACTCAGGTGGAGAGGGACATTTCCAGTGGCCTTATTCATATGTCTAGTGGCACACAAGGGCAGTTGTACCAGGTGTGGACACAGGGAGCAGGGCTAGAAACATCCAATTATTTGAGGAAACAAGGTATTCATCCAGACTCATTTCAGAGATTGAATTCAGATAAAGACAAGGGAGGTACATCAGCCCTGGGTCCTGCTCAGTGTTTGTGATCTTGAGAGCAGACTTGGCCACTTATTCAGGCAGAGCACGGCCACTGGATAGTGGAGAATGAGAGAAGCCTTTGGATTCCCTCTGTGAAAACCTTTTGGAAGCATTTTAGCTCATGTGTGAGCCAGTGGGTGCCAGGGACAAGGCAGGTTGGGCTGGGACTGCCACAGCCATCCTGTTGCACAAAGCACATAGCTGCTTTGCTCACCCTGCCTGGCACCAGCAATGTTTCCAGGGGAGCCCAGAGGTGGGGGAATGAGAAATGAAGCCCAGCTCTTCCCAGAGGATATGGAGGTCTCGGTGGCCATGGGGAAGCTGGTCACACCAGGTCTGAGCTGTGGATGGCTATGGGGGTGCAGCACTGTGGGACCAGAGGTGCAAAGGAGGGTGCGGATGGAGAGGGGCAGCGTCTCCAGCACAACCTGGCCCCTCGCTCCTGTGTCACCGCTTCCACCTGAGCACCTTGTGCGATGCCAAGGTGTGTGATGCCGGGTGACCTCAGCTCTGGATGGCCTGGTGATGTGTCAGCGCAGCCATAGGCCTGGGTGGAAACAGCATCAGAGAGGAGGATGTGACAAATACCCAGCCAAATTCCCTCACCCCTCTTTCCTGAAGTGTTGTCCCATCAGGGCTGGAAGCTGTGAGCCTGGCTGGAATCCTGGGATACACACAATGCAAAAGCAGCCAGGCCTTGGCAGGTCCTGTTTTTCAGGTGTTTTGTGCCACTCCAGCATGTGCAACCTTTCCATTACTTTTGTACCAATCCATCACCTTTCTTTCATGACCAAGGAGACAATTCAAGCTGTGATATGCTTCTGCCAGCTCATGTTTCCCGTGGATCCCATGTGTTACGAGGCCAAGTCTTTCTCTGCCATCAGAAACCAAATCACACCACCTCTGATGAGAGATCAGACTGAGACTGCCTTCCAACAACTTGTCCTCACGCTGGTGCTGCCTCCTACACTTCAAATCGAGTCATAATGAAATGGTGTGAATGCCATGGATTCCCCTAGATACTTTAATATCCATAAAACATTAACACTTTTATCCTCAGAAAAGTGTGAATGTTTAGAGCATAAGGCACCAATTGTGAACATCATGATGACAACCAGTGCTTGTTCATTTGGCTTTCTGGATGCAGTATGGCAGATAAAACCACCCCAGCAGCGATGCAGCAGGGATACAGAGCCAGCTTCACAAGGACTGAGGTCAAAAGAAGGGATTTCCAAGGGAGTCCATGTGTGGGGCTAGGGTTTGCTAAAGGGTTTGCAGTTAAACTCTTGAGTCTTTTGCCCTGCAGCAGCCGGTACAGCTCAGTGATGCCACTTCTCATTCACTTGTATAATTTGTTAGCCTGCACAGCAGTCCCAGGCTTTAGAGCTATCTTTTAAACCTGCCTTCCTTGTCAGGGTAGTTTGGATCCAGGTTTGCTCAGCTCTGTATGTGTGGCTCCCCAACCATGCCCAGAGCTGAGTTTCCAAGCATAAAACTTCTCCTGTGTGGAGAAAGCCCCTTTCCTGTGTCTCCATTTGCTTACTGCTGTTCTGCCAATTAAAACGAAATGAAAACCATAATACCATAAAATCTGGGAAGCATCCAGAAGAGGCGTTACGAAATCACTTCCTCTTGATGTAAGTAATCAATCTCTCTCAGTGAAACTACTTGTAATTTTTGTACAATTACACTGCTTTTCATGATGCTAACTAAGGATCCACAGCGTTATTTCCTACCATGACTCTACTTATTATCACTTTTGATGTGGGAATCTTTTCTGTTTCTTTAGAGAACGCATGAGTATAATTCTGTGGCTAGTTTGAGACGCAGATTCTAAATGTTTGTGTTTTAACAGCAGTACTTTGTTTTTCCTCATCTTTATAACATTGCAAATCATGATTCCCCTCATACACAGCCCCTGGCTCTGCTTTCTACTCAGAGATGGGCACTTCTGCCTTATTTCTTCTCCTGTGGCTGGTCCAAAATCTGTCTGGCAGCTACTGATAAAGCTGAAATAAGAAAGACCTAAACAGTTATTACATTAGAACTCCAAGGAAGGTTGCATAAGAGCAGCATTAACACACCAGGACTCCAGATTCATCCCCTGGCTTCAGGAGGGATGGGTTATTTCCTCACAAATATTGGGCAGCAAGTTGTAGAGGAAAAGACAAGTGTCTCAGAGACAAGCACCTCCTGTGCTGGAGGTGTTCCTGCTAATGCACTGAAAATGCAGGGTGGGAGCTACGTGCTTTCTGCTTGGTGCTTATTAAGAGCTCAAGAGCTAAGGTAGGGCACTGCGTGGGACTTCAGTCAGTGCTTTGTGCAGTATTTGGGGAGATGATGTCCCAGACTCCTGATAACATTTACTTCCACTCAGTCCATGCAGAGTTTTTGCTCCCTGGCATGTCTCTCACCCTGACTTCCTGGCTGTAAATTCTGTATTTTTCCACAGCTTTCTTTCAGCCTCTTTCCTCTGCTGAGATGAAGAAGAGGGAGTTGGGGAGGGAGGGAAGATGGTAAATGGGTGAAACTGTAGGTTTTACCTCTACAGCAGAGGCACAGGGGCAGCTCTGGGGTCTGGGAGTTGGGAAAAGAAGAAAGAAACCGAAGCTAACCAGAAATTATAACTGGTGCTAAACAACAGGGGCCAAAAATAATGGTTGATTTTTAAATTATTATTTTAATCTTGTTATTATTGTAATAATTATAAGAATAATGATTATTATTTCAATCAAATTCTGCCAGCCTTAGCTACAAGCAGTCTGGGCCCACAGCTGTGATTGCACCCAAACCTCTACACGATGCCCTTGAATGGCCCTTGAGCCCAGCCTTGGCCTGGCTTCCAGCTGTGGGGATGGTCCCTCTGCTCTGCCCAGCAGCTTCAGCTCTGAGGCTGCATCTCAGCACCACAGGTCATCTCACATGTGAGTGCTTAACTCTGTAGGAAACCTGTGAGCCAGGGGTCCCCCTGGCATTTCTGCCCCCACTTGTGGTATCTTGGCCCTCTTCCATCGCAGCCCACCTCTGCCCTTCCTCCAAAGGACTGCCTTCATCTTTTTTGTAATTTATCCAGGATTCTGGTGTGTGGTTGGGGTTTCTTGTTGCCTTACACCAGACAAGCAGTTCAGAAAAGCTGGGCTGCTCCAAGCTGGGGAGATGTCCCCGGTCTCTGTGTTTTTCAGAGCAAGATATGATTTTAACCCATAGTGATGTTTATAGAATCCCAGACTGGTTTGTGTTGGAAGGGACCTTAAAGCTCCTCCAGCTCCAGCCCCTGCCACGGGCAGGGACCCCTTCCACCAGAGCAGCTTGCTCCAAGCCCCTGTGTCCAACCTGGCCTTGAACACTGCCAGGGATGGGGCAGCCACAGCTTCTCTGGGCACCCTGTGCCAGCGCCTCAGCACCCTCACAGGGAAGAGCTTCTGCCTAAGAGCTCAGCTCAGTCTCCCCTCTGGCAGGTTAAAGCCCTTGTCCTATCCCTACAATGCTGGCATTTACCCCAGAACAGATATGATAACAGATTTCCATGCAGTAACACTGAATTGTTTCTTTCTGTTAACGTCAGAACATAAACATTAATGTAATCACGAGTCTTATTTAGCATGTACCCAGAACATCAAATTTAACATGCTGTGTTATTGTTGAATTAGAACATTATTATTAAACCATTAACTTAAAACACTGAAATGCATAACCTATAACTCAAAATGAAACTGCCCTGCCACAAGTGAGAAATTAGAAAGCAGTCATTTCATCTTGGCCTGCTCTTGAGAGCAGTGTGACCACACTCTCTGGTGGGAAATGTTCTCCCAGAACAGCCTCACTGCTCTGTGGTGAGGTTTCATCCTGAAGCCCATTTTCCCACATGCTCCCTTTCCTACTCTGGCTCCTCCTGAACCTTGGGAGGGTCTCAGGAGTGGGCTTGTTCACTCTCTAGTCCTGCATCTATTTCTAATAGTGTTGGTCAGAGTCCACAACCCAGGTTGGCTTAGCTGCACTTGAAAGACTTTGTGCATCTCTTTAACACTTGGCTAAGCACGTATCTCCTTTGCAGAGCTTGGCATATCCTCAGGTTTGACCAGTACTGTGGCCACCTTTTACTGTGCATTGCTTTTCTGGGGTACAACCTGGAACAGGAAGTTTTTCCATGTGGCCATGATCTGTGGAGGAGCAGCCTTTGCAGTAAAGATCTGAAGCAGTTTGCCTGCCATTCCTGGGTGACAACCAGCTTGGAGCCGTGTTTTGTTTCTGTTCCTGCTGCAAGGAGCAGCCTTTTCTTCCGGCTGCAGAGGTCAGGACTATCTCCCCATGCTTTCATCGTCCAGCCCACCAGTCTGGGGCCGAGATGTGGCAATCCAGCAGCATGGGCTGGCAGCAGGAGCCATTGCCACTGTGTTCGCCAAAGAGCCGACCAAGCAAGAGTGGCCATTGGAGACCTGTCTCTTCTCCGCTCTGCAAAAGCAGTTTATGGTTGAGCCCCAGGCAGGACAGGGCTTGGAGGATCTGTTTTTGGAGCAGTTCCGGTCATGGGGAGAAGGACCCTGGCCTCAGCACTTGCCTTTGGCGCTGACATTCACCAGCTGCTCTGCCAAAGGGCTTGGCTGCTTTGCTGTAAATAACTCCTGGAGCCTGGCTGTTGTGTCCAAGCGTGTGACGGCAGAAGATGGTAATTGACCTCTAAGCACATGATCTCACTGGCTCCTGTCCATCGCAAAAATACCTCATGAAGGACCCATTGATACAGCTGGGTCGCTGACAGTCTCTGACAACGTACGAGGGCGGCCACAAAACACTGCTGCTGAGGGATGTTTGGGTCCAGCAGAATCCACATGACCAGGGAAACTGAGAAGTGAGGCTGGAAGCCTGGCTTCTGCTTCAGCCCCAAGGAGCATCCCAAAGACATGGCTCTCAGAGCCTCATGCCTGGCAGAGAGCATTGGCAGAGGGTCATCTTCCCTCGCTCTCTCTGCTTCAAGATCTTTCCTACTTTCTGTAGCTCCCGCCTGCCTGGAGCCCCTCAGTCCCTTCCCTCTTCTGCTCAGTGAGGAACGGTGCTTGAGGGAGGTAGCTCTGGTTTCTACTCGTGGTGCTTCTGCCCTCTATGGTAATTTCCATTCCTCATTGTCCCATGGAAATGAACCGACAGACTGGCTTGCCAATTACTGCCCCTACCAAGACAAGCCAGGCAGGCGACCTCCTCTCCTGACTCTCTTCCAGGTGGTAGGAAAACATCAAAATACTCTTCCAAACCTACCTTCAGTCCACTTCATTGGGCTCAATGGGAGGCCATCCGGGGTGTGCCCCTCTCCTAAGCAGAGGAATGACAAGGACTAGATGTGCCCCCTTTCCTCTGAATCAACCTCATCTCATCTCCCCATGGATTAATGTGAGGTTCCTGGCTCTGTATTGCATCAGTCTACAGGCAAGCAGTTCTTGAACAGGATCTTTAAGGGGTACCTGTGGGAGAAACAACCAGATTTGGAGCATGAGAACTGTCCTGTTCCCCACCTCCTTTTGGATGCTGAACTTCACCAATGCTGGAAAAGTCCAGTTGTCTGCAAAGGAGCTCTTGAAAACCTCTGGAAAGTCCTTCATAGGGGTTGACATGTCAGAGGTACATGGGGCAGGGGATGGAGGAAGAGGACTGATGTGCACTAACGGAGAGGAGGCTGCAGGTGAGGAAAGCAGGACAGAAATGGCAGATGGTGCCCAGGGAAGGGTTAAAAGATGCTGATGACCGAGGAAAGAGAAAGTCTCCATGGCGCAGTCTCTCACTGCAGACTGCCTATACCCGGACTGTGATGTCAATCACTCACTTTCTTCAGCATGAGAAAAAAAGAGATCCCTCCCCCATGATAAACTAATCAGAAAATTCACCAGCTCCAGTTCAGGCAGAGCCAAAAACCTCATTGTGCAAACGCTGCTCCATTTTTCAAAGTCCTCCTGCCTTTGAAACCGGCTCTTGATTTCATTGGGATGACTCTCCCTTCCCAAAGAGCACTGCAGCACAGCCTCTGCAGCCCTTCTCCCAAAGCGCATGAATCACTCTGGCCTCAGGGAACTGCCACAAGTCACTTGAGCGCTAAAAATACCTCAGAGGAAGCAGGACAGAAATACACATATCCGCTGCTGTAATGCTCGGCTGGGAGGGCACGCACCGAATTAAGATGTTCCCTTTTCTGTTTCATTCCCTGCAGGTTTATTCGTTAGTGAAAGCAGATGTGAGTGAGCACAGAGGTTTGTCCGAGGCTTCTCGGGAAGTTGCTTTTTAGGGGAAGAGGGAAGGTGGAAAAACCACTTGTGCATTTCACACAGATCTGATTCCCAGTGTTTTCTGGCTCAGGGGTCTGTGATATGGGGGTTTCTTCCAGAGTAACAAGTGGAACCTTTCCGAGCAAGGGGAGCTGAGTAACTTCTGAGGACTTGTCTTGACGGCTGATGGTACTCTTCATGATCTACCTTGCTCTTCAGTGCTGGGTGTTATGAACCATAGAATTATAGAATGGTTTGTGCTGGAAGGGACCTTAAGGCTCCTCCAGCTCCAACCCCTGCCACGGGCAGGGACACCTTCCATAGAGCAGCTTGCTCCAAGCCCCTGTGTCCAACCTGGCCTTGAACACTGCCAGGGATGGGGCAGCCACAGCTTCTCTGGGCACCCTGTGCCAGCGCCTCAGCACCCTCACAGTGAAGAACTTCTTCCTTATATCCAATCTAAACTTCCCCTGTCTCAGTTTGAACCCATCACCCCTTATCCTATCACTCCAGTCCCTGATGAAGAGTCCGTCTCCAGCATCCTCATAGCCCCCTTCAGACACTGGGAGCTGCTCTGAGGTCTCCATGCAGCTTCTCTTCTCCAGGCTGAGCATCCCCAATGTTCTCAGCCTGTCTCCATACAGGAGGTGCTCCAGCCCCTGATCATCCTCGTGGCCTCCTCTGGACTTCCTCCAATGGCTCCATGTCCCTCTTATACTGAAGTGGCAGCTGTGATTCACTTCCACTGAATGTGCCTTCCAGGGCCTGTGTGAGCCTGCTCTGCCTGGGAGATTTTGTCCCAACAAGTTTTAAGAGAGAAGCTCCTGGCAGCAGGGGGACGGAAGCGGGATGCACAGCCATGCCTCTAGCATGGGTGTCACGAGCCACTTCATGCTTTTCTGGTGTATGGGCCCTGCAATGAGTTTCTCTGTGTGTCTGGAGGCTGGTGGTGGGCCTGCACAATGGTGATCCCCCAGGCTGCCACATGCAGTGTGGCCAGGAAAGAAGGCCAATGTCCCACGTATCTCTGCGGGCCAAACCATCCAGAAATATATGAGTCTATCTGGAAAACTCCCTCTCCTTTTCCTGCAATATTAAATTCCCTTCCCCAGGTCCAGTCTTGATGCAAGAGCACCTTCAGAGTCACCGATGCTGTAAGCACTTGTGGGTGAGCCATCACACTGAGGCACAGGGGCATTATCTGACTGAATGCCCACAGGCAGCCTTCAGCTGAAGGCAGATTTCCCTGCAGTCACTCCTATTTCATCTTATACCTTCAATTTACAGCGTAGTGCTGGTTTCTTCTCCACTGTCAGACAGAGACATCTGCATGGGAGATGTTTACAGTCAGACTGATGAGTCTGTCCCTGCACATCCTCTAGGGAGTCTCTGCTGTCAAAAGGAAGTCTGCCGTCACCCCCAACCATCCCATGTCAGCACTGGGAGGCTGTCAGCACGTATGAAGCCAAGTCCATAGAATTCAAGTGTCCTACATGCTCTGAGAAACGTCACCTAAGTGATGAAAGGTCAACCAGACTCCGAAGTCTGATGCTGCATATGTAAACACACTGAAGGAAGCGTTTGCAGCAGAGAAGGGACGTGGATTGTTGTTGCAGTGGCTGTAACGCATGAGTACCTGTGCCAAAGCTAACACATGCTCTCAGTGCTGGTTGCTGTATATAGAATACATACTCAGGCTTTATGACAATTTGGAAGAATGTCATGTCCTAAGTGGAAACTAGTTACAGTGAAGTAGATTGGCTGCTCCTCCACTTTGGAAGCAAGAGATGCTGACATGATAGGGAAAAGACAGAAAGGTTGGGAAAAGTATAAGAAAAAAATTCTAGTTACTCTGCAAACAAACCAGAGAATAAAAAAAAGGGTTGGAAACAATCAACCAAACATCCTCCATGATGGTATTTCCAGACACTAGATCTGTGGTACAAAGCTGGCCCGCAGTTGTTTATGCTGGAAACAGTCATATCCGACTTGAGGATTATTGCATTCACTTCCAGAAATAGCCGGAGAATACAACCACCAAACATCATCTCTTGTACAAAGGTTATATCTGCTGGACAAGGCATTCCAGAGATCCCCAGACAGCTGATGCCCATGGACTGATGTCATCCACATCAGTGTTTTGCTTGACATTGCAGGAATGTACCTCTGAGTACAGGATACCTGGGATCTACTTAACTTACAGGAATTTGGGCAAACGTTTAAAATAAAGCCCATTTCACTGTGATTTTTAGCTGTGATTCTGCACGTCTTCCCTCTTAGTTGCTGAGGTTATGATTTCTTTTTCCCAGGTCTTTGCCATGAGGTGAGCTCTCAGGACACTGGAGCAGACTTCTCCGGGCTGCTACATCCTTGTTTTATCTGAGAAAACACCACCAAAATAGAAAGAAAAGCAAAATAACCCATTTAAGCCCCTTTAACCCATTAGCATTTGCTTTATTTAGGTATTTCTTGGTACCCTCTCCCCAGAGGTAGGCGGTACAAGGACCACACGTCCCACTGGTGAGCTTGGAGCCAGCTGATGCTCGTCGGCATGTGGCCAAGGAGCCCAGGCACGAGGCTGAGCTAAAGAAACGAGACGTGCAGGTCCAGTCTGCTTGCCCCATGCTGGCCCATGGGACAGAAGGGGATTTTTCCTCAGGAAGAGCTCACTGGGATCAAGAAAGAAGTTAACAAGCCAAACGGAGCCTGTCTCGCTTCACCGTGCAGCCTGGCTCCCTTCCAGCCCAGGCTGTTATTAAATTACCCAGAAAAGAGGAGGAAAGAGCCCTGCACGCCAGCTTTCCCAGCAGCCTTTGTCTCTGGTTTGTGCCAATCAGCCCTGAAACAAGAGCCAGGCAGCGGGACACCTCTGTAGAGCCGTAACGTCTTGTGCGGGGATCTCACTTCACAGCTCCCCATGGACCCTGCTCTGTAGCATGATGCAAAACCAGATGGCAGCTGCAAATCTGGCTGCTGTCCGAGGCTCCACAGGGTCCTGCAGGCAATGGCACTGCCAGAGCCTTCCCCCCACGGACACAAAGGGGACAGTCTAGGGCAGATTGGAGCGGAGCAGATTGATAGTCTCATATTCAGGTTTCTTTTCCACGGTGCAGCCAAGGGAGTCTTCAGCTCAGGCACCCAATGTGCCCCGGCTGCCTGCTGGTGGCAGCTGCTCAGGTCAGGGACAGGGCACTGGAGTCCCTCTCATCCCACTTGGGTTACTGCTCCCTCTGAAAATGATCTGGGGTTGAAAAAGTAGTTTGGAAGTGATGGGTTTGTTTAATGAACAACTGCAGTGGGCACATCATAGAGTCACAGCCTGGTTTGGGTTGGAAGGGACCTTAAAGCTCATCCAGCTCCAACCCCTGCCACAGGCAGGGACACCTTCCACTAGAGCAGCTTGCTCCAAGCCCCTGTGTCCAACCTGGCCTTGAACACTGCCAGGGATGGGGCAGCCACAGCTTCTCTGGGCACCCTGTGCCAGCGCCTCAGCACCCTCACAGGGAAGAGCTTCTGCCTAAGAGCTCATCTCAGTCTCCCCTCTGGCAGGTTAAAGCCATTCCCCTTGGCCTGTCCCTACATCCCTTGTCCCAAGCCCCTCTCCAGCTTTCCTGCAGCCCCTTCAGGCACTGGAGCTGCTCTCAGGTCTCCCCTTCAGGAGCCTTCTCTTCTCCAGGCTGCCCCAGCCCAGCTCTCTCAGCCTGGCTCCAGAGCAGAGCTGCTCCAGCCCTCGCAGCATCTCCATGGCCTCCTCTGGCCTCGCTCCAACAGCTCCACGTCCCTCTTGTGCTGCTGCTCCAGAGCTGGATCAGGGCTGCAGGGGGGTCTCCCCAGAGCACAGCCCAGGGGGAGGTATCTGGAAAAGTTCAGTGGTGACTTCAGGCACCTTGAGAGCCTTCTTGCCCCTCAGTACTTTATTCAGAAGGTTCACGGGCAGGATGACAATGAGGCTTCCATTCAGCTTTTGTTTGCTTTTCTTCTTCCAATCAATCCATAAAATATTTCACATGGAGAAATGATGTTAATCTGTGGCCTGTCCTCCAGCAGGATCAGTGTGTAGCAGGTTGTTGCAGTCTGTCCAATCTGCTTACACATGGCACAGCCAGAGACACCCATAACAGCTCCAAGAGACCTCTGAGGTTCTGAGTAACGGAGAGAGCTGGGATTCGCAGTTCCGTTATTCGACCCTTCCATGATTCAGGACTCCTTAAACATGTGCGTGCTCCCTCTTGATACACAGATGTTCCCAGCAAGCCTGCTCTAAAATTTCAACACTTCCATGACGTTTATGATTTCCAGAAATGTCAGCATGAATTTCAGGGAAGATGATTGAATCAGGTTAAGTGAATTCCATTTGCTGCAATCACTGCGCAGTCAGGTGTCTGTAGGATAATGCACGCAGTCAAGCAAGATCCTTTTCTACGTATTCTGCTCCGCAGTGCTGTTGCTTTTTGTTTAGACAAGTCCAGCGTTTATGGCCAAGGAATTTATTGTCAGTCCTTGGCTCTAATTTACACTTCAGTGAGTGCATGTTATAAGTTTTGGCACGGAAAGATTGATGCAGTCTCATTTTAAAAGTATTATTATTTCTTTTAAAACGAACATTGAAAGCCTTCAGCACTTGCATACCAAGCACTTTCCATCCCTCTTGCCATCTGTCTTGTATTAAAGAATATAAAGACTTCAGCTATTGCTGCTGAGCACACTGGGATGATTTTCTTAGGAAGAGAGGGCCATTTTACAATGGGCTGCCTCAACATTTCATTGTATTTAATATGAAAAAGATCCCAAACCCTCTGCAATTTTTAAGCTCTTTGCTGGGGAAAGGAGTTCATAAACTTCTGTTACTCAACGTGGAAGGTCACAAAATGAATTTACACTGTATTTTCTGGTTTGCATGTGTGAGTTGAGCACTTACTTAGAAGCGAATGCTCAGTCCTTCCCCCCCCCCCCCATTTAATTTCTGGACCAAATGGTGACTTTGAAAATTAAAATTCTGGTGACAAATGGTGAGTCATCATCAGAATTCAAACCATATGATCTTCAAATATTCCTAGTGCTGTTTCATCTTTCAGAATAATTAGACAACAGATTATTCCCCCTTAGCTAAGCTGTGATGACCTATATGAAATGCTTTGAAATCCTCATGGTTTGAGACTTCAGTAACCACAAAGAAAAGTATGAATATTTTAGCCAAGTCTTCAATTCTTTTTCTCCAAAGAGTAGTTAATCTATTATTGGTAATACATGAAGCTTTTGTCCTACCACAAAGTATCATTTTAACCATGGAAAACAACTGCATTTAATTCACTGTCACAGCTGAGTATCTCCATGAATGATTATGACCAACTCTATTATGCACATCTGTGTCCTCTGCAGCAGTCATTTGCTTGCTTTAATGTTTTGTTATTTCTTAGCAACCAAAGGAAGTCTGAAGAGCTTTTCCTCTTAGAAATTGCACTGGAATTGTTTTTATGATCCTCTTTTACACTTGACCGTGTACCACGAGCATCTGAGAAATTTCCTTTGCTCATACTGTGAAATGCCTTTTGACTGTTGCCACCATCTGCACTCACCCTTGTGCAATCCTTTAGCCACTGCCATGGAAAATGCAGCATCACTTTCCAGATTTGAAATCGATTGAAAATCGCTGTTGTAGCCAGTCACGATTTAAATCATGATATACAAAAGATCATCACATGGCCAGTTACAGGTGCCCAACCAATATTTATGAAGCCTTTGATCATGCCCGGCATGAAGAGGTGACTCAGGTCCCTACTCTGCCTGGAGCATAAGCTGGGTGGAAGGTTTAACGCTGTGAGCACTTCAGTTGCCATTCTTCTGGTCAGGGTTAGGGTTTGGGTTGTCCTGTAGCTCAAACATCTGCTGGGGCACCAAGTAATCGAAGTGCATTTACTGGATGTTTCTGGTTTTCTGAGCTGATCTGGGCCTTTGACTCAGTAAGAAACAGAAGGGTTTGAAAAAACATTTAGAAACTTATCTTTTCTGTGCCCAAAACATATAAGTTTTGATTTAGAAGCACTGACCTAGGGGCTCAGAGCCTATGAGAACACACACTGAGCAGGAGTAGCTGGCCTGGAGGGATGGGGGCACACTCCACCTCTTTGCTGTGCTGTGGCAGGCTTTGCTCTTGAGATAATCTTATTTTCAGTCAAGACTATTTTCGATTTGGGGGTATTTGTTGTTTTAAAGCAACCCCTTTCCATGGTTGTGCCAGAGAAAAAGTGAGGTTTTTTGGGGAAAAGAAAGCTGTTCTGAGAGATTTTTTTATCCCCCTGTCTCTGAGGACCCTAGAAATGCCTGCTGTGCTCTCACCAGTGTGCCTGACTGTTTTCTCCCCCAGTCATGTGTAGGAGATGCTCTGGGGCTTCCATGCATGGCTGGAAACCCATTTGCTCAGTACATGTCCCACATTCTGGCTTGTGAAGGTCACAGTGAGCCTCCTTCCAGGGACATCCTTCCTGTACAGAGTCCCTGTCCCACAGGTCCTCTTCCAGACCCACATCTTCATCCTAGACCAAGGTCTCCCTTGCAGAGAACATTGTCCTCCTAGAGGTGACTCTGCTGCTCCTGGATTTTGAGGCAGAGTTGTTGGCAGGAGACATCTCTACTCCATTGCCTCTGATGCTGCTTTATGTCAGTGGAGAATCCAGCCCTTTGTTTCCATTCTGACTCCTCCCTTCCTGTCTTTCCAGGGTAAATGTTCCCAAAATATCCCCCATTCCTTAATCAGAGAGACAGAAGGTAGCCCTGCTCCTGATCTGTTTTACAGACAGTGGCTGCTCCTCCCCATGGCCTCAGAAAGCCTCTAAAACCAACTCTTGAGTAAAGAAATCACATCAAGATGGTGATATTTAACATTCCTTTCATACATATATATGTCTTTAAAGAGAAGGTTTGGGATTTCCTCTGCTGGGTTTGCATCTGATGGTAGAAGGATCGTGACCATCTCCTGTGTGTGTCTCTCCCCCACTGGAGCCAGCCCTTCACAATCCCAGTATAGAGGCGGCTCTGCACAAAGAGCTGCTGTAAATCAACCTGGCAGCAGCAATAACGTCTGACAGCCCCAAAAGAGCCCCTCGTTGGCTCTGCAGACTGGAAACGTCTGGCCCATGGCAGGGTTTGTATTTATGCTTCTTGATAATTTGTCCATACATTGGTTTATATATTTATTTCTGTATTAGAAGCAGAGCACTTGCCCAGAAACAGCTGTTTTCTTTGGCCACCCCAAGCGTCTCTCTCTGTTTGGTTTCCAAAGCACACACGTGGAAAGTGAAGGGGCAAACTGCTGCACCAGGAAGAGTTAGTCATTTGTCAGCACGGCCTCCGGGATTATTTTTCCAGGTGGATTTTATGAGAGCCACAAGGCAGGAGGAGGTGTGCAACCAAGCCGGTCTCCTGCGGTGTGTTCTTGGGCTGTCCTTGAGGCAGGGTCGTCTCAAATCTGAGAGCATCACTAATGCAGCAACTGGGTCAAAAACTGCACCTTTGGTTGCGAGGGAGGGTCCGAGGGGCTACAGGAGAGCTGGGGAGTTGGTCTGTGCTGGCTGGGCGCTGCACAACCAGGATTGCAATGCCTTTTGGACATGGTCTCCCAGGAGGGCAATGGTTTGGGAACAGTGCCTGGTGCCTCTGCATTGCTCCGAGGCCATGGGAAGCCCCCCAGGGTGGGCAAATGAGGTGACAGCACAGGGAGCATCATTTGGGATCTGAGGGGAATCACGTCCCCATGAAAACTGATGGGAATGTTGTCGTGGCTTGCAGCAGAGCCAAGATTTGAGCCTCTCCCTGTGTGACGTGGCTGTAAGCCAGGCTCTGGCACGCAGCCGTCCCAGTGACTCGCTGCAGACCCGAGCTGGGAGCTGCTGCTTTGGAACTGGAAGGTCGTAGGCACTGAACTGGGGCATTCGGTTGCCTAAATGCAGGTGACCTGTGCTCCGGGGTACATGAGGCATGTGCATGGGGCAAGAAGATCTAGCACAGACCCACAGGTTCTCCCTTTGGGATACCCCAGGGCATCTCCAAATACAATAGAGGCTTAAGTCTGGGCAACCATGTCCTTTCTTGGCTGTCACTGGGCAAAGCTCATCACTGTGGTCTGGTACCTCTCACACCCTCCTTGGTTGTTTCCCGGTTCACAGCACAGACCACTCGGCCAGATCTGAGCACTAATCCAGCCGGAGTACAAAAGAGTGGCTGAAATGCTGTGGGCTTGCCTATGGAGCTGCTTGTGCTCCTCCTTTGGCTTCCTCTTCATCCTCATCTCCCTTCCCTCCTCCGGGAAGAAACAGCGAGTGAATCTTCTTCGTACTTTTCAAGCCTGAACATCTGTATTTAGCCTCTTGAATGCTGTATTTAGCCACCTGCAAGTTGCTTGGTTGAGCTGGCTGACGTCCCGAGTTGCTGACCAAGGTGGAGTTGTGCCAGACTGACTGGAATATTACTGAAATCTGTGGTTCCAGAAGTATGGAACCCTGTCCTGTCCTTGTTACTGGGCTCCGGGACCACACTCATACAAACCAGGTCATTTCTGCAGGAGCTTATGGCTTTTCCAAATGAGGTAGGGAGCAATCCAAGGATGATGTGTCCCCAAGATGAACAGAGCATTGATAATTCCAACTAGACAAACAGATCTGAAATGTCTTCAGCATCCTTTGGTCACCCCGCATCTCGCACAGCCCCAAGGTCCCAGTGAACGTTGGGTAGCTGCCCCAGCACAGCACGCAGCACTGGAAGGGCTCTGCTGCCAGCCAAGTCACCTGCTCTGACAGATTTGCCTTCCTAAATGGTGTCCACATGCCATGGGGTAAATGAATCGGGGTTTGTGTTTGGGGCAGCAGTAACAGGAGGATTTGTTTTAAGGAAGAGCAGGTGTGTCTCAAAGATTGCTGCTCTGGTTTGTACCCTAAACATCGCAAATAAGGGATATAATTTGTCTTCACAGACCCTGCGTCACCTTTAGGCTTTGGCTGCCTCCCACACAGCTCTGGGAAATATAGGAATGGTGCCTATGGAAGCAAGTCCTGCCCAGGGCAGTGCAGAGAGCTGCTTGTAGGGGTAGACAAACTTGCACTCAGTGCCTAGCTTGCCCAGTGGTGAGACTCTGCCCTTCCAGGGCAGTAAAAGTAGAGGGGAGGACAGAGACTTCAAATCCACAGCAATTTTGGCCCCATTGCCTTGATGCCAGGGTGAGGGTGTAGGGCAAGCTCACAGCTGGTGATGGTGCTCAGATGGGCTCCTACTGGGCCAAGGATGCTAATTCAGGATGCTCTGCCTGTGGGCAGCCCATGACCCTGCTGCCTCCCACTGCAGGCACTGGATGGGCTATATCCATAATCCAGAAAGTTAGTAGCCTCTGACCAGCTCCTCCTCTCATCCACCCCTTTGCTGGTGGGGTGAGACATCCTTCCAGGCACACTCAGGCAGCTCCCCTTGTCCCAGCTTGTACCAGGGTGGTTGGACACAACGCACTACCTGGGGTGTGTTCCACATCTCTGGTGCTACAGCGTTTGAGCAAAGACCGCTTGGTCCTGGGGGAGTAAGTAGCTGATCCAAGTGCTTCTCCTTCTGGACTTCAGCTGTGTCTCAAGGACCAGGCCAAGGACCTGCTCAGGAGATCTCTTAACTCGAGCACATGTTGCAGTTCTTCAGTCATCCCAGCTCCTTGGCAAGGTGGCAAATGTCTCTTCGCAGTGACCCACCACTGACTTTCCAAAGCAGCTGCAGTTTCTCACCTGCAGATGGTCCCTGCTGAGGGTACAAATCCCTCACTGATGCTATTCTGGAGGTTACTGCTGCTCTATACATTACCATGGGATGCCTGTATAATTTTTACTCAGTCCTATGTAGGCCATTTCTTATTTTTAAAAAGGAAGTTCAAAGTCAAAGTCCTCCCCAAAACTCCTTGAAAAGTGTATTAAGGTGTGACCTTGTTTCTTACAAGTTCTTCAACCAGAACACTTCCCCCACCACATGTCCTCCTCCAGCCATCCCTTCACCACAGGGAGCACACATCAGTCATGTCCCCATCTGCTTGGGGACCTGCTTCATCCCTCCTGTTCCCATCAACTGACCTAATTATAACTGTGTTGTGAGTAGGTAAGTTCTGCAGGGGATACTGTGTTGGCAAGCTGGCTGGTGTGACCTCCTTTTTCCCTGCCCCAGTGACAACTGGAAAGAGCTCTTTGTCTTCTTCCATTTCCCTCTGCAATTAAAACTTCCCCCATGTAAGACCGGAACTGGTCAAGGAAGTAAGAGTCTGTAGGCTGTGCGTTGGCCTTCAGGCACCATGGTGGATGCTTGGGGGTGATTTACTGCTGGCAAACTGGTGGCTTAATTCCCCTGTGCAAGGACAATGAGCTTTCTTAGAAAATGTCCAAGAACGTCCATCATTCTGCAGTGAGCTTCTTCCTGGTGCTTAGATGAAGAAATGGCCTCACTGCAGATGGAGCACCTTTGTTCTGGGTCACCCTTTCAGAAGGGACTCTGTAGATCTGAGCTCTTGTCCACTCTTTACTCTTAAAAAGACTTGCATTGTGTTTATATCCTAAATCCTGGTTCTCTATGTAGAAACTATGGAGAAACTCTGGGTTTCTACCTTAATCTACCCATTTCTGCAGAGAGGCAGCAGAAGCAGTTCCAGTCCCTTCCATGTGGTTTAGCCCCATGGTCACACTGGCAGCATCTTCCTGGACTGCACTGTGCCAATGTGCCTGGCTGGCCAAGACACCTGAGAAGGCACCATCCAGCTCTATTGGCAGGAATGGCTAAAGGGCAAGACTTGTAATTACAGTTGGGCCTCTTCATGCCCATCTGTGAGCGGCTCCCCAGAAGCAGCACATCAGGTGGTGGAGAGATCGAAGGTGATGTTGGAGGTTGGAGCTGCAGTCCTGAACAGTCTCCTGGACACCTGGGTTGAGGATGGGCACAAAGCCCTGAGGGGGATGAAGCCTTGATACAACCTGGAACAGCAGCTTCTACAAGATCCCAGCAGGGCTGCAAATGTTTAAACTCCATACAGCAGCATCACTTCTGCCAAGGCATATCTGGAGTTAATATGACAAGTCAGTGTAATTGAATGGGAGAACACGGCTTCTCTTCAGCCTGAGCAGATTGCCTGCTGGTGGGACCGTGCTAATTTGCTTCCATCAGAAGAGTAAACAATCACCCAAGTCAGCAGCACTTCCCTGCTTTGAATCCTTGTTTGTTTTGTTCTGCTTGGTTTGTGCTCTCTCATTAGCTGCTGGCGAAGGGCACAATATTGCATTGCCCTGGGCAGAAGTGGATCAAACAGCAAGAGGCGTCTCCATGTGCAGAAATCCTGGGCTACCTCTCCAGAAAGCTCTGTGCCCTCCAAACCCATCCCCTGGCTGCCCGCACAGGAACAACTCCCGTTTCCCTGCTGCACACACAGGGCTACAGCCGTTCCCTCTGACACGGGCAGCTGGCTCCCAGGAAAACTTCTGTCCGTTCATCAGCGCCGAGGACAAAGCCTGACCCTGCAGCAGGGGGGCTGGTGGGGTTCAGCTCCTGGTTACCGGCTGCACCACAGCCACCCAACGCTGCTGTTGGAGCTTGTTAAGCCACAGGGCCCTGAGGGATCTCCAGTCCTGTCTTGAGACATCCTATGCCCCATCCCTGGCAGTGTTCAAGGCCAGGTTGGACACAGGGGCTTGGAGCAAGCTGCTCTAGTGGAAGGTGTCCCTGCCCGTGGCAGGGGTTGGAGCTGGAGGAGCTTTAAGGTCCCTTCCAACCCAAACCATTCTGCGATTCCATGATTCTATGAAACCATGGGCTGCCCTGTCGTCCTCTCCTTGGCAAGTCAAAGTGAAGTAGGAAGCATCGATGGGAGCTAGCTTGCAGCATATGGTCTGAAGCTAGCTCTAATCCTTGGCCTTTTCTCCAGTGCCAATATCCTTGAACCCATCATGGCTGTGATCATGTATCCACCTTCTCTTTACCGCTTGCTCAGCTACCTTATTCACAGCACCAGCACAATAACACACACAGATAAGGGTGGAAAGGGCTGTGAGTAAATCAGCAATGTCACCTCCTGGCTCACCAAGGTGGCCCAGGATGGAGACCTAAATGATCACAGCCAGTGTCAGCTCCTAAAGGGTTAGAGGGGCACATTCGAAGTCAGCATGTGGCTGCCAGCCTAAGAAGGGATGTGACAAGGCCTTGTTTGGTATTTCTTGTCCTCTCTGTCACTGCTAGTGTTCCTGGGCAGACCAGTGGGGATCCTGTGTCCTGGAGCTGGTCAGCTCGTGGGTATAAAAGAATGAGTAAGATCAGCTGGATTTCAAATAAACTCCCCCTGCCTGTGTAAACAGTCTTGCTCTGAACTCTGCTGTGTTTGCTGCGCTTTGTTGTTGCATGCCTGCTGAGGAATTCCATCCACCTGAGCCTCCAAGTGGGAAAGGACCTCGGGAGATTTGTGTCTGCATTCCCAAGGTCACCCCTCTGGTATATTTCCATGCTCAGAATGACAAATCTGGCTGCAAGCTGCACTAAAGGAAAACACAGGGAGCTGCCAGGGCTGGCATGAAAGGTTTCTTGCAGACCTGAACCGGTTATTGTGATTCTGACCACTGTGCAGTGTATTTACAGATGCTGCGGGCTGTGGGTGGTCAGGGGGACATGTGCATCCATTCCCAATGGCCTCATCCCCCTGCACACGCTGGGTGTTTGCCAGAGTGGCCACACAGATGTGCTGCTGTCTGTCTGCAGAGCAGCAGATTGAGGAGTTAGTTTAGTACAGCCCAAGCAGGAAGAAGAAGAAGAGGAAATGTCTTTTCTCCAGTGCTGAAGGAAGACTCATCAGAAAGCAGGCTCCTCAGCCTCATACCGCACAAAGTGAGCATTTCAGCATTCACCCCCCTTGCGCACAGTGACATCTGCCCAAGTGCTCCCCTGGCTTGCAGGCAGGGCTGTAGGGAAGAGAACCAGTCATGGAGCCAACACAAGCTCCCTTGACCATACCCGGACCCTTGCGCTTAGCCCATCTGCACTGAGACATGGACCTCATTCTCCAGCTCTCAGGATGCAGTTTGGAGCCCACAGCCTGATTCTGGCCTCAGCTACATGCATCAGAGCAGGTACTGGGCAAGGCTGCCTGAGCCTGGACACGGAGGAGGTGGGATCAGAAACAATCTCTCAAGGTGTCCAGCACGGAAAGGGACAGTATCTGCCATGGTTCCATTTTCTGTCGGTAAACTGGGAGCTGGTGCCAGGGTGAATTTGACTTTTTTTCCCCAAGAACTGTTTATGATGATTTTCCTGGCTCAAGCAGTTTGTGCTCCATTGGAGATCAGCTGCACAAGGAGGTATTTGGGACTGTTTTCCTCAACGTCTGAATCTTCCCAAAGACAGTGAGAGACCTGCCTGAGGGGTGTGGGGCAGAACCTGTCCTCTGCAGAAAATATTCTCTCACCAGGATAAACTTGTGGGTGTGATGAAGGCCAAGACAAAGTGGATCTTTTCAGTCCATGAAGGCAGGAGCAGCAGGCTATCGTATGCTTGGGTGGAGAGGAAGACCCTGATGTGGGAACTGATTTCTGGGTACCAACCTGTGAGATGTCTGGGTTGTCTGTAAGGTATCTCTTTCACTTCAGGGATGGGGGCTGGAGGGAACTGACTGGAGATGTAAGCAAAAGTGAGGGACTTGGCACTGGGGGCACTGCAAGGATCTCATCTAGGGCCCGGTTCAGGAGCACCTTGCAAAGCATGAGGGTGAAGGTGTCCTTGAAGAGGGTGAACTGGAGCAAATGTCTAACTCCACTTTCCAGCCATGCAGTTTCCTTCCAGTCTGGATCTGGTTTTACTTTGCTATTCTGGGTTTATCGGGTGTATTTGGTGACTCTCCCAGACCTGACCATCAGCTTTCCTAGCAGATGAGCCAGATACAGGAATAAACTTCTCAGGGAAGGAAAGAATATGTGTGATGTGAAACATTGGCACCTCCTCAAAGGAGACCTTATTGTTGGCTTTCAGGTATCTGGGTTTCACTCAGCCTTCACAAACCAAAAGAAGAGACTCACTGGGGGATGGAAAGTGGACTATTAACAACTAAAACAATTATTAAAACTATTATCATCATCAAGGTCATTAAAATGCCTCCAACTAAGTAGACGTGTTAATAATGACAATACAAACAAGGCCACAGTGTTTGGGCTGACTCAAGCATTTTCCCTTCCCACAGTAGTGGTTCTGGTCCCAGATAGCCACTTGCTGCAAGCCAGCATGCCAAAATCTGTGCAATAGTAAAAATTGTTCTTGTCAGCTGGGAGAGCCAAAGAGTGACTCATGGTTGGTTGATACCTACAAGACTTTCCTGAATGACTATGGATGCTAGAAATAGAAAATACAGTTGAGGAGTGACTGAAACAGATAAATCACCCCAAAGCCCTGATTCATCACTTTTTTGGCCATTAGCTATGTGGGAAAAAAGTCCTTGGCCTCCACATGAGTAACTCAGTGTCTTTAACAATGACGTAGCTTAGGAGAACCGTTTGAGCCAACACAGAAACATTCAATTGTGTGGAGCTGAAGCTTGTCTCCATAGCGCTGTGTATTTTTAGAAGTGGCAGGAATATTATCTGGGCATTCAGGAACCTTTCCTTCTTCTTGCCCTGCCTGGTGCAATGCGGCTGCAGCAGCTCTCGGTGAAACCACAGCTCATGTGGACACATTGGAAAGGGAATGTTGCGTGTGGCTGAGGGGTTCACTTGCATAATCTCCTGGGAAGCTTCCCAGCAAAGCCTATTCCTAGTAAGGAAAATTACACTTTCCAGCATAATGTTCTAGAAAGTAGGATGGGAAGTCCATTCCCTGCTCCCTGAGGTCCCTATATTCTCGCTAATGTGTGTTTCCGAAGAGGTTAAGCCTGTCCTTTCTTCCCTTGAATTCCGTTGCGTTTCCTTTTGTTTCGTTACTAAGCGAGCACAGCTCTTGGATATACAACAGTAACTTTTATTGCTAGCTGCTCGTTCTTTTAATGTTAAAATCAGGTGGCTGGTTATGGGGCTTGGCTTTATTTTAATGAAGATATCTGGGTTAGCTACAGAGAACAGGTTAGGTTCAGGGTAGCTATAAAGGTAAAGGAAAGACACCAGAAGACCTGGTTCTCAAGACAGCGCTGTGCTTTCGTTCAGCAGGCACTTAGGAGTGGGTCAGCAGCAAAACCTGCTGGGAGCTTTCTGTGGGGTCTGAGGTGCTCTGCAGGACATCGGCACCCAGGAAAGGAAGGAGGTTTGCAGCCTGTGGGCAGGGGCTGGGAAAGCTGCACAGAAAGTCCCTGTCCCACCCTCAGTTCTGCTTTAGGCCAAAGTCAGGGCTTCTGCTGCTGTGGCCAATGCCTCTTTTCAGAGGAACGTTCATATCAGAGCTGCTCAGCTCTCCCTGCACGCAGGGATTTGTTTATTGATGCTCACTACTGCACCAAAGGGAGAGATTGTCTCACTTAAACTGACCCCACATGTAGAAGCAGCTCGTTGACTTATTCCTACACAGAAAAGCCACTGACACGGAGGTGATTCCTTGCCCACATGCCCATCAGCCATGGGACTCATCCCACACATGGAACTTGAAGCCAGTGGTATCTCTGGCCACAGAATCCTAAAGCCTCCCACCGTTCTGCCCTGCCTTCCACCAGCCGTATGCATGCTGTGGGGCAGTCATTGACTCTCCCATCACACTCTGTGCCCTTCCAAGGGCTTTGGGCCACCTATGGCATATTAACCTCAGGAGCCAGCAGCCTTGGCCATGGGCATCCCTGGGGCAGAGACCTTGTCCAGGATGGTGTCCAGCATGAGCTCCTCATTGGAAACCCTCATTAAATGGCTATTTACATCTAAATCAGGTAAATTGCTTTTAAAATCAGGTTTTAATTCCCTTTTGTTTTCAGTAAATCCTGAAGTGCTAAGCTCAGGTTTGCCAGGACAGACCAAATGTCTGAGGTGCATACAGGCACTTTCTAAACCCTGCCCAAAAGCCAAATGTCCTCTAAGCCATGCTGTGTGGAGCAGAGCCACTTTCCTTGCTGAAACTGCAAGAGATTCCCAACTTCCCGGTAAAATGTGCTGCTAATTCCAAAATTGTGCTTGCTGTTGTCTCTAGGAGCCCATTCCTGGGCACTTCTTAGCACAGGCAAATACAGTGTCATGGTTATTTACTGAACTGCACCAGTCTCCTGGAGCCTGGGGGGCAAGGGTCCCCAGGGAGCCTCAGGAGCACCCAGCTGCAGGCCCTGGAGTTGCAGCAATTTGCTCTTGTTGAAGGTCCAACCTTTGCCTTTATTATTAGCTTGATAATTACTTTATTGTAACAACTCGTCACCCTTGGAAGTAATTAATTTCTTGGAACCAAGCCCAACAGATGGGCTTCTAATGTATTTGAGATCACGTAGGGAGCAGGGAAAGTCTCTACCTCAATTTGACAAACACAGCATTTTAACCTGACATTCCCCTTTAGGAAATATCCCTTTGGGCATCTGATGCTGACTCACTGCGTGGCTGAAAGGCTCAGGATGTGATCAATTCATGAAACGTGGCCTTGCCTTAATGCTTTCGGGCACATTTCCTCTAGCAGGATGTGCAAATGGCACGAGAGGAGCCACCCTCCTGCGACAGCAGTCGGTGGCTACTGAGTTCATGACAGATTTATTAGGTTGGCCAGGTGCAGAGGTTCCCTGCAAGCAGCTGGAGCTCTCCTCATGCCTCCTTGACAAGGAGGATTTCTCACATACACCAGCCTTGCTCCAGCCCCCCTGTTTGCTTCCCCACTGCGGAGTAAATGGCTGTCACTGCTGCAGCCCTGCAGGGCTGTGGATGTTGTGCTCCTCATCTGCTCGTAGGCAAAGGTTTCCATTCATACTACAATCTGCCCATCTGTTCCCTGGCTCACCAAGTCCTAAATTTGCCTTCCTGCAGATTGGAAGGACAGCTGAGCTGAATAGTGAGGTCTGAGAGCAGATAGACAGCTGAGAGAGAGCAAAGCCCCTGGCAAGTAACTCAAGAGGAAGGAGCAAGGGCATGAGAGCATGGGCTGCACTGAAACAAGGTAGGCAGCAGACTGAAGCCATCATCTGGTCTCTGACCAGAATCTGCACGGGGATGAACCAGTGAGGGAATAAACCCCAATGCTTTGCACGGGGAAAAGAGCTCCAGCCCGTGGGGTTCCCATCTGGATAGGGATTCAGCTCATTACTCTGCTCTGCAATTCTGCCTCCTCCAGAGCCATTCTGCTGGAGAAACTGTGACCTATAACCCTCACGGCCCAGAGAAGTGCTTTTTGAAAGATGTTAGGATCATAGAATCATAAAGTCATAAAATCCCAGACCGGTTTGGGTTGGAAGGGACCTTAAAGCTCCTCCAGCTCCAACCCCTGCCACGGGCAGGGACACCTTCCACTAGAGCAGCTTGCTCCAAGCCCCTGTGTCCAACCTGGCCTTGAACACTGCCAGGGATGGGGCAGCCACAGCTTCTCTGGGCACCCTGTGCCAGCGCCTCAGCACCCTCACAGGGAAGAGCTTCTGCCTTAGATCTAACCTGAACTTCCCCTGTTTCAGTTTGAACCCATTGCCCCTTGTCCTATTGCTGCAGTCCCTGATGAATAGTCCCTCTCCAGCATCCTCATAGCCCCCTTAGGCACTGGAACCTGCTCTGAGGTCTCCACGCAGCTTCTCTTCTCCAGAAATGCTGGTAGAAATTTCTGAAGAAAATCACAGTGAAAATACTTCTTTTTTTTTTTTTTTTTTTTTACTTTGGTCAGTGAAAATATCTCCTCCCTATTCCCCTCCCCCCCCCCATTTTCCACCATTTCTGCAGAAATCGGACCTCTTCCGGGAATTTGAGGGGTTTTATTTTGTGTAAATCCAGCTTGTCCCGTAGCAAAGAGTTTATGTGGGAGGCTTCCGGGCACTTGCTTTCTATCTGTCCAGCTTACACGAACCTTCATGGCTGAGTGAGTGCTGGGGGCTGCTGACAACCAGAGGTTACTGGAAATGTGCGTTCATTTAATGTGTTTAATCATTTAATCGTTAAAATCATTCCAAATCTTTTCACCATTAAAAGTGCATTTAACAGCGAAGGGGGTGAAGGCCTCCAAGGTTCCAGCCCTGTGGGAAGAGGCAGGGATGCGTCAGGGCTCCGCTGGCTCGTGCCACCTCCTGCGGATGTGCTTTAGCCTGGAGGAGCCATCAGTCCAAAGGGCCTCTGTCACCGCAGGGATGGTCTCACGGGTGCTCTCACTTCCCCAGCCGTTCATTCACTCCAGGATTATGTGGGTGTTGAGAGCTCGGTCCTCCCTTTGCCCATAAGAGGAGAGGAAAGCAGGGTGCAGACCACTTGAATCCCTGACATTTCCTCCCCGCTCTTGCTGGGAATGACCTAATCCACGCTATTGTTTCCTGCTCCACTTGAATTTCCACTTGCCCACATTTCCATTCTTTCTGCAGTTCTTAAAATATTTTTCGACCTTTCTACCGGGAAAGAGTAGAGCCACGACAATGCCTTCTTGTTTGGTCTGGGGAAAGGTCATTGCTCCACAACATGTTTCTTGTTCTGTTTATGCAGAACTTAGCAAAGAGAAGAAAAATGTGGAGTTTATTCATCCTGAAGAAAAAGCAGGTTTACACACTAAAGCTTTGCTCGAACTGGCGTTAGCCTTCGCTGTTGACTGTGCTGCTCTGTCTCCTCTGCTGCCCTTATTCTGGTGGATTAAGACCAGTATGGATCTGCCTACCCCTCTTGTGCAGCTGTACAGAGAGGAGCACATCGTGGCTGTATGGTCTCCTTCTTGATACCTTGTGAGAGGTTTTCTTCTCTGCTGATTTCAGCTGCAACAAGCAAGGG
This sequence comes from Pezoporus flaviventris, assembly GCF_033815535.1. Taxonomy (NCBI): domain Eukaryota; kingdom Metazoa; phylum Chordata; class Aves; order Psittaciformes; family Psittacidae; genus Pezoporus; species Pezoporus flaviventris. Next base: position 1,474,610 of record NW_026892702.1, on the reverse strand, counting down.
TTTCTCTATTTGCCTGGCACTGTTTGTACACCCTGCTGCTGGGAACTCTTCCTTCAACATAACTCATCCTTTGATGCTAATTCAACCCAATTTATGGAGGCATTTTGCCTTGGGAGATCAGTAGCCCATGGTTCCTTGGAGAACACATCCAAGAGCAACCTTTCTGGGTGCTTGAATCTCACTCCATGCCCTTCATTTTCCATCCACTCAAGGAGGTGGCAGGAACTCGCTTGCCAACTTGAAGCACTTCACTGAGCTGCTCAGGTATAAGGGAGACAAGCAGGCTTCAAGGACTGACATGAGGAGTCGGGTTCACTAAAACCAGTGAGAGGATCCATGGTGATGAGAGCGATCCTGGAGAGCTCTGCTTTCCCTGTGACTGTGGCAACGGGCCCTTCATGATCGCCCCTCTCTACAGGTCTGAATGAGTAGATGGGGAAAAAAACCTTCCCTTAGCAGTGATCTAGTTGGGAGGAGAGGCAGAGATGGGCTGCTTGGTGGTACTAAACACTGAGTAACAAGCCTGGAAAGGTGCAGGATTTATTAAGTGCTGCCTGTTTCCAGGCAAACATTTGAGGGTGCACCAGCTGGACTTCCCTCAGCATTAACATCTCTCAAAACCTTGTCTTCTACCACAATAACAAGGAAAAGCTGCATTTCATGACATCTGTACCAGCTCCAGCTTCAAAAGTCCTTTCTCGTGGTGACAGAGGACTTGCCAGCACTGCAAACCTGCAGCAGTGATGGGTTGTGTCCCTTGTGCAGGCTGAGAGTGAGCAAATCCTGTGTTCACTGGGGCAGGGAATGTACACATGATTTCCCAGGGTCCTTTATTTTCTGGTCTCCCTTTGATCCTACATATCTGATTGTGCAAAGTGACTGGAAACCGCACAGAACAAGGAAGACCAGGGATAATCCTTGTGGGATTGTGCATCTGGCTTTTCTTGCTCCTGGTCTCTGTAGCAGCTTCCAAATCTCCTCAGACTTTGGTGTGATGGAGTTAAAGCCTTTGGCTTAAAAGGAATCGCAGCATGGATACAGTAGAAAACCAGACGTGGGATATAAAAAGCATGCTTCTAAATTTAAACCTCTCTTAAAAGCTAATTTAAGCAGCTAATTATACCAAAAACGCACAAGCCCCAAATTTGCCAATTAAAAGTTAATTAAACGACAACTCAGTGAGCTTCAATTTGTCAGTTAAATCCATCTGCTTCCTGCAGCTTCCTGCAGTCCCACAGCTTCAAAGCTCTCCCTGCAATGGGAACCATTCTCTGAGCCATCACCATCAGACAGATGTCCAAAACCCTAGAAAAAGCCCTAAGCTCACTCAAAGCCAGGCACAATTAACAGCCTCAGCCGTTGGGAATCTGCCCAAACATCTCACAATAGATGTGGCTGTCGAGGAGATGAAGCCTCTGGACAGGCTGGCTCGGTGCTGTAGGAGCTGTGCCTGCTGGATCCCTCCCCAGCACCGCGTACGTGCAGATGGGGTGGCACATACCAGTGCAAGGGTCCAGCAGTGAGCAGGTCAGCAGGTCTGGAAGCAGGCAGTCCTATTAATGTGAATACTCTCCTGAAAACTGCTCTCTTTTGTAGCTTCACAAGTCTACCCCATCCTCTGCCTGCAGATAGGAGAGTATCCACCCCTGCATGTGTGTCCCCAGCTTGCACATGTCCTGGAGGTGCTTTTGCTTCCACTGGTTGCCTGAGAGGCTCACTTCATCCTATAAGATGCAGTGAGACCCCGGGTGCTGTGTGGTTGCAACCTGGAGGTGGAGGTGGCGGCGTTGGCTGCTGTTAACAGGCTCTGCCAAGCTGATCTGCATGTGACTGATGGCTGCAACACCCCTCAATGTTCTGGGGCTTTCATAGCTGTAATTGTCAGTTTGTTATGCTTTTCATCAGCCTCACCTGGTGTAGGCTTTCTTACTATGTTAGTTAAATAGACCAGCACAAAAAACACACCTAGGTGTCAGCACCTTCACTTACAGCAGGAAGGTCTGCTGCCTCCCAAGTGGACCGATGCATCACAGGGTCTGCTCTGCTCTGCTCTTGTCCTGTCTGATGGGTACTGAACACAATGAAAGTGATCAGGATGCTAAGTTTCCTTGCTGCTGACTCCAAGGAGTTACCTTGTTTCATAGGTTTGGCATGCTCAGTTTGAGATCAAAGGAATTCACTTCCAAAGTAAAACCAACAACCAATAACCCACATTTCTGGTCCTCCCTTTCAAACCCATGTGGTCCAAACCCTTCAGAGCAGAAGAAAGATTTTCAGTGAAGTTGCCTCAGCTTCAACTTGAATTTCAAATGGATGCAACTTGCTGCTCCTCTGTCCAGTTTCTGCTTTCAGACAGACTGCAAGCAGGGATGCTACCACCTCCAGTACATGAGCATCTCTCCACGATGCTGCAGCCAAGCCGGTGGTAGGCAGCAGCTTTGCATTCTGGGCAGCTGAATAACTCTAGGATCACACTGGGAGGCAGGGAGCATACCCCTCATCCCACCCCCTGATGTGGCTGGGCTGGGATGTGGCTCCTTGATTTTTAGCATCTGTATTTCTGTCACCCCCTCAGCACCATTAGTACATCCAGGGGTTTGCTTTGATCTCTCTTTGTCTTAATTCTCTCAGCTGCCCATGTGTTTCCCAGCTGTAGGTCTTTAACTTTCTTTGTGACTTTTTCCCTACTCACTTTTCCCCTCCCTTGCTGTGTGAGCACTTCTATTCCAGCCCCAGCTGCGTTTATCTTTCATGTGACCAGTTTTGCCCTTTGTTTCCAAACAACACCGGGGTGGCTGGCTTATGAGCTATGTGGGGGGGATTAGGATGTGCTATAGTGCTGATGGGAGGGAAGCAGCTCCTGGGCATGGCTGTAGGAAGCAGAAATGATCCACAAGATTGGGCACGTGCTTCCCCAAAGTGTCAAAGCAAACCTACCAGGCAAAGCCAGGGCCCCTCAGCGTGTTGATTTAGCAGGGTTACAGTGACCATATGCCCAGCAAACCTCCTCTTGCGGCACTGCAGGAGCCCTTCATGGTGTCCAGGAGGATCCAAGTCCCCCTGTGCTCTTTGTTTCATGGCTTGGAGGCAGTGCGGGTGCAGAGCTACGGCAGGAGCCAAGAGCCAAACAATGAGCACTGGGAACAAGAGGGGATCTTTGTGCCCACCCTTGTACAAGCCGGGAGAGATGGAGGCTGGAGGCTTCCTGCTCTGTGGGAATAAAACCCAGGGGACACAAGAAACTCCATATGACTCCCTTGCTGCACGCTTTGTGTCTGCAGAAGAGCTATCGCGTATGCCCAACACATCACCTCCTTGGGAGAGCATCGGGGCTTTCGCCTGAGGAGAGCCTTTGGCTGCCCTGGCTGCAGCCAAGTTGGAGATCCCAGTGAGCAGTAGGGCAGCCAGCCCCTGCCAGGGAGGGAGGGATGAAGGTCTGGCACCAGCACATTTCTAACCAGTGCCATTTGTCTGAGAGCAGTGCAGTTCCAGTGAGGTGCGAGGCTGAGCGCAAGAGAGGAAACAATCCTATGAAGACATAGAAGTTGGAGCCAGATGACTCACGTGATGGTCGAGTTGTGACCAAGTCATGTAGCCTGGACCCGAAGTAGAGAAGGGCAGAGCCTGAGAAGTGTCCAGCCAGAAAGCACAGGCTGGGACCAGAAACAGCTCTTCACACTGAGACAGAAGCAGTTTGTTGTGATATCTTTCTCCCTTCACTAAAGCAGCACCCAGTCATTGCAGGGAGCAGCAGTGTCACTTCACTCTCCCAGGTTTCTTGGTGCAGTGGGAGCTGGTGATGCCCCAGATTTGACTCAAGCCTTGACTGCTGTTAAGTGCTAGAGCGCAGGGAGCTGGGCTCTTTTCCTTTGAGCCTCAGCCTTTCAGGGAGCCATCCCTTCCCCTGAGGGAACAAATGAAGCTGTCAGCGAAGCTCACCAGTGCCCTGGTGCTGGCACGAGTCCAGCCTCCTGTCTCTGCACGGCTCTTTCTGTGCTCTGCTCCTTACAAGAACTGATTAAATAACCCAGCCAGGCACTTGGAGGCTGTAACAAGCCTCCTTAAGAAAAATGATTATTAGCAGACATGGAGAGGACTGGTTTGTTTTACAAATGGCACAGTGCTGACTCTATACATGAGATTGTGAATCACGTTCTTCCTGAGTCTTTCTGGAAGACTGATCTATTGGAAAACCAACTGCCCTTTGTTTATGAAAGTAATCTTATTGCTCATGGAGATGTCTTACAGACACATATTTGACCCTAGATTTTGGCCTTTTATAGTGGCAGCATATCAGAGAGGTAGTGTTGGACATGAGGACAGCTGTCAGAAACACTATTTGTATCTGCACAGAAATGTCTGTGCTGGCACCTGAGCCCATTGCCTCATCCCCCTGCTCTAAGCAGCCTTTCTGCTTTATCAATGGGATATGTGAGCTCAGAACTTCAGGATTTAGGGCACTATTACTCTAAATTTGTAATAAATCTGGATATCAATGCAACATCCCTCTGCTACTGTGTTTTCAAGCACCTAATGTCTGAAAGCTGTGGATCTATTAATATAGCCCAAAATTGAGGGTACACTACTGCTAGAGTCCTCTCCCATACCCAAAGGTCTGTTCCTCCCTTGCCCTAGCAGATCCATGCCTCTGGCCCTGGAGAGCTGGTCGGGATGCTCAGCCAAGGAGACAGCCAGGATCACAGGAGAAAGAGCACCTCCCTGGCTGGCTTGGCTCCTTGGATCAATGCGGCTATACTGGGTGGCAGCCAACTTACATGGCGTGAAGGAAGGGGCAGTGCACTTCTGGATGGAGTCTTCAGAATGAGGCAAGGCAAACCTATGACTGATCTCTTCTAGAGATAGCAACGGATGGTTGCTCAGAGCAGGATGTGGGGCAAGGAACCTCCAGAAGCTCATCCCAGGCAGCTTTCCTGTGATAGCACCTGGACATCAAGAGTACACTGGCAGCTGAAGCTGTCACCAGGTCAAAACCATGGGCAAGACAAGCCAAAGGAGACACTGTCCCTGAAGGAGGAGTGTGGCCATCAAGCAACCCTGGGAAGGTGGTTCCCTCACAAGGGTACCAAAGGACACCTTTACCTTCCACAGGTGCAGCCTGGGTCTACAGCAGCTTGTAAAGGCTGGGGAGGGTCCGGAGGAGCCTTTCCCGTGGCACAGTTTGGTTCTCAGCAGTGAGGAGGGCTAGGAGGTACTGGGGTTTTGCTCACCTGTGATTGAAGCTCACACTGTGATTTTGGGGAAGTTTTCTCTGGAAATGACCATCTTTGCTTTGCCAGCCTGGGTGCTGAGGACAGCAAAGATGCAAACCTGACTGCTCTTGCAGACGCCTATTTGAGAGGAGAATCCGTGTTGTTCAAACAAGTACAGGCTTCTGCTAAAATGAACATTAGGTTTTATTGACAGAATAAGTAAATATTGACCAGTGGAAAGTTAAAGCCAACGGTTACCCTGAGTTTTCCTAAATCCAAATGTTTACAGTAAGTGAAATGTGAAGTGCTGATCCACACATTCCCATTCGTGATACTGCCTGGCCCCGGGCTGCATCCAGACCAGTGAATCCAGACTATCTGCAACCTGATTGCCTGACATTTCCAAAGCAGGTGCTTTCTGTGGCTGTGAGCTTGAGCATCGTGCCGACCTATGTATTAAACTAACATCTTAATAGAGAGACAAAATCAGAGATACAGAAAACTGGCAATCAAGTAAGCTCTGGTGTCAGTCAGGAATTTGATCAATACATGAGATGAATTCTTTGCACGTAAACTCATGAAGGAGGACAAACAGAAATGCATTTCCCCTCTACAGCTGGAAAGGCAATGTAGACATCTCAGTGTCTCTGCTGTCAGCATCACTGCCCCTTTAGATGTGGCAACTCCACCTTTTGAATGTGTCCAACCTTAACCTTTCTTGATCGTTCACCTCCTCATTATATTCCTTGCTTCTCTTTCGCTCCCAGTGTTTTCCACACAACCACATTAGTCTCACAAGCTTCCCCTTCTGCTGCTATTTACAGCCACCACATTTTGATTTCTAAATCACAGATGTTCTTTTCAACGGATATTTACAGCTGAAAGGATCAGGGATCCAGCTGTGCTGATGGGACAGAAATAGAGCCACGTTATCACTCCTGCATCCAGGCATGAAATGCCCAACCAAACTTGCAGAGGAATCAATGTTTTTATTGCAGGCATCCTGTTCAGTGCTGAGTTCAGTGATTTGTTATCAGGACAAAGACCTGACATGGCTTCCTTTGTAGCACTCATGTCCAGGGCCCTCACATGGGTTTTGGGAGTATTAAAATGGCAAATCATTGGCAAAATATTTTGGGCTAAGAATATTGCTCCTCAATACTTTAATTACTCATTATTTCTAGGGCAGGGAATAGGGAGATGCTTGGAGCTCTAGATCCAGTGTTAGGAAATAACCACAACATTACACCCCTCACTGATGTTAGAGTTGGGCTCCAGCCCTATGCAGGAGGTCCCAGAGCCCTGTTCATCAGAGGAGGCTGAAGGATGAGTCTCGGGGCATTTTAACTCACACTTATTTTTTCTGAGGTAGGAATGACTGTGACTGCTTCTGCATTGACCCTGTGACAGCTGCAGGCTCCTTGATGATCCAGTGAGCTTCTTCAGCCCACCCAGGACTTGCACTCCTAGGGGTTTCCAGGTACAAATACAACCTCCTTGGCCATTTGGTGTTGCCACCTGAGGGCTCAGCAGCAAAGCAAAGCTCCAGATTTTGAATACCTTTGAGTGGATACCCACAGCAGAGATACAAGGCTCAGTGTGTTGTGTGATTCCTGCAAGCACTTAGAAGAGCATCGTCTGACCCAGAAGGAGCTGCTGTACCAGCCCTGTCAGAGGCTGTAACACTGCATTGAGATGTGATCTTGGCATCTTGGCTACGGGGATCTTCCATCAGCATTTAAAATTGACTCCTTCCAGATGGCCTGTCAACAGATAATGGTATTTAATTGTAGGAAGAGCTTTTGCAGGACCTGGCAGAGCAAAGATGACTCCTGACCTCCATCCAGTGCTCTGAGGCCACCAGGGATTCATTAAATGCTGCTTGCAAGCTGCACCCGATCCCTGCTGGCTGGTGTCTGGGTAACAATCGGGTGGAATGATGGACTGGAGTCCCACAGGTCCCTGGTCTGATGCTTTTCTGAGCAAAGGGGCAGCCATTGTGTCTACGTCATCACTAATGGCAAAGCCTGGGACTGACGGGGCAGGCGGGGAGTCCAGGGCAGCTCAGCTACTTCGCTCAGCTCTGGGACTTTATAACACATATGAGGAGTTTTCAGGTACCATCTACAGTATTAAGATCCTTTCCAATGTTCCTTCCTATTCCCTGCTTCCAAAGCAGTGCTGCTTCATGATGGAAAATATTGTTACAGGCTTGAGTCAAAGTAAATGCAGCCAGTTTCTTTTCCAGGCTGGTACCCTGCTTCATAACGGCCAATGGCCCTGGCTTAGGGAAGAAGAGAAAGAAAAATCCCAAGAACAGAGAGATCCTTTCCTGGTTCACCCTGTTCCTGGCCAAAGGGACATCCTGAGTTGGAAGCTGGAACTAAGAATCTTCACCTTCTTCAGCCTGCCCTGGCCATAGGGACCACTCACTGTTATCATCTTCCTTTTTCCCATTTCGTTGCCGGGCTTCTCACAATTTGGTAGTCTTCCTACCTGCATCATGCTTTTATCAGTCCTCCAGAAATGATAGGGGAAGTTCAGGTCAGATATATGGAAGAAGCCCTTCCCTGTGAGGGTGCTGAGGCGCTGGCACAGGGTGCCCAGAGAAGCTGTGGCTGCCCCATCCCTGGCAGTGTTCAAGGCCAGGTTGGACACAGGGGCTTGGAGCAAGCTGCTCTAGTGGAAGGGGTCCGTGACCTGGCAAGGGATTGACACTGGTTGAGCTTTAAAGTCCTTTCCAACCCAAACCAAAAACCCAGATCTTTTGTGATTCTATAATTCTATGATACAAAACATCTCCATGCTGCTCAGGTGCTTGGGACGGAGCTGCTATGTGGTAGGGAGGTGAGACCTTTGGTTTATGTGCTTTGACTTGCCTTCCTGGGCCAGGTGCCCATATGAGAAATGAGCTGTGGCAGGCAGCACTGATTTTGAGACATTGCAAGGTTATTGCAGCAAAGGGACACTATTTGCCTGGTTTTTTTTTCATCCATGAGTCCTCACAACTGACCAGTGCATTTCCTAACCTGGCAGAGTGACCCAGAGACCAGTGCTGGACATCTCACCATCAAATGCCAGCCCTTGTCTTCTACCCTAGAACACCACATTAACTTCCCACCCAGGTCACCTCTGTTTCAGAAATGTTCTGCTTCCCCTTCAGAGAAGCTTTAGGAAAAGTCTTCTCTAAAAATTTTCAGGAGCCTTCTGGGACTGACCCACAAGAAAGTCTGTCAGAGGAGAGGGGGGCAGAATGGAGGACACAGTTTGGGAACACCTCTCCTGGGATAAGAGCCCTGGACAGTTGAAACAGAGCCAAAGAACTCATTCCCTTATCTCCAGGCTATTATTTTCCTTCTGCAATTAACTTTATAGATGTCCTTGGTGGACCATAAGGGCAAAGAAGCAGTTTCTGTCCAATCTCCAAGTCAGAAAAGAATGCTACAGTGCAAAGAGAAACCTCTTCGGGGGGTGTCTCCATCCAGACCAGAGCAGAACTTGGCTTTCTGCCTTGTGATTTGGCCAGTGCAGCCCAACTGGTTATTCTCACACAGCATCCAGCCAAGCCTTACGGGTACTCCAGACTAGCTGTAGCAGATGCACCTTGCCTTTTGGCTGGGGACAGTTCACAGGAGCTGCGGAGAAGAGACCTGGATGAATCCCCAGCACACAGCTTCATATCCTCAACCTCAGTGCTCACAAAGACCATGCAAGTTAATGATAGATACCTATTGGCCTGGCCAAGGTGGCCCTGGACATGCTGTCCTGGAGTGCATGAGGTTCTCCCAGCCCACACCATCCTAACACACCCCATATTTCTCACCCTGCTTTTGTTGGTGTAGGCTTTGGTGACTTAGAGATCCCTCCGTGTCCTGTACTGCAACAATTGACAAGTTGGTGGTCAACAAATCCAAGGCCACGTTGGATGGGGCTTGAAGCAACCTGGTCTATGGAAGGTGTCCCTGCATGTGGCAGAGGGTTGGGGCCAAATGAGCTTTAGAGTCCCTTCCAACACAAACCAGTCTGAGATTCCATGATTCTATAGGAAATTCTCAAAGCCATATAAAAATCTTCAACTGATTGTATAAAAAGCAGGTTTCCTCCCCAAAGAGCTGCTGGCTACTGATGCACAAACAAGTTCTCAAAGAGCAGAGGGGCTTAAGGAAAGAAAATGATCATGGAGATACTTCAGCATTGAGTGTGGGCCTGGGGGGATGCTTCATCTGCCATAGAAATAGGATGGCTGTTCACTCTGATCTGAGCTCTCTGGCAGGAAACAATATCAGTATCAGTGACTGCAGGGTATAAGTCACTGCTCTGTTCCTCTCACTGTGCCTCAGACACAATGTCCTGCACATCTCTTAACAGTGAAAGCACTGGAACAAATGTTAAAGACTACCAAGAAAAAGCTAGAGAAATGATCCCATCCTGTTCCACTGTGCAGGTTTTGCAATGTAAAAGGAGGTTGCTTTTTGCATAAAATAAACATGTTCCTGCCTTTTCCCCCTCAGGAATGGATTCCACTTCAAGTTAAGAGTATAAATAGAGCCAGAAAAAACTTCATGTAGCAATAAACCAGTCCGATATTAAGTGTGCTCCCTCTGGGGCCGCTGTAAAAATTCCCCCCACACCCTCCCCCCCCGCCGCCTTCATTACTGGTTTGAGAAAAAGTTGCACCAACTCCGAAGTTTTCTTTTGGAAAACTATTTCTGGAATGTGCCTTGTTCCAACTGATTACGTAAAGAGTCTCTGGCAGCTTTGTGGAGCCTCAAAGGCTCAGCTGGAAAAGACCCATTAGATCATTCAGGCCATCAACTGCCAGAGTGAGTCCCTCACCCACCGCTGCAGCTACCACAGGTCTTCAGGACAGGCTCTGGTCTATCCACCTTTACTTTTCACTTCTACTTGCCTCTACGACCCAACCCGTTTCCTTCCTTTTGCACTCTTTCTGAGATTTATCTTCTTTTCATCCCCTTACCTATTTTATTACTCCTTTCTGGCCTATCCCATCCCATCCCATCCCATCCCATCCCATCCCATCCCTTCCCATCCCTTCCCATCCCATCCTATCCCATCCCATCCCTTCCCATCCCGTCCCATCCCACTCCTTGGACATCTGTGCTATGTCTGTAGGCAGCACTGCCTTGCCTGCCTGGCCCTGCCAGCTCTCGGGCTGTGGTTCTATGCTGTATGGGGCTGATCTCACTGCTCAGATACTGCTTTATCTTTTTTGTTTGTTTCTATTGATTTTTACAGTTCAGTATCTGGATAACATGGAACTGAGAATGAAATAACGTGCAGAGCAGCTGTGATGACAGTGACAATTGCTTGAAGAACTATAAAGGCTGCTTTGTCATGAATTGCATCTGTGTGTTTGGATACCTCTGCAGCAGTGCAGAGATTTGGGACAGCTCCTCAGTGCCATGGTCAAAACTGATAAGGAAAAATGCAGGCATTTGAGGATTTTACTGATATTGGACATTTTCTGATGTCAAAAAGGCTTCAAGCAGGTTTTGATCTAAGTGGTTTGAGATAATGCCCTGCTGATCCAGCAAGGGAAAGAATAAATTCAGCAGGTGATTTCTAAGCATCTCCTCACCGTCCTGTCTCCTCTACCCATTTTGGTGAACCATTAGGATGGGGCAAGGCCCAGAAAGAAATTATTTTCCTAATGGATTTTTCAGACTGAGGCTGAGGGGATGCATCTGCACAGGCTCCTGAAACCCCAGTATGAGGACCGAAACCCTCCACTCATGCACCTAAAATAAGGGAAATTCAGATGCTTTTGGACTGAACAGCTGGTCCTGAAATAAGAATTGCAGTATTTGAATGAAGTGCAAGTATTCTGTGCAAGATCAAAACCCACAAACGAGAAGCAGCCAGGACAGCAGCTCCAGCTGAGGAAAGTTGTTCTGACTTAGAAAGAAACATGTACCCATTGCCTTGGTCCAATGATTTGCCAAAATCCCCTGAAGATAAGACCATGTAAATACATCTTTAGATCACAAGGACCTTTAAAAAGCCCTTTTCAAAACAGCTACAGCCTTTACTGCAGTCCAAATGGAAGGTCTGTGATATTAATGCCAAACCACTTCTTTCTGAAAAATGGATCCATCAGATGCAGTGATTGTGAAACTCTTTTGGCATATCTCAGAAGAAGATGACTTGAGGATCTTGAAAACATTAATGAGGAAATGTTCCTTTTATATGCTAAGTATAGGAAACACTTGTAGAACTGGAAAGGCTACAGATATCCCCAACATTCAATTATCATACAAGACCTGGAGGCAGAGGTGTCTTCAGCACTCAGCACAGCTTTGGAAATTGGCAATAAAAATCACAGTAAAATGTTACATGTGACATGTTATGACAATGTCATATTCAGAGGGACTTTTTACAAGGGCCTGTAGGGCCAGGCCAAGGGGAATGGCTTTAACCTGCCAGAGGGGAGACTGAGATGAGCTCTTAGGCAGAAGCTCTTCCCTGTGAGGGTGCTGAGGCGCTGGCACAGGGTGCCCAGAGAAGCTGTGGCTGCCCCATCCCTGGCAGTGTTCAAGGCCAGGTTGGACACAGGGGCTTGGAGCAAGCTGCTCTAGTGGAAGGTGTCCCTGCCCGTGGCAGGGGTTGGAGCTGGAGGAGCTTTAAGGTCCTTTCCAACACAAACCAGGCTGGAATCCTGTGGTTTTATGATATTTAGCTAACGACAAAAACACCTTAATAAGAAACACTGAAATCTTGGTTCTAGGAATAGGAGTTGCAAAGCTGTTCATGACGCACCTCATGACTCAAGATGCTTCATGAGCTGTCCTACTGAAGAGTTAGTATCTGGTGTATGTGGGAAGTGCATTATGTGTCCAGTACAGGAGAGCAGGATTCAACTTGACTGACTGTAGGTGTGGCAAGATGGAGGTATCCATCAGATCCATGATCCCAGGCATCTTCTGTGGTGATGGAGACCTTTGCCATGTGGAGTCTGAGAGCCCTGGGTGAGGTGATCCCCCCAGCCTGCACTGTTTGTGTCTCTTCTGATGGTCATGGGGTTGTGACACACAACATGCTGTAGGCACGCATATTTTAGACGCTAAGGTTAGGAAACCAAACCTCATTATCTTTGCTAATTGTTTATTCTGAGCAGGACTTTCCTTAGCCTTGGAGTTCAATAAAACATATTTTTGGTCTCAGAACAGTCAAATTGCTGTTAAAACATTGGAATTTGTGGGTTTGTTTTCAAATAAAATAATAAACCCCATCACTTCAAATTTCCTTTTCCACAGTTTTTTTTTCCACAAACCCCCACACTTTCCAATCTGGTGCTTCGTGGAAGCAGGAGCTCAGATGTCTGGGATGGAATCCATTTTGCCTAATGCTATTCTCTGCATACCTCATAATACCTTACTTTCACCTGTCCACTTAGAAACCTCTCTGCAGCCCTCCCAAGCTCTGCACGTGCCCCAGGTCTCCTGGCAGTATCTGCAGGTCTCCTTCCAAACACTGCTCACCCAGCAGAGCATTGGCAGTTTCTCCCCTCGATGCCTCCTACCCTTACCGTGATCTATCAGGAGCCATTGGTGGGAATTTGGGATGCGCAATGCTGAGCATCCCTGCTCAGGAGCTTGCTTTGCAGTGGGAATCAGTCTGGGTTTACATCCTCTCTCAGTCTGTAGTTCTCATAAGACTGAACCACCCCAGAAACTCTGAATTGATTTTCTCCCATCAGATTCTTTCAGCACTGCCCAGTGGATCCAATGTAAGTTCTTAGGGACTTCTGACAACAGGCGAGCACAAAACACAGCCTGTGTGTTCATTTAGCACTCATTTCTGGTGGAAGCCAATGTAACTTGGGTGGCTTTCCTTCGGACAGATGGGGCAAACAGTTTGGGTAGTGAGATGTGGGGGGAGATGGCAACCTCCCACCTCGTATTTCCCTCAGGCTATAAGAATCACAGTCTGTGCAATGAGTATGACAAGTATTATATGTGATACACTGGCTTAAACATTACCTACTGAAGTGTAACTCTTCCCTCTTGTGCATATGAATTGTCACATACTTTAATCGCATGATCACGTACTATGATTTCTACTGGCTAATTGCTTCTTAACTTTGTTATTCACAGAGAGTTTCTCTCCTTTGTTCTCATTTCAATGCAACTGCGACAATAAAATGTCAAGAAATAGCAAAACAAAAGCAAACCTTCTGTAAATGAAGCATTTAGGTGGCATAGTTGACAGAAAAAAGATGGGGAAGATGCCATTATGGATTTAGTGTTGCTGTGAAATCACCTTCGTTTCAAGTTGTAGTTTCTGTACTGTTTTCTGTTTGTTTGATTAATATTTTACAAATTCTGACAGAAAATTCATCCTGTAAAGTACAAAAAAACCAACATCCACAGTAATAAAGAGCCGACTGAGTCTTCTCTTCCATGCTTTAACTGCAACTGAATAAAATAGCACTGATAAACATCAAGAGGGTTTTCTGCGCAGAGAAGTTGTAGTTATATATGGAATAGAGTTATTTCTAAATAACTATGTAGGTTTTATTCATAAAGGTTTAAGCATAGAATGGAAAACAGATTTAAATGATCAGGTATTTCTGCTGACTTGCTTTGAATAGCTGGAAACCTGGGGGAGCATCAACATGTTAGAAATAAAACCACTTCATTTATTTTTTGTGTGCTCATAAAACAAAAATATGGATTGCAACCAAAGCAGCATCTGTATTTGTAATCTGACATCCAGCAGAACTCTAAACTGCTTCTGGCCTGGTGGCATCAGGGAGTCATAATTCTGAGAATTTCTACAGTAACAACCAGCAGCTCCTGGATTTAAGCCATGAATTTTAGGTGTGCATAAACTCTCTTATTTGGCTTTGGGGTTCTTTTTTGGTTTCCACAAGGAGGGACACAGTGTGTGCTAGGAGCATGTCATCTGGCTGGGGACCCTCTGAGGAGCATTGCCTGAGTGCTGGGGTGGGGAGGAGGCTTCCTTACAGGACCCTGTATCCTCAGCAGGGTGTTGGGCTGGAGACCGAGGAGATCATCTGGTCCTTCTCATAGAATCACAGAATGGTTTGGGTTGGAAGGGGCCTTTAAAGCTCATCCAGTCCAATCCCCCTGAAATAAGCATCTTCAACTAGATCAGGATGCTCATCATGTCTGGTTGTCTCCCACCACTGGGCAAGGAGCATTCCAGATGGGGATACTGCTGCCAGTGGGGTAGGGGAGCAACATCCCCCTTCATGAGCACACGGATTTGGAAGATCTTGTGCCGCAGACTGGATAGAAATTGCTGGCAGAGGGGCTTCGGCTCCCCCACCACGATAAGCACATAAACAGCAGCATCAGCTGGAAATGCAGCTCAGAGAGCATGAGACACTGATGCACATCCTTCTGTCTCCCCTGATCAGGAATCAGCGTTTATGCCAAATAACAGTCCTAATTATAATTAAATTCAAACTGAACTCCTAAATCAGCCCCAGTTTATGTTTAACTGTAATCTACTATAATGCTATGGTTGATCATATCTAACCTTTGAGCCTTGGGTCTAGTGTAAGGCATCCCTGCCCATGGCAGGGGACTGGAGCTAGATGATCTGAAGGTCCTTTCCAACCCAAACCATTCTGTGATGTATTTCAAGTTTGAACCTTAATACCAGACTAATCCTTCATATTATTTCAAATTTAATTCCAACCCAATGGAAATTATCTCCTGAAATAGAAAACCTGTCTTTGAGTTTAATCATCACCATAGATATAACCCTAAAATGAATCTAAACTGACAAAGAAAAACCTAATTGTATATTTTAACCTTAAAAGTCAAAAAGCCCTAAACTGACATCTTTATCCTAACCCAGATTAACTCCAACAGTGATCCCTAATCCTGATCTACAATTTTAGTCATAATGTCAGCTGTAATCTTACCCTAAACTGACTAAATAAAAGGAAAACAGCAAAGGAGAAAGTTTGTGGATATTGCACACAGACAGAGAAAGTCATGGAGAGCTTCATCTTGGCTTTGAGGTCTAAACTGGATGTCCTAGCATCCATCTGGTGCCAGGGAAGGGACTTGGAGGTGAGCTCTCCCTGTATGGATGTGATAAAGAGACCAGTGCTGGAGCTGCAAGGAGGACTATCTTTCATACACAAAACAAACCTGTCTTCAGAGCTCATTACAGCTACTGCAGCTGAGGCTGTTTGTGGTTTCACATCAGTTCCTGTGATGGTTCAGCCTCTGCACAGGGACATGCCCAAATCTACAGTCAAAACTTGTGCCTTTGCCAGGGAGGGTCCCTCGCTCCTCCCTTCCCTGGCTCACCCAAGCATCAGCTCAAGGGAGGCTCTCAGTGTGATGGGAACCAATCCCTGTGCCGAGATCACAGCATGGGGGTACCAGTGCAGGCAGGAGCACGTGTGAGATGCGAAATGCCATTTCTGGTGTTGATTTTCACCAGTTTTGCAAGGATGTAAATTATGACCCCTCTTCAAAGCCCCCCTGGATCCCTTTACTGAACTACAATCTAACACCAGAACAAATACCACAGAGGTCGCTGGCCTCAGGTCATGTCTGTGGCCTTTCCACTGCATCAACAGGCCCTGTGCCATGGTTTGACAGATAAAACTCTCTTTTCACTCACTCCTGCCAGCCCCCAACAGCTTTGGTATGTGTATGTTTGCAGCGAAGCCCCAGCTCTCTGGGGGTTAGTGGCTGCTTGTGGGTGCTGCTGCTCTTCCCCCACATTGGAGCCACTTGGTTTCTGCCTGGGTGGGATATGATAGACAGCAAAGAGGAAAAAGCAGAGCTGTCATTTGCTGGTGACCTGATTTTTTTTGAGGGGAGAAAGAAAGATGTAATCCTGCAATTATTTGAAATATTTTTTAGCTGCATATAATTTATGTATTAAATCAGGTATAACTTATTTGGCTTGGTCTCATTTCTCCTAAGAAGAGAGCATGTAGAATACCACCCACAGACACCATTCGGTTGTATTTAATGCAGCTCTGTTGATGTTCACAGTCATAGTGGGGGACAGATTTCTACCACGTGGTTTCTGAAGTCAGCTCTTCAGCTCTTCATTCTCATTTTGCTGTGCTTGGGTGGGAGCGAATAGATCTGTTTCTGTGCAGGGATGCACATGTGTCTGACAGGTCTCTCAAGCAGGGATGGAGCCTGTGGCAGCCTGGGCAGGAAGGGACAAGGGGATACGGGAGTCTCCACATCACCCTTGCATAGGCTCCGCAGCTCCCTGCTGCTCTGTCTCCTCCCCAAAGGTCTCTGCAGAGCAGGGCTGGGAGGGCATCACTGTTGCACCACTGAAGGTGAAGAGAGGCTTGTCTGCCAGCTGTTCACGGGACAAAGCAGATGTGACAGGAGGGATGAAAAGGTGGTTCCTTGCTGTGGAATTTCACTTCTCTCCCTGCTCACTTCATCTGAGCACAGGAATCTCAATGAAGAGATACCACTCCTGATATCCCCTCAGTTCCTCCTAAGCCTCATTTTTTTTCAGCACAGGATGCCTTGTCCTGCCTGCAGCTGCCCTCTATTTGCTCTTCAGCAGGTTTTTGTGAAGTGCCTGCAGGGAACTACTTGAAGTCCTGCAGCAGCACCATGGGGATGTGCAGGGCTCTCAGCGCTGCTGCCTCACAAGGTCAGTGCCCAAGGGAAATGTAATCCAACAGTTTAGGGCACAAGGTGATGCAGGGCTGTGAATTGAGCAGCACAAGCTCCGTGAGCCACATTCTGGGGTATCACAGCCCCCAGACTCAGTGAACTATAAATGCCAGATGCTGTTTGTGACAGTGGGTCCCTGACATGATCATGGCCCACCATGGGTCACCTCCGGCTTGGTGTTGTCATATGCTGGAAGAGAGAACTCCAAAGTGAGCCCTGAAGGAGGGCTGGGATTAGAAGTGCAATGCACAGGCTTCTCCGTAGCTCAGTGTATAGGTTCATAGGGATGACATTGTCTACCTGGGGGCATGAGGGTGTTCTGCCCTACAAGACAAGAGGAGGGAGAATCAGGATATCTAAAGACCCCCAACACCTACATAACTGTATGATGGAGGGACACAGTCCTCAAAGTGGTGTTTTTAAAGACACAGAATACCTGCTATGAAGGAAATGAAAAGAAACCAAGCAAAAACCTTTTTGCTCTGAAGACTGAACTTCAAGCTTGCAGTGTGGAGCTGCAAGAGGTGTCAGTGCCCACTGTGCCAACCAGGGCGTGTTTGAAAATCATGACACATTCCCCCACATCATAATTTGGCTTTAATACGGTGTCATCTCTTCAGAGAACAGTTCCTGGGTTTTTCTTTACCTTCCAGTTTCTGTGTTTTCAGGTTCCTACTTACATCATAGTTTCTATGCAAGGTTCTTTCTCCATTATGAGGATATTTTTAGTTAGCAAAAAATGAGGACCCTGACATAATTCTGAGACTTCTGGAGCAAAAGTTCAAACATTTTAGGCAAGGATAAGCCTTGGCAATAACCTCCTCTTTTTAAAGCTTTTCGGCTTCCAGCATTTCTGATACTTCTGTAACAAATGAGTCTAAATAGGAAAAACTGGTCCAAGTCCATTTGCTCTTTTTGTCCTTCTTTCCCTCTTGTGGAACTGCTCAGACAAAGCCCTTCCCATCCTAAAACTGCACTTGTGGCAGCACTGGACAAACCCACTCGGTTTTATCAGACAGTATTATCTGAAAAGACATCAAAATCCCATCTGATACTTTGCTGCAGCCCTGTAAAAGGAGCTGTACATGTGCCCGTGTCGCTCTCCCTCTCACTCCTCTTTACTAGTGGACTGTTTCAGAGAAGAAAGATTACCCAGAGCAACTGCTTCCTTCCTTCTCCCCATGGACAGCACAACCTCCCCCATCCTCCCCCACCCTAGATTCTGGGGAAGAGAAGGTGCACTGCCAGGAAGGGATGGAAGAAAGAAGGGCATCTCCAGTGTCCACTTCTTCCTGCCTGGACAGAGGCTATTCCATGTGCTGGGATTGATGGGGCAGGGAGCTCCACACCGCAGTGAAGGGCAGGACTGGGTCCCAAGTGCAGGGAGCAAAACAACTTCTATGGGTACCCAAAACAGCAGCTGAAATGTCAACTGACACTAATGGTGTCTGGCACTGATACGCGTAGTTGGGATCTCATAGAGCCTCGAAGCGTCCTCTCCATGACCCGTCTGCAGCTGCTGGGCACATTCCATCGTGCCTCGATGGGATGGTTGGAGCCATCCCAGCACCTGCCATGCAGTGAGCCGATGCTGCTGACAGCGCTGGCGAGGAGGGATCTGCTGGTGCAGTTGGACTAGGGTCAGCCCATGGGTCGGTGTGTTGTTGATGGAAAGCTGCTGGCTGCCTGCAGCTCTTCACGTCAGCTGCTCTCTCCGCTGCAGGGAGGGAGGGGAGAAGACAGGATCATAAATGCAGAGGACAGGAGTGGTTATGGCCGAACTCCAAGAAGAGGAGGCAGGAGCTGCTGAAGATGCTGTTGGACCCCATGGGCATGTGTAAGAGGAGAAGAAACAGGCTTTTGGGTTCAGAGGAGGATCAGCTGGAGTGACCTGTTCATACGCCCATCACTCTAGGTCAGAGGAAATGTGCACTTAGGAACAGGTTTCAGAATCAAAAAGAAAATGAAATAGAATATTTTGGTAGTTTGTAGGCTGATTTGGTAAATAGCTCAGTGATTTTTGATCATACATTGAAATCCTGGGGTAAATCCATGAGATTTGGATGATGCTGCACTGTCACAACAACACAGTTCCTGATTTGCAAAAATAGCACTAGGCAGATCCTCGCTGCTGGTGAATCTGCTCCAGTGAATCACACCACCTCTGAATGACCAAGGTTGGGAAGGACCTCTGGAGGGCTCTGGTCCTACTTCAAGGATCACAACATGTCAGTCTCCTGCAGAACAAGCCTCAAGAGCAGCCATCTCTCTTCTGACACCCGAGTCCTGATCCTGCTGAGCTTCCTTCACAGGGGTGCTTCAGCCCTGCATGTGCAGGTCTTACACCCGTGCCTGGCTCTGGCACATCTGCTGGCTTGCAGGATGCACCTGGCAAAATCTCTTCCACCCATTATTCTGCCTTTGTAACTGCAAGGAGCTTGTTACAGATCTGAAAGCCTGGTGGAGTTTTATTGCGGGTTAAGGAATTCTTGGCCAGTGACATCCTCCATCCGCTGCCCAGCACAATGCGGGAAGGGCAGCAGGTGGCTGCATGAACCTGAATAGCCAAGGAGCAGGAAACACCCCCAAGGGGGTTTTGGGGCTGTAATGCCAGGAAACAGGGCTTCCAGGTACCTTACTCATGACTTCCACCAGCCGTGCTGCCCAGAGCTCATGCTGGGTCTCTCACTGACCCTGGGCTTCTGCTGCAGCCCTTCTTCGCTCACCTCTCGCTTCTCTCGTGAGGTTGCTGCAAGTTGCCAAGTGTGGCTGGAAACTTCTGGGAATTCTCAGTTTCCATTCCCCTGTGCGAGGGGAAAGGGGCCAGCAATGCCCATGCTTGTTTCGTAAAGATATGGGGCTGTTTTCCTCTGCTCCTGCTGTCCCCTGCACAGCCTTAGGAAGGATTTTCACATGGGTGCCTCTTCCATAACCACCTACAGATTAGGCAGCTGGATCTTTCTCTGAAGACAGATGAGGTTCTTGGGGAATCCATTTACTGCTGTAACAGGATTTAAGCAGTTTAAACACTATTCTGGAAGGCTGAATTGATTATTCTTTGAGTGTTGAATTCAGTGTGGTTGTTTGTGCTACACATTTTGTGTTTTCATGGCTGCAGATACCTGAAGATACCTGCTGCAGCTCCCACAGACCTCCTGCTACATGTAGAATTTTACAACCAGGATAACTTTGGATTTGCTCAGTGAAACACTTCTGCTTTTGATTTTCTTTCTTCCTGCAATTGAGTTATGATCAGCTTATTGTGAAACACACCATCCCGCTGTATTTTGCTTCCTTCTGTGATGCTTCACTCCCAATATCCTAGCGTTGCATGGGAAGCTTGTGGGGAACAAGCAGGTGCAGAGCCCACTCCTTCCATCCTGGAATCCCTGAACACTTTTAGCTCAGCATTAGCTGTGAGCTGGGAATGGGGTGCAAGAGGAGAACTGAAGGTGAATGGATGAAATCCCAAATACCTGAACTCTCTGTGGTCTGCAGGGAAACGTGAGACATTTCCAGCAGAACCGGTTCTGTGAAGACGCTGCTCAGGAGTCACAAACCACAAAAATGAAGAGAAACCCCTACACGCACTGTAGTTACTGGACAGCTGTCTTCCCATGTATTGCTCCCTTCTCCATTTGATGCTCAAGCTGAATCAGCCTCTTGGACTTGCTGTTTACTGCAGGTTCACCTCTAAGACCACTACATGCTGTGGGGGTCTAGAAGACAGCCTGTTTACAGTCCCAACCTTTACATGATTTTGCACCCTCACACATTTGATACAAGCCTCTGAATCGGCATCTCAATTCCTAAATGAACCCACGAACCCAGATCTTGGTGTTGCCTCAGTTCACAGTTGAGCACAGCTATCAGCATCTTGCTTGCAGGGGGTCAGAAGTGCAGGCATGATGCTCCTGTCTGGCAATACTCTGCAGCTTGACTGCTTACAAATCACACCATGGTAGTATCTGTAGTGATTAAGAAAAGGGACTATGGGTTCAAACTTAAACAGGGAACATTTAGGTTGGATCTAAGGCAGAAGCTCTTCCCTGTGAGGGTGCTGAGGCGCTGGCACAGGGTGCCCAGAGAAGCTGTGGCTGCCCCATCCCTGGCAGTGTTCAAGGCCAGGTTGGACACAGGGGCTTGGAGCAAGCTGCTCTAGTGGAAGGTGTCCCTGCCCGTGGCAGGGGTTGGAGCTGGAGAAGCTTTAAGGTCCTTTCCAACACAAGCCAGGTGGAATTCTATGATTCCATTGGTCCTCAGCTCCTCACCTCTGTCACTCACTGCCTTGCATTCCCTGAGTCTCAGGCAGCTTTACTGCCAAACAGTCTGTCTGCAAATGTGGCCACCAGCATCTGCCCAGGTGAGAAATAACCAGGGTTTTCTTGACCTAAACCTCCAGCATTTGCAAACAGTGGTAGGTGCCAGCTGAGTGCCATTTGCCCCTGCTTTGCCTGGTACACCCGAAACTTCATCCCTGCCTTTGGTTTCCAGACAATTAAATAAATATTTCTGCTTGCAGCTTAATAAACAGCTCGTGATCTTTGCATCTGGAACCAACATCTTCCCCTGTGAGACCCCAAGGAGATTTGTTTGTATTCTAGGTGGGGAGTATGTAAAAGCAGCAATTTCTAGTACAAGTCACTAGCTCAGTCTTAGATTAGTTCCCTACTTCTGAAACTCTGATGTCCCAAAGGAGAGCTATGGTACAGGAGAAAATAGAAGCTGTAGAACAGGCTGTAGCTTAAATTAGTGGGGCCAGAAGGAAAGGACATAAACCACCAGTTGCCATCAGAATATATAATTTCAACACTCACACCTCACTTTGCAGAAAGGACATGACCTTGCCCCAGTGCCTGGGGAAAGGTAGAGAGTGTCCAGCAAGACAGGAGGAATTCTGCCTGAGTCCTCCCACTGATGCTTCCATGGGAACACCTTCCCACTCGCCATCAAATCTAATGGTGTAAGGAACAGATGGGTTTATGGGGCACAGCAATATCCAGCATGGAAAAAAGTAACTTAATAGGGGATAGTTCTGCAGAAGTGATTCTGGACAATGCCCAGCATTTGGACTAGGTCCAGGACTGGACTCAGGACCGCAATGAGGATAAAATTTATCTTGGGGTACAGGCTCAGCATATACAATATTGCACCCAGAAAAGCAGATCTCCAGCTGAGGGAAATGGTTGTAGTGTCTTGAGCTGTGACGCCAGCTGAGGTTCTGCCCTCAGGCTATAAAAGGGGTTGAAATGGAGCCAAGGCTGCATTTTGGCCATCTGCTTGGCTGGGGCCAGGGGGCTGAATTTGCCATTAATGTTCCATGAAATACAGAACAAGAGTCGAGGTCGTCTCTGGACTTCATTAACACTTTGAAATGCCAGGGGGAATATCACATTTGACTGCGGGGCCAGCACAAGTCAGCAGAGAATCCCACACAGGAAAACCCAACAGCTTTTGTTTCAGTTCTGATGGCTTATTCCAAAATTAACCGAAACAACCAGTTACGGTGAAAAAAGTTCATTGCCAATGAAACCACCTGAAGAGGTTCATTCTGTTCTCTTTGGGGATAGTCATCCTCTTTCATTTATGATCAGACCATAAATTCCATGGCAGAAAATGAACTCCTTGAAACCAATACTTAAAGTTCTCAACCCCTCGCATTATCATGGGTTTGGGTATAGGATGAACTTTTCCAGGTTATGGGATGGATCTGACATGCCCAACAGAGCACCAGTGGCAATATAATTATGCTGCTTTCCACCAGCACCATCACAGTCAATTGTATTTGAATCAGGAAGTTCTTGTATGGTTCCCAGGAAAATTACCTTTACAAACAACACCAGAGTTCACTCCTAGAACATGCTTCACTTCAAAAGTGAATGTGCCACCCCCTGGAAGGATTCAGATGGACATCCATGTGATGTATAGTGCCTATTGAAATTGCCCTTTTGCTTTCCAGCCAGAAGCATCCAAATACAGAGAGCAGCTTGTTTGTGTTCAGCTCTATGAAAGCCCTCTGCACTACAGCGTATGCTGAGCTGTTCAGTCCTGTGCTGCTTCCCTGCAAATTGGATCCTGCTGCTCTCACTCCTGCAGAGGGGAAGGAGAGAAACAAGGTGAAATCAAAGCACCATCCACCTCAAGCTGCTCTGCCTTCCTGAGAAAGGAAGCACAAGGCTCTCTCCAGAAAGGAAGCAAGTACCAGGCTCACTAATGTCCTGTGGACCTCATCGTTCAGGTTTGTTACTGGTGACGAGCTGGAGAATTACAGCTGTGGGTGTTTTGGAATCCCAAAGTCCCGACTGGAGACTCAGACTCATAATCCCCCTCTGGTCCCCACAAATTCTTGCACACTTTGGTTCCAACAGCTGAGAAAACAAAACAAAATGCAATTCACTCCCGTCCCGAGCGGAAGCAGGAGAATTTCTTGGCAATTTGAGATCCTTTTGTGAAACTGCTCATACAAAGAAGCAAACAGCCCAACTGCGAAGGGAAGCTGTGGGCAGGGTTTAGTCGGGAGCTGTCATCTGCGTGACTGCATCTGAAACTTGAAGAAAAAGAAGTCTCTGTAGGTTTGCTCAATGTTTTCCAGGGAGCCTGATGGATCTCTGCTGGAATCTCAATACCCAGGACCTCTTCCAGAAAGCCCACGTGCTGCCCTCTCATGGTAACTGATTGAGCCCCAGAACTTGCATTTGCAAGAAAGGCCAGATCAAGCTTTGCTAGACTTCCAAAACACCAGGTTTGATAGTGGTGTAATGCTCTTTCTCTCTTCTCTAACTGTGGTTAACTTGAAGGGCACTGCTGGGCACTACAGCCAAGCGGGAACCAGACCTCGGAGATGAGGAAGGCATCCCCACCACCTTGATGGAGGACTAATGCCTCCTGGTGGTCCCAGACACAGCTCACTTGAGTGTAGAAGTGCACTCAAATGTTCTTCACTACATCCACTAGTAGCAAGGTCTCCTGGCTGCTGGGATGCTGGGAACATCCCAGCTGGCACTTAGAAGTGCCCATGGAGATGCATAGGTCACCAGCTGGGAATACGAGGAAAGGGGGAATCAAAGCAAGAAGGAAAAAAGCAAAGACTGGGAAATGAGGAAAGAGGAAAGGCAGGGAAGTGGTGTTGGGCTATGGACTGACCAGGGAGGAGCAGCAAAGCTGGAGCCCACCAGAGAACTGCTGAAACCTTTAACTGTAAATAAACTGCAGACACAGCTGTGACCAGGGAAGAGGAGGACAACCACAGAAGTATGAACCTGAAACTTGAGTAATGAAATACCACAGCCCACTGCTTAATGAGGGCCCACTCAGTTTGGCAGAGAGCAATGGCATGGCTGTAGCTTCAGGAATCAACTCTCCCAGCCCAGTTTTCCCTGCGGGGTAGTTTTCAGATGGGGGTAGTTGTGGTAAGTCTGAGCCTTGGCACAGAGACAACAGATAGAAAGACTTCTCCCTTTGCTTCGGCACTGCCCCATCAGCTCTGTAGAACAGGGAACCAGCAGAGAAAACTCTGCTTCAGATTAAAAATACTGCAGGGAATTGAGAAAACCTGGAGACCCTCTCCTGGAGTAAAACTGATGTAACTGTGCAGCTCACAGTGGCAACAGAAATGTAGTGGCAGCTATGATAGTGCAGAGATCTGAGGGAGGAGAGCGTTGGAGAGTATTTCATCAGGCCAGTTGTTTCAATTCCACCAAAATTTAATAGGTGGCCTAACAGAAAGAATTAGATTGTCATATCTGGTAACACTTACGGAATGAGCAAATGAAGAAGAGACAGTGCCACCTCCAGGTTTTGCCCTTCTGCTCTTTGCAACATGCCACCATCAGAGACTCTGGGCAGAAGACTGAGCTGCTTTGCTAGCAATGGGCAAGGCTGTACAGCATCGAGATCATTTTACTCCATCCCTGCTCTGCTCTTACAAGTTTCAGGATAAGCCAGGCTCATCTGACCCAGAAGATTGAAAAGAATTGAAAGAAAACAAAGATGAATTCTAAGCTTTCATCCAAACCCTATTAAAGCCCCTATCATTTACTCTGAACACATGAAATAGCTTTTATTACAGTAATTTTTATGAGCACAAAAGCTACTCTCAATAACACAGGAAGGGAAAAATCATTACAAACTTGCAAGAATCAAGGAGCATCTTGCAGAAACGCTTTGTCATGAAACAAATTATAAAAGGCTATAAATAGATGAGCGTTATTAGAGCAGCCAAGCTCTCAAACTAGGCTCACTGCACAGGGAATGAACTGTTTCCCAAACAGGCAGGGGAAGTACAACAGGTACATCACAAGCTCTCCATGGCGGAGAAAGGAGGCCTAAAGTCATTACCTCCCGCTTCTGGAAATGGAAGAAACATTTGGAGAAAGAAGTTGCTTAAAAGACTGATAAAAGTACACATGGGTACACACCAGCATTCACACAACAAAGGACACTGCTAACTTAGACAAGGTCGTATCACTGAGGAACACAGGGCAGGGTGAGAGCTCTTGGCTCCTGGAGTCCAGCTCTGCTATCCACCCCCTCCACAACCTGCTGGTGCGCTTTCTCCTTCGACTTGTTTACTCTGTGGTATTCATATGAGCTGGTTGTGTCTACTTTCAGCCTTCCTGTTGCAAGACCAAACACAACAAACTCCTTATGTCTCCTAAACTAGGGCAGCTCCTCTGTTCCTCTCTTGCATCCTCAAAGCAGACTGAGGCTATCCCCATCCTGCATCTGCTTTTAAGTTCTTATTTGCATGGCAAGGCACCTATGTGAAAGCAGATGTGGTTGGCTTTATTTAGCTTGGTTAAATTTCAGTTACAAACCAAATCTTATTTCTTCCCCCCCCCCCCCGGTTTCTTCATGGAGGTATGGCCTACAGGAAGGAGCATGTTTGCTGGGAAGGAAACCTCATATTCAAGCTGCTCTGATCAGATCAATGGTATCTCACTGATTGAGCCCAGGAGAACTATAATGCCAGTATTAAATCCTGAGGGACCTGCCATTTAGGGGACAGGGTTTCCTAGTCTGCTCTGTAGGGATGGAAGTTGTAAGAGTGAGCACCACAGTAAGTCAGAGCCTGGGATGCTGCAGCAGTTCTGGAATCGGAATCTTGCACAGATCACACTGGATCCTAAGGAAGAGTCCTGAATATCTGCCCCATCAGTCTATGGCTTTGAGACAAGTTGCCAGTGCTGTTCCTGGCTGTGGGTGATCTTACTCCCCTGTGGACTGCTGTTTGGGGGCTTTGCCCTTCAGTCTGGGTGTAAACCTTTCCACTTATTCACACAGAGATATTTGCAACATGGTGATACTGGCCAGAAGCTTTGATTATGAGCTGCTGTGCCTGTCTTCAGCATGGAGATGACCTTTGTCAGCTGCCAGGACTGCTGTAAGAGGCTCATGTATATTTGAAAGCAATGGGCAGTCAGTATTAAGTCATCAAGATTATCAATGCTTCTGCAAAAACACCACCTTGAGTATGTGGCAGACATGGGGAGCACCAAGGCCACATTCAGACCCATTTTCGTGCATGGTGTCTTTGCAGTCAGCCTTTCTGGGAAGCCAGAAAGGTGTCATTAAAGCTGCTTGCATGACTGGGGTTTATGGTAATGCTCTTTTCAAGCCACATAGTTCAGGAGAAGAAGGTAGGGATTGCACTGGCTCCAGGAGATGACAATCTCCCTGGGAAAAATTCTGCATCAAGGCGGTGGAGAAATCTCCACTGGCTGGATATGGACAAGGCTGTGCATAGATCTCCCTGGGGATGCTATGGAGCTCCCTGAGCCTGGCAGACAGGTACATGTTGCTATTACTGAAGAATGTCTGTCCTCTAGTCAGGAAGGAAACTTGACTTCTCTGCATTCGAAAGAGAAACCTTGGTTTCTCATCCACACTGCAAAGTGTGGATGAACATACCAGCATTTCTCGTTCTCTCTCTTTTTTGTTTTTCACCACCTACCTGTTGTGAATATTTTTCCCTAGGGTTTGCATTTGATTTCTTTCAAAGATGCCAGCTTGGCTTTCACAGAGATGTCAGCAGAAGCACTGCGAGACCGGCATGCGGGTTTCCTCCCGCCAACATCCACAGTAGCTGCCTCCAACTGAGCAAGGTGCCAAGGCCCCTTTGCACAGCTGATGAATTTCAGTGTGTGAATTAACTGGCTGCCATGTCACCATTTTGTGTGTTAGACTTTAACTTTGGCCTGAATTGTGTTTCTAAGCCTAAAAGCTCCTCAAACAGGAAAACGTTTTCACTGGCTCTTGCGGCAAGTTTTTTCCCTGGATTCAATTATTTATTGGCTGTTTCCCATGTGATTTAACACATGGATTAGTTGAAGCCTATGTGGCCTTCACTAGAACTGGACCAGAGGCAGAAATACAGCTCTGCTAACATGGTCCTTGGATTCGGGGAATGACCATGGGCACTTCAATGATCCAGGCTGCCACAAAGTTCAATGTTGTTTATACTACAATAAACAGTTTCTTGGTCCAGCTTGATGCATGCAACCCTTGGAGGGAGACCCAGGAATGAAAAGCATGCGACAGCATCTACAATGTTTGTAAAAATAGAAATGGCATTCTGGAGTTTCAGGAAAATACAACAAGCAAGTTTTCTAGGATATACAGGAAGATACTTTCAAATCTCCCTAAGCAAAGCATTAAGGGACTGTCCACATCTGGATTAGGGCAGGTCATGACTTTCAACAGCGAGAGCTCTTCCTGAGTAAACCCGTAAGTGCACCAGCCCTGTGCCACTGTTTGTGGCAGAGCAATACAACCTTTCCTGCCCCTCTGACCTGTGTATAGCATTTCCATTTCACAGGTTCCAACATTTACATGGGCTTCAGGATACGGATACAAATGACTTTGCCCTCTTCGCCACTCCTGTCAAGCTCTATTCTTTGACAAGCCCTGTTTTCAGCAGTGAAAAAGAAGATGGGTGATTGATAGAAAAGGATTTAGCTAGGGCAGGGTCCAACGTCCACTGTTAAAAGTGATCTTTGCATCAGTCCCATTTTTAAGAAGTAGCATCAGTATGTTTGGTGTTCTTCATTGCAGGGGGGGTTACAAAAGAAAGGGGTTTTTACATTGATATTAGGTACCATCTAGATTAAGAATTCAGCAATACATGTCCTGAACATTTGTTAGTTTTGCACAGAAATGAAAGACATTCATTTCTCAGAGGACCATTTCCATCACTGCCAGGCTCTGCTAAGCTGAAACCCTGAGTACGATTACTGAAGTGAACTTGAACCATAAAGATTTTTTAGATATTGCTCATCAGTGTCATATGAAAGCAAAATTCGGTGCTGGAGAGGGACTCTTCATCAGGGACTGTAGCGACAGGACAAGGGGTGATGGGTTCAAACTGAAACAGGGGAAGTTCAGGTTAGATCTAAGGAAAAAGTTCTTCCCTGTGAGGGTGCTGAGGCACTGGCAGAGGGTGCCCAGAGAAGTGATAAATGTCCCATTCCTGGCAGTGTTCAAGGCCAGGTTGGACAAAGCCTTGGGTGACATGGTCTAGTGTGAGGTGCCTCTGCCCATGGCAGGGACTGGAACTCGATCACCTTAAGGTCCCTTCCAACCCAAACCATCCTGTGATTCTGTGAGCCTAAAATAAAGAGATAACTAAAACAAGGGACAGGATAAATACATATACAGCCACAACAGTCTAGAAACAAATTCACTTTTAGTAAGACATCTTTCCATTTTCTAGTATCTTGGGTTACAATAACAATAACTTGTGCTAGCTTATTAGGTTGCAGATTAATGGGAACCCTGCTGACTTCTGTTTCTTTAGCCTTACTGTTATATACATAGAAAGGAAAGCTAGGAAACCCCTGCAGGTCACCTCTCATGCAGACGAAACACATCAACCCACGAAAGCTGTAACGTGCTCCCTGTTTTGGCAAACCAAAGCTGAAGAGAAGTGATGAATGTGCCATGTCCTTCCTGGCACCCCAAGTCCTCCTCCACAAGACAGAAATGTTTCAGGCTTTTGAGCTTTCTTTCCCTCAAATGGAAAAGGCCCTTTTCAGTTTCAGAAATCTTTTACATCACTGGTTTGGATCATTTTGATGGAACGAAACAGGAAGTGTACTTGAAAATAAGAAAAAAAAAAAAAAAACCAAACAAAAAATAGGACATGTGCAATGGCAGAGTGTGCAGCCTCGTGAACCTGGGCTGCAATTCACTGAACACAAGGTGCAAAATAGGTTATTTCCTATATTTTAACATTTTTCTTAAAAATCACAACTTCCCCCCTGCCCCCAGCAGGACTCTGATGATCAATGTTACTATCCCTCCACATTCCTCCACAAACCCTATTTACAACTTTTTCAGCCAGCACTGTAACTGCTGAGCTCTGCAGATGTGATTTGATTGTCGCGCTGAAGTATGAAGACGTGAAGCAGGTCTGACTGTAAGTATCAAGCAGTCATTTCAGATTGGTTCATCAACGAGCTTCACAATGTCTGTGGGATTCTGAAGACTTTAAATCCCATTATTAGGTATTTCCTGTCTCTGAGAGCTATACATTAAAAATATTTTGAGGTATTTTTTTTCAAGCATTTAACTCTGACCACTGCTGCTTTTCTCTGCTTCTTGTTGCCTGTTATTTTGTATAGGCATGAAAGGATGTTTCTATTTCACCCAGACTTGAGTGGGTGCTCTCAAAAATGGCACCAGCAGGAGTTTGGGAAAATAAAAAACCCAGAAAGATGAAGGTGTTTGTAGGAAGTACAGAGGCCCCAGGCTCCAGTGAGATTTGAACTCACGACCCCTGGTTTACTAGACCAGTGCTCTAACCCCTGAGCTATGGAGCCTTCCAATATTAGCTTTTCATTTCCAAATATTCCATATAATAATTGCCTCTGGAGTGAAACAAAACCTGTGCTGCCAAATTGTGCTGCTCCAGGATTTGCACTAACGCAAACATCCGAGTCACAAAACTAGCAGCACACCACATCAATCCAAACCAAGCTGTACCCTCCTTCAGCTCACCCCTGTAAGGACACCAAGATATGTGGCTGTCTTTTCCCTAGCTAAGTAGCTTGGGAAGCTTACAAACTTTCCAAATGATATTTGGGTTCTTTATAGTTGCACTAATTTACAAAGGAAGAAAGCGAAGCTTCTGAAAAAAGAACTCTTTATAACCTGCTGTTTTCTTTGGATATCAGCTGCGTATTTGCTTTTTTCCTCTTGGCTCTTCAAACGTGTTGATTCTTAGGAGTCCATGATGTGCTTTGGTTACTATGGCTGATGGGTGCACTTTCACATCTCTTAAGCGATTCATAGTGCCTGAGTTTTCAGGATAGTATCTATCTCCTGCAGTTTCATTCTTCACTGCAGGTAGTTAGACAGGGGTGTCATGAGAAACACTCCTAGCATTTGTTCTGTTTCCTCCCTTATTGAAACACCCGTTAAACTTTAACAGCCTTGGTGTATCAGATGTTGTTAGCTAATTATGACAGTCAACAATGTTTGTCTGTCTTATATTTGCATAGCACAGCTCTGTGCTTGTTTCCAACCCCGGGATTTTGTCTGACTGCTTCACACCAAGTGGCCAGGTTATGTTTCATTGGGATGCGTTGTTTCCACCAGGAGGATTTCCCAAAGCACGTATCCGCCCGTGACAATGGGTAACTCATGCATCTGTCTTTATTCTCTCACTTCACTTCTTCTAACTTTCCTTCTCAGGAGGCTGACATGAACCTGAAAGGATCAACAAGAGCAAGTGTACCTGGGAATGAACCAGAAAGTGCTGGGGAAGAGCTGTTTGGAAAACAGCTTTACAGAAACAGGACCTGAGGACCCTGGTGAACAAAAAGTTGAATGGAAGCCGGCAATGTGCCCTAGCTGCCAAGCGGTTAAATGTTATGCTGGGCTGAATATAGCAAAGTACTGCATTAGGTCAAGGCAGTTGGTCCTCCAGGTGATTCAGCAGTGCTAAATCCAGACCTAGACGCCTGTGTTCTTGCTCTTGAGCCAGGACCTCTAGGAATCCTCTTGCTCTGCCTGTGCGCAGAAGTGGCCCACATCAGGTCAGCGCGTCCGGACAGGGCTACAGGACGCCCTGGCAAGGCCTTGCCGCTGGCTTGAAGCACCGGCTGTGAGCGCCTGACTGAAGCCGTGGGGATGGAGCTGGCAGCGGGACTGCGGAGTCCCAAAGCCTGTGATAACGCTGCCAGGCTCCTGGGCGAGCTCTGCAGGAGAGAGAGGCCCGCAGTGACATGCCCCGGCCGGGACCAGTGCCATCAGCCCACCGTGCACTGTGACAGCCCCATCCCCTCGCAAGACGAAGGCCGGCAGCTACAAAGACCCCCCCACACCGGTGGTGATGCCTGAGGCACCGGCAAACGGAGCCGGGCCAGCAGCGGGGTCACGCACCGACCCTGCCCGCATCTCGACCGCTGCCCTGCGGGGGGGGGATCCCAGCTGCCCCGGCTGCGTCCCCGCTCCCATCCCACGGCAGCAGGAAGATCCGCAGCGGAAGCAGGGAGAGGCTGTGGCCGGGGCCTCTGCTCTCTGCCGGGGCAGAGGCTGCTCGTGGCTCCCTGCAAGAGGAAGGCCAGGAGCTCCCAGGAGGTACAGGAGCTGAGCCCCGAGACCACCTCCAGCCCCGCTGCTTGCAGAGGGGGGCAGGAGCGGACCCCGAGGCCAGCACCAGCCCCGCTGCCTGCTCAGGGGGACGGGAGCTGTGCGCCGAGGCCAGCACCAGCGCAGATACCTGCCTGGGGGCACAGGTGCTGAGCCCCGACTTCAGCACCAGTCCCGCTGCCTGCACAGGAGGGGACAGGATCTTAGCCCCGAGGCCATCACGACCCCACTGCCTGCACAGGGGGGACAGGAGATCATCCCAGAGGCCAGCACCAGCCCCGCTGCCTACATAAGTGGGGCAGGATCCGAGCTCCGAGGCCATCACCAGCCCCCCTGCCTGCACGGGGGGAGAACAGAATGTGAGCCCTGAGGCTCAACTCCTGTCCCTCCTGGGCAGGCAGTGGGGCTGGCGCTGGTGTCAGGGCTCAGCCCCTGTCCCTGCCCGGACCGGCAGAGTGGTTGGTGCTGGTTTGAGGTCTTAGCACCTGTCCCACTTCGGGCAGGCAGTGGGGCTGGTGGTTCCCGCGGGGCTGATCTCCCAGTGCCCCTGGCATGCAGGTGTGTTGGTGATGCTGTCGGGGCTTAGGTCCTTTCTGTTCATATTCAAGGAGCTTACCCAAGGGGCCGGCACCAGTCCCGCTGCCTGGTGTAATCACAGGCTGTCTACGTTTGCCACTTGGTCCCTGACTCATGGCCAGCCAGTGCATCTTGGTAAGCTTGGGAAAGAAATGACTTGATTGGGAAGAGGGAAATAAACTGTGCAAAAATTGCATCTGGTGGGTATTTCTTGGTCCTACCATGTGCTCCTGTTTTCAGGTAGATGCAGAACTTTGAGTGACTTGGTCTAGTGGAAGGTATCCCTGCCTGTGGCACGGAGTTGTAATTGGATGAGATTTAAGGCCCCTTCCAATCCAACTATTCCTTAGTTGGTTCCATCTCCTTCTGTTTTTTTCTCTTTTTCTATGGGTGAAAACCATGGCACAGGCAGGTGAGAAGCAGTTAGAAAATCAGGATGTACTTGGAGCAGTGGATGCTAACGGAAGAGGCCACTTTCCCTCATGTGCATGTTCCCTCACTAACACCTTAGTTTCCACTAAACCCTAAACCCTCCAGTAATTTTTATTGTTATAAAGCACCTTAAACACACTTAAAAGAACCTGCCCTGGAAATATTCCTGATCCTGGGAAGACACAGAGCAAAGCATCTCAGTTTGGTTTTCTTGGCTAAAAGAACCACCAGCATGTGGTTCTTCTCTAATAGGCTTCTTAGAATGGCACAAGCCAAGAAGAAGAGGAAACGTGCTGGTGGTTCTTTTAGCCAAAGGAGCATTCGTTTTGTCTCCATTTGTTTAGCTGGTTGCTCAGAGTTCAGTGGTTTCCAACAGAATCCATTGTTAATCCCATCAATTAGAAGACAACAAACTCCAAGTATCACCCCGGACTTCCCATAGCTTAGTCTGTGCTGCTCACACCATCAAATCTGTGCTTGTATTTATTTGAACAAGCAACATCTGGGAACAATCAAGTAATCTGAAAATCTGCCCCCGAGTTTGAGGAAATGTCCTCCTGAGAGACACATTAGCTGCTTTGTCCAGAGCTCATGCAACATGCTGGCAGCACCCAAACCCCAGTGCTTTTCCATTGCCACTATCACGCTGTGGTTCGGGTGACTGTCAGCAAGGAACTGCTGCAGCTGGTTTTCTTTTCTGCCATCCATTGTAAATAAATAAATCTATGTAGGTAATAAAGTAGAGAAGAATTGCTCAAAGTCGTGAGGCTGAAATTAAGGGGAATAGATAGTGTACTCTTCATATGAAAAGGCAAGGCCCAGACATTGCTCTCTGGGATGTACCTTTGAAGTCCTTA
This sequence comes from Pezoporus flaviventris, assembly GCF_033815535.1. Taxonomy (NCBI): domain Eukaryota; kingdom Metazoa; phylum Chordata; class Aves; order Psittaciformes; family Psittacidae; genus Pezoporus; species Pezoporus flaviventris. Next base: position 1,441,280 of record NW_026892702.1, on the reverse strand, counting down.
CTTGAGTAGGGTTATCCACTCAAGCTAAGAGCAAGGGTTTTCCTCTAAAGCAGGTCCAGCCTAGGGATCTCTGATTTCTCTTTATGTGGGTCCAGCTATCAGTGAACAGATGGTGTAACCTTAGAATGACTGACCAAGCTCACAAGAAGCCATCTACAAAATAAACACTCCAGGGACTAACCTGAAATCAGTAACTCTTCACATGAGCAAAGAAACAGATGGTGTCTAAATCAATTACAATGTACTTAGAGGTGTTTGCCTACCATTTGACAGGCAAAGCGATAGGATTGCAGGGATCTTAGTATCTCTGTTTAGACAGACATCTGAAACATTGGCCTTGATAGCAGCAAGATTCAATATGTTGGCTCATGGAAGATGAACTTAGGTCAGCCACAACCTATACATGGGGATATACCCTTCCAGAAGGTCCTCCAGATGACTGCATGAAGTAAAGGTCTCTCTGCAAGGACATAGGAGGGTGGAGAGAGTACCACAAGTCTTACAGTCAGCACTTGGACTTGGAATGTCAGGTTTTCCATTTTGCTCCTCATGCTTTGCAAAGGCTGGTGGGGTGCACTTAGCTGTGCAGCTGGTAAGAACAGGAACTTCTTCCTTATGTCTAATCTCAGTGTCACCTCTGGCAGGTTAAAGCCATTCCCCTTGGCCTGTCCTTACAGGCCCTTGTCCCAAGCCCCTCTCCAGCTTTCCTGCAGCCCCTTCAGGCACTGGAGCTGCTCTCAGGTCTCCCCTTCAGGAGCCTTCTCTTCTCCAGGCTGCCCCAGCCCAGCTCTCTCAGCCTGGCTCCAGAGCAGAGCTGCTCCAGCCCTCGCAGCATCTCTGTGGCCTCCTCTGTCATTGCTCCAGCAGCACCACAACCTTTTTATTGGGCTGCCTGGCAGAGTGACTCTACTTGTTAGCTGTATTTTGGGATATATGTGCTTCTTTCTGCAGCATGCAATCATGGTGTGACTAAGTGTCGTGGTTTAAGCCCAGCCAATAACTCAGAACCCCGCAGCCCCTCGCTCACTCTCCACCTTCCCCTCCCACCCCGGTCTCGAGGGATGGGGAAGGGAATGGAAAGAATGTAGATCCCATGGGTTGAGATAAGAACAGTCCAGTAACTAAGGTATAACACAAACCACTACTGCTACCACCAATAACAATAATGATAGGGGAAATAACAAGGGGAAAGGATATAAAACTAAAAGGGGAAAAAGAAAACAAACACAAGTGATGCACAATGCAATTGCTCACCACCCACAGGCCGCTACCCAACCTGACCCAAGCAGCAATCTGGGCCTTCTGGGTGACTCCCCCCAGTTTCTATCCTGGGCATGATGTGCCATGGTATGGAATACCCCTTTGTCCTGGCTCTGCTTCCTCCCGGCTTCCCGTGCCCCTCCTCACTGGCAAAGCATGAGACTGAAAAGTCTTTGATAGGAGTAAGCATTACTTAGCAACATCTAAAAGCATTGGTGTTATCAGCATTGTTCTCAGGCTAAAGTCAAAAATACAGCACTGCACCAGCTACTAAGAAGCAGAAAAATGACTGTTACAGCCAAACCTAGGACAGTAAGGAAGAGTGGTGACATGATGTGGGTTCTCTTTTATTCAGCTGAGGCAAACTGAGACAGGCTGTCCATGGGCAGTGAGCACGGCAGGGATACTTCAGCCCATTCTCCTTCCCATCGCAGAGTCAGCAGCAGGGTGGGAAGCCAGCAAACAGATCAGCTTTTGTTTTCTTCCTTCCCTTCTGCCTCATTAACAAAACACCATCCTTTGGTTAGCCCTCAGGATGCCACGCCAAGGAAGCAGACTGAATCCAATGGTCTAATTGAGTGACCGCCCCTTAAAGTCCAAGATTCCAGGTGGGGATGAAAGAGTGGCAAATACAGGGTTAATTTTGAGAGAGCAAGAAACAGGGGAGTGGAGCAGAACTTTGTATTTAGCATTTGAACAAAGTTTGGGCTATGAGAAACCCTGTCATCTGCATGCATATTTGCATATACATGGTAAATATGGAGTGAGCCGGTCTGATGTGAGACCTCATATAGAGCTATGTCATCCACTGGGGTGTCACTTCCAGCGTCTCTAGCGCACAGAAGAAAGCTAGCTCTTTCCCTGCTGTCCCTTGTACCATGCCTTGACTTCTTCACATCAAGTAGGCAAGTCCTGCAGTGATGGGGTAAAAAAGCCCAGTCTGGTTGCACTACCTTAAATTTGAGTGAAACATTTATGAAGACTCTGTTAGCCTGCAGAAACTCCAGGAATGGAGGATGGTTGTGCATTATAGCCTTAGGCACTGAAATATCTCATGGCAGGGGAAAATGTACAGCAGCAGCTAACAGAGGACTCTGACTTTCAGGTTCTTAGTCAGAGATGTACAAAGAGAAAATATCAGTATAAATGGTTAAAGGGTGACTCAGAGTAAGTCACATTGTATCTATTATTCCTGCTCTTTTTTTGTGGAAGAAAATTGCTTTCTTTGAGAGAAATTGGAAATTAAGACTATCCATCCTTCCAAGCGTCAAAATACACAAACCCTCATTAGGTGGGCTGAAAAGCAATTCTCAGGCCTTTATCTGACAAGCCAAGAACACGGTTCTGCCTGCAGCTTTTAAGGAGAAATGATGGTTTCCCTGGCATGGGTTCAATGTCTGAGCCTGGCATTGGGTAAACTCACAAAGAAGCTTGAAGCCAATCAAGCCACTTTGTACAAATCCTGCTGACAAGGAGCCCTTTGGGGGCACACAGTAAGGACATACACCAATAAAATCCTGAAAATAATCATGAATGTCTTATCCAAGAACATGTGCTTGGAGGGTGGTTTACAAGAGCAGCTGGGCTCAGGGCCTGCGAACACATGGCCAAGCCATGAGAGACACTGGCTGGCAAAAGGAAAGAGGGAAACAATTTGGTACAGGCTGTTTTCAGCCGCTGATGTGAAAAATAACATGGTTTAAATGTGATGCTGGAAGCATTTTTATGAGAAATAAATGTGTCTGGTAATGGAAAGTGATGGAGTGGTGTGAATGTGAAAGGCTTGCTGGTGCTGGAAAGGCTGTCTCGTTGCTTTCTTGAGTGACTCTGCTGCAACTCTATTTCTCAAAGTCCATGTTTCCTGAGATACTTTGATATTGTCACCTCAGTGGTAGACCCTTGCAATGCTGAGAGCTGTCCTGGAAAGGTGTTGTTACTCCTGACCCTTACAAGCATGTCACGAGCTGCCACAGCCACCGCTGCGCTTTTGCTTCTGACACCAACAAGCACTAGGGGAGTGAGTGCTGTTCCCTGACAGCAGTGTCCCTACAGCCTGGGGCTGTCCCCCAGTTTCAGTTGTTGTCCCATCTCTGCCACCACCCCTGCCGATCCCAGGAGCCTCTCCCAGCACAGCTCCTCTTTTGGACTGGCTCCCCATGGGTAACAAATGGCTGCTCAAGTCTGACCCAGGCCAGGCAGAAGGTTTGCATCGTGCCTGGTGACCAATGCTCCAAGCAGGGCTGTACCCGCACCCTCAGATGAAGTGCCTGGAGGGTGCAAAGCTGGAAGTGGTTCCTTTTTTATCACTCCTGCAGGTCATTGACGTGTCCTCAGGCGCTGCAGGGATGTCCTGGGAATGCTGGCCCTGGGCGATGGAGAGGTGGCAAGGAGGAGGGAGTGTGGCAGGGGGCTCACAGCCGGCTCCGTTCCCCACCAGGTTGCTGATGTCAATCAGCGAGAAGACACTGATCCTGCCACCAGTGCCCTCTCATGCGGAGGTGTCCTGGCCATCAGCTGCTGCCTGCCCAGGAGGTGACAGGTCATCACAGCACAGCCACCACTGGCATCTCAGCTCTGCTGGAATAAACTGCTGCAACACAGATCCTCTCCTGCTTGGTGTTGGCTGGGGGTGCAAGGGGCTGTGCCGTGGGTCAGGGTTGGGTGGTCTGTGACTGGAATGTGTTTGTTTCCCTCTGCTACTGAGATGCATCATACATCTATGAAGTGCCAAGACCTTTACAACCCATACTGCATTGCTCCTGTCCTGAGAACTGGCTTCATGGAGCTGCAGAAACCCTTAGCTCCTCTGCTGAAGTGCTAAAACCCCTCTCTTCCACGCATCCTCCTCTGTACATGGTGGGAAACACAGAGATCACAAACACGGGCTGAAGCCAGCACAGGTGAGCAGTCTGCAAGAAGGCTGCAGAGGAAAGGAAGTCCCGATGGCGGTGGTGGTGGTGTCTCTGATTCCCACCTCATCTCCAGTCTTTCCCATCCCAACTTCTGCCTCCTTGAAACAGTCCCAGGAAATGGCAGGAGGTTGGATTTTGCTTTACATGTCCAGCTCCAGCTCATGCATGTGCATTACAGAGAAGAAAACCAGGCATGTGGTTGGCGGGAGGAAAGTCCTTAAGAGCTCTTCTCCAGTGGCCTGAAAGGAGAGCAAAGCCCATGAAAGCAGCTGCTAGCATAGTAGGGACCAGGCTGGGAGGATGGGCAGAACACACTGACCTCTCAGTAAGGAAGCTAAGCTTTCAGCAAGGAAAAATGATGATCAGAAGAGCAGAACTGGCCTATCAAAGCGAAACAGCGCCTGTGCACAGCTCCTGTTCTTCGGACTATCAGTGGAGACAATCTTATTTCTCTCTCTCTGAGCAGTCTTTCATATTAAGTCTCTTATCAGTGGGTTTGTGCCAGCACAGCACAATGCTTGTCTGCGCATCCTGAGCTGGTGGGGCTCTCAGGAGACAAGTGTTTCCAGACATCCAAGGGTAGAAATGAGCTATGGGAAATGAGCTCTGCGGGTGCATCCCGTGAAGGGGCTTCTGCAGAAACCAGGGAAGTGGGTTTGCAGCCCCACTGCAGGGTGCTGATCCCTGAACTCTGTCAGACTCAGTCCTGGGGGAATAATGGATAAATCACAGCCCTAAAAATCTCTCTCGTGAGAAACACTTGGGCCCATGAACTCCTTATTTACCTGCTACTTCACATACCACCCAGGGCCAGTTTTGGCTTTAGGCATAGAAATCTGCATGTATCTATCTACCAAAATGACCCTTCTGCCTGTTGTACACAGAACCCCCAATCACTTATTCAAGAGGGAACCAAATCTCTCCCTCGCCCCAGTGCGAGCACAGCCTGTTTTGAGAAGATTCAGTTTTCTCAGTTAATGCAAGAAGTGCCAGTAATGAAGCCACTCAGTCAACGTAGCTTCCAGCTTCTTGGGAAACTAAAACGTGATCCTTTTTTCTTCTTTACCGTGGCAGCACCAGAATTCATTATTCTATCCCGAAGGAAAGGACAGGGCAGAGGTGACTAAAGCAGAATTTTCAGCTAGCAGCAGCACCAGACTCCAGGCATCAGCCCAGATGTATCAGTCACCTCAATAAATAAAGTGGCTGCAGACAGGAAAGTTGTTGTCTAATACTCAGCAGAGCCCTACAGTAGATGTGATAGGGAGTGTATTTGCCATCCGTATTTCACATCATCAGAACTAAACCCTGACAGCAAGTAAGACTAACACTGAGGAATCTGATCCCCGTGGGACTGGATTGTGGCAGCAAATGCAAGATCAGGCACCATGTGTGTTGCAGGAGCCGCACGTTGTGGGGGTGACACAGTGGTTCCTGCCACAAAGGGTAGACGTGGGTGCACTTCTGCTTCCATGAAATTGCCTTACTCCCAAACAGTGGTGGGTGAGCCTGGACTGCCTTGGGTTTGTCACCAGCTGTGCCACTTTACACCTATCTACGCTAGATTTCCTCTCCCGTTTCACTGTGTATTCAGTCTGGTAATGTCCTCCTAAAGCTAGTTACAGTTTGTTCTTCTCCTTACTACTTGGATTATCACCCACAAACGTAGACATTTTGCTGCTCGCTGCCTTCTCCAGGCCATGAATGCGCTGGACAGCCCAGGTCCCAGCACAGAGCCCACGGGGTCAGCTAGAGACCTCCCCACCATGAGAGCTGACTGTTCACCTCTGCTTCCTCTTCACCTGCACCTGTCAATGCCAGGACCTTCCTTTGTCCTCTGCTCTCTGAATTTCCTTAAAACTTTAGGTAAGGATTTTGTAAAATGCTGCAGAAACCCAGGTAAACGTCATCAACTGGATCACCCTTGCTCCATATGCTTTTTGGTGCTTCCCAGGGTCTCCAGAAAGCTGACGAAGCAGCATTTCCAGTTTGGGCAGCCACGCTGATTCTTCTTGAGCAGATCATGTTTCCCAGGTGCCCCCTCATTTCTAGATGAACAGTTCTAACACGGCAGTTTGACCCCACTGTGCACTCCTCTAACAGATTTGGGAGCTTGAAACAGCCCAGGAGATGGGCTAGCCACCTTCGAGGGGAAGATGCCCTTGCCCGTGGCACGGGGTTGGAACTGGATGAGCTTAACGTCCCTTCGTACCCAAAGCAGGCTGTGGTTCTATGAAACAGCAAGCTTTGAAACCCCTCCTGCAGACAGGGCTGCCCCTTCAAGGACGATGAGACCGACGCTTCATACACCTCCCTGCAGACTCCCGAAGGAGACAGTGGCAGGGAGCGGAGGGAAGGAAGGTGCATGGGGTTTCTTCACTGCAGCCCCTCTCCCTCCTCATGGAACAGCCGTGTACCTCCTCTGGAAACAGCCTCTGTCTTTCCGGGAAGCATCAGCGCAGTTTCGCATGGCACGAGTGCCCTCTAGTGCAGACCCAGAGCTCTCCTTCACCCCAACCTTGATGCGCCTCTCAAAAAGGGACCCCACGCCTGAGCCCCAGGCCTTGAAGGAACAGCACTCCCCGTGGGCCATCCACACTGATGCCTTTAGCCATGGGAATGGCAGGAAAGAGGAGCGACAGGGAATGCTTTCCTTAAGGAAAATCACCTTATTTCAGTACTTTCCAAATGGGTCTGAGTTTTCAGCATCGTCATGGAAATTTCCTTTCTGATTATTTGTTCCAAATTCTTGCACACTTGGTGTCTGGGAAGAAAAGTAGGTGAGAAATGTCTCCCATTGGGTGTCACTGAACAGCTAGACAGCACCAGTCACACAGAAAACCTGTCACAGCAGAAACCCACATCATCTCCTGAAGGAAGAAGTCCTGCTGAGAAGAGCTCAGATCATGTGGGAAGGCTTCTCTAAAGGGTCCCCCCATGGCATGGCAATCACTGCAGAGCAGAGCTGGGTGCCAGGCCAGCTCTGACCCACTGCCTTCCCTGCAGTGGGCTGTAGTGGTATCAGTGGTATCTGTAGTGGTGTGTAGTGGTGTCTGTGGTGGTACCAGCGGCATTGTGCTGCAGTGACAGCAACGTGGTGCACAGGACTGAGATCCTGAGATGTACCCTCAGATGAAGCATTCAGGCACAGTGGCTGTGAGCAGACATCACCCTTGGAAGAGATGAACACTCAGCCAGGGCACGACTCACCAGGATGGGGTCAGAGCTCTATGGAGATAGGCACATTGCCGGCTCTGGAACTCCTGACTCAGGGCAGAAGTCCTCAGAAGCTGTAATTTCAGTCATTCATGACATTTTATGTCTTCTGCTGATACTTGCAGAATGTTATAAATGCTCCATATGGGCTGTTAATATCAGACAGGGCAGTGTCCTCCAGTGTGTGGAGGGCTTCATCATACATTTTGAGAGGGTGTTTGTTGCCTTTCATGGGCCAGTTCCAAGGTGTGGTGCTGTGAGTGGACATTTCTTGGTTTCTGGAAAGGGAAGGCTCTGAGAAGTATGGCCAAGGTGAGCAGGAAGGAGGTGCTTTTCCCCAGGAGGTCCTGTCTACAGCTATTTTCCTTGGAGCCCTTGAGGCTGACCTCGGAGCAGTGCCAGCGGATGAGTTCAGGCAGAATGAGGAAAAAGCAGCCTTTTCCCACAGAATATGGATGATTTGTCTACACTGATTGTTGGCAATTCCTTCCAGCTGAGTTGGCTTTCAGGTCAAATGCTAATTTCCTTTTTATTTATTTTTTTTTTTCCTCTTTAATCAGAGCAAATTCTGGTCTTCTTTCCATTTTGTGATCTACTGCTCTGAGACTATTTCTAACACCCCTCCTTATCCAGCTGAGACAGGACAGGCATGCAACACCTCACCTTGTTCTCTCACCCTGGCAGCCTTTGCGTTGGGTCCCAGGGGTGAGGGAGGCTGGAGTATCCCTAGGGTAGCCTGGGCAAGCCAATTCCTCTCTGCCTCATTTGCAAAGTGGGATAATGGCCCAGTCGCACAGCCCAAAAGTGATTCTCTGCAGCAGGGATCCAAAGGCTTTAGCTAAATTTCCTTCAAAAATCCCTAAATGAAGCTGCCCTAAATTATACCATTTAGACTAATATGACAGCGCCCGTGAAAATTGCATTTTCCCAAATTGTTGGCTCCTCCTGAATTTGGGAGCATGTTAATTTTCTAGAGCAGCTAAATAGTTTCCTCTGATGATTAAAAAATGAGCAATAATAGCAGTGTCCGCCTTCCCGAGGCTCATGTGAGGTTTACCAGCAAGAAATTAAACACAGTAGGAAATTCCTTGAAAGAGTTAGAAAACAAATGATTGATACAATCTCTCCCTCCCTCCCTCCCGGCTCTGTGATCTGCTTTTAGAATGATTATTAAACACAGCAAAATTCATTTGGTGCTGTAACATGAACAAGACAAATTACAGTCTCTGGAGCTCAGTTAATTGCTAAAGAACATACTGACCCTCTGCGGGTTCATCAGTTATGGTAACTAATGAAGAGAAATGTAAGCCTTGCGATGTGGGTCTGCAGCAAGGCTGCCCTCCTGCTGCATGCAGGCAGGTCCACCTCAGCTCTGTGTCCTCTGGAGTAAATTATAGAATCCTGATTTGTGTTGGAAGGGACCTTAAAGCTCATCCAGTTCCAACCCCTGCCACGGGCAGGGACACCTTCCACTAGAGCAGCTTGCTCCAAGCCCCTGTGTCCAACCTGGCCTTGAACACTGCCAGGGATGGGGCAGCCACAGCTTCTCTGGGCACCCTGTGCCAGCGCCTCAGCACCCTCACAGGGAAGAGCTTCTGCCTTAGATCTAACCTGAACTTCCCTTGTTTCAGTTTGAACCCTTCGCCCCCTGTCCTATTGATGCAGTCCCTGATGAAGACTCCCTCCCCAGCATCCTTGTGGGCCCCCTTTAGATACTGTAAAGCTGCTCTGAGGTTTCCATGCAGCTTCTCTTCTGCAGGCTGAACAGCCCCATTTTTATTTCTTTTGGTGTGAAATGAAGCATCTGCACTACCTTACTGGGCAAAACAGGATATGGATGCCCAGGAGCCACTGCAGGAATGAGCAGTTCAGTGATCAGACTCCCACACTTGATTCTCTGCAGCTAACCTGAAGGATCTTGCTAAGACATTGAGTCTTCTTGAGGTGCGGCTCATCTTACCTCACTTTAGGTCTTTGGAAATAATCCAAATTGCCCATGGGCTTCACCAATCCCCAGCAAGCCCTGTGGGCACTTTCCATATCCCTGACACCCAAGGGCCTGCCTGCCCTGGCGGTTTCACACCTTCCTCAGGGTTTGCAAGTATGATCCTGAATCTCATGGCTAGTTGACTTCGAAATGTCACAAGATTGCTCTAAAAAGCACTAGGCAATACTTAGGGATGGGGTGTGTGTGTGTGTGTGAGGCCACATTCAGGTTTTTTGGTGTCATCATAGAGGTGGAAGTTTGAGATTTGCATGTGGACTTTCAGTGCTCAGCGCAGGCTCTGTGCATCACAGGAGTCATGGTAAATTCATGAGTGCTGACAATGCTGCATGCAGTTTCATAACAGACCCACTGCTCTGTTTTCATCAAAACACACCCAAATTATTTTTTCTTTTTTTTTCTTCTTCATCGTTCTATTGTATTAGACCAAGACGTAAAATTATTAATAGAATAGTCCATTAATTTTACGATATTTCATTATTCAATTATTTCCTCCATTATTCTTCCACATTAAATCTGAATAATTTATTCAGTGAATTTTGCAAGCAAAATGTTCAATGCATAATTTTCTCCTTTGTTAATATTCTCCTAGTTCTAATTGTCCATGAGAATTTGATCTAATGTTTTACAGAAGAGCAACCTGAAGACAAAAGGCCCAACACAGTGCTGAGCTGAGCGGGACTGTTGGTGGTTGTTCCCCACTGAGGCTCTCGATGCACCAAGTGTATGCTGTGAAGCCAGCAGAAAGAGGCAACAGGCTGTACCTGCACTGGAGCCAGCAGAATAATGCTTTCAGGCAAAATTTTGGGGAACTTCTGGAATTCACCATAATTTCCATGAGAGCCTCAGCCATTGCTGGGATGTTTTTCGTTAATACGGCGAACTCTCGCAATTTCCCAAATGAAAACCACAAGCAAACTGAACCCTTTTGTTTTCATTGAAAACCATTGCCCAGCCAGTCACCTTCACTGTTTACTCAGCTCAGCTGCCCGTGCTGATTTATAGGCAATATCCAGTTAAAGTGGGACACCCTAAGTCCATATTAAGAGATTGCTGGAGCCACGATGAACTCAATGTTGGCATCATAACAGTTACAACTCAGGGAACAGCATTTTTCCTAGCCTAGTCAATAAATTAGTGGTAGAAATAGTGGTAATGTGAAGTGATAAAAATAGAGTCCCACAAATGCAAGTTTTCCATGGTAAAAGCTAATAACTGCTATTTTCTAAAATAACATATTAGTGCTTACCAGCTCAGCAGAAGCATATGGACTGTATCAACCCATTGCAGGGTTCCCACCAACCCACACAAAAGGAGATTTTCTGGTCCACTTGGACAAAAGTCTCCAGAAATAGACATGCCTTGAATTGCCCTGAGGTGCGCACACAGAATAACGGGGCTCCAGATAAACCCAGGTGCTCCAGCAACTTGAGGAGTCAAGTCACCAGTTGGGAATATCCATGCCAACTCCTGCAGAGTGTGAAGGCAGCAACAGCTTCAGACCCTGCTCTCCAGGGAGGGGAATGGCACCCAGAGACTTCGTTGAACTGCAGTTGTGTTGTGCCTTGGTGGTTTGTGGTTTGTAATGGCCATGTAGAGGGGCCAACAAAAACCAGCCTGGAGTCTGCATCTCTCCAGGGAACTCTAGTTTCTGCCTAGGGTGTCTGGCTGAGCTGTAGCTGGTGCCTCTGGATTAGACCCGATGTTTCTCTCAGCAGATCCAGGGTTGCCCTAAGCTCTGCAGGGGCAAGCTGGAGAATGTCATTTGCTCAGGGGGTGGGTAGTCTTTACTACTGGCAGCCAATGTTTAAGGCACTAGAGAATCCGGGCTGGATAGACAAGAGGGGCAGGGAGACCAATGGGAAATGTTTCACTGCCCCAAGGGAGGGCAACATCTTGGTTTTTCACTTGCGTGGAAGACTTGTTGGGCAGCGTTAAAGGTGTTGTGAGGTGGTTGGGCTTCCCCTTCCTCCTGCCCTGTCCGAAACAGATGTAAAAATTGGACCAAGGGAAGAATGCTCATTTAAAGGCTTCACACATTGTTCCTGCCAAAAAAAAGAAGTGTTAGGAGGGCAACCAAATACAGCCCATACACAACAGGCACCCAGAAATAATGAGCCAAGTTCCCTCAGCTGGAATCCTTGTATTTTTAGGAATCATGAAGAAAACAGAATGTGTAGATTAAAAATAATATTTTCCATGCAACATGGAAACCACCTTAATTCTGACCTTGCTGCAGGAACTGAGCTGAGGCTGCAATGGACTGAGCAAGGAGCACAGCACAGGGGAGCAAGGCGTCTTCAGTGGCCTTCAGAAGGGGATGTCAGCTGTGGTTGCAATAGAGCTGAGTTTTCTTACGCAAGTCTAGGCATGTTGCTCATAACAGGGGAAAAAGCCGGGAAAAGAAATGAAGGTAAGCTTTTCTTTTTAAGTATTATTTCATGTGAGGAACAAGTGAGTCACTGCTGTAATAGCAGTGTCTGATAAGGACTATGACTGTAGACACAAGGATGCTGAAAGGGAATATTAGCTCTTTTAATTGATACCGAAAAGCAGAAAACAGTCTTGATACTGTGTCATGCAGAGAACTTGGGAATCCACCTAGTACTTTGGAGCCATTAATTATTCCTTAATTAGAGCAAGGAGAATTTGCAGGATATGTGACAGCAGTTAATGGCTGCTTGTCCTGAGAGACATGGATCTGGGTACAGAAATAGCAAGTTCCTTACACAAAGGGCAGCTGACTTTCTGGACTGATCATGTGTGTTTATGGACAGGGTATATGTTCACATGGTGGAGCCACATGAACGTCCTTGTGCCAACACCAGTCCCTGTGAATGTTTTACAGAGATTAAGGAGAAAAGGAAGTGACCTATAGGAGAAGCCTTGGTGCTGGCACTCAACATATATCCCCGCAGAGGACTGGGTTCAAACTCAGTCCTGCTCAGCTCTCAGCAATGGCACAAGAGAAATTCCTTTCCATATTGTCATTGTGTTTATACTGGTGCCTCCCAGGCCTGGGCTGAGAACAGTGGGTGATGCTGGGCTGCATGAACATTAAAGAGGCGCAGGGAGCTGTTGCAAATTGCTGGGCTCCAGGGGCCAGGCATCACATGGAGGAATGGCCACATTGGTTGTTTTACATCTTTTATCATTTGGCAGTAATGTTACTGTGACAATTGAAACAGAAGATCAGATAAAACCTGCAAGAGCCAACAAACCAATCTTTCATTTGGAGTCAGCTACAGCTGTCCTCTAAGTCCCAGTGTATAAAGACCATTTGGATTGTGGCCTCCTCAACAAGGTGAGACAAATATTTCTTGATATTCATCAAAACCCATTAATACAAAGCAGGTTATCTCTTGTGCAAAAGTCTGACATTGGAATTGTGACAAAACTTTGATTTGTTTTTTTTGAGTACTGTGTATACTTTTCAGTGCTCTTTAGAATACGAAGGTACAGGTGACTTTATCACGCCTGCTCTGTCTCTAGCCATCATTTTTATTGCCTTAACAGATGTGTTTGAAAACTATGGTGTGTCCTAACACCATGTCTCCTGTTGACAAGCTTACACAACTTGGATCCTGACATTTAGGACCTTCTGAGTCCTATCCAAATCTGTTCACAATTGCCTACACAGTTCTTGCTCTGTAGAGATCCATTCCTTCCCTGCAGTTCACTCTGCTGTTTCATTCATAAAGTTCAAGCACTCCTCTCCCAGCCTGGCATCACAAGCCAAGCTTTTCATCTCCTCCTGGAGAACAGGTTCTTCATGCCCCTTTGTTGCTCTTGCTCCAATTTCTACTCACCTTTTCAGACTGTACACAGTGTTTCAGGTGAGGTTTCATCAACAGCTTGTTCCGCAACACTAACTGCAAAACCTCTGTGGAAACACTTTATCTGTTACTGCCTCATACCTGTCAGAGTTTTCAGTTACGTCACGATAGTGGCAATACAATGACTGTGTTTAAGTATTTTTCTACCCCTCTTGCTTCCAGTTGGAAGCTCTATAATATAGCAAAATTCTGGTACTGAGCCCACAGATGCATGACCTAAAGACTTACTTGGGAACTTCATAACATTTCTGTTGATCGAGTCCTAAAATTCACAAAACACTTTGGATACTCCACTGAACCACCCTCACCTTCCAGTGATTTCATGACCTCATACCTGCTTCTCTGCCAAGGTCGCTGAGTAGAAGATCAGTTTGGTCTGCTCCAGGGTTGAGACCTGAAACTTCACCACTCCTGTTTCCAAGCTCAGCGGCTCCCCTTTCAGCACAATGTGTATGATTTTTCCAGGTAATTCCTTAGCTCCTTGAAATTTTTGAGCTAATCCCCATGTTTTCCAGATTAAATAACAATTTCCCAGGGGGCACAGTATCAAATACTGAAGTCTGTGCAGATGAGATGTGTGTTTCCTTTGCCTATAGCATCTGGAATCTAACTGAAGGAGGGCGCTGTGTTAGTCTGCCTGGAGCTATCTTGGATAAATAGGTGTCCCTTTTCCTCCTAGTTTCTACCTTCACTTCTCTCATCTTTCATTTGAAATTTGTTTTAAACTAACCGCCATGTACCGTAGGGGTCAAGTGAGTTTGTTCCTTCAGCTTCGGTAATACCTTCTTTCAGTTCAGCACAGAAATTCAGCACAGTATTGAGTGCTCTGATTCAGGCTTTCTAAAGATCTCCTTAAAAATCTTGAGAAGATTGTAGATCTTCTTGTGAAGATCTACAATTGCTATCCAGTGCTCATGATAGAAAACTACTAAAGCTCATGTTCAAATTCACTCAGATACCCTCTCCCCTGTGGCAGCTTGGCAATGAGATAGATGGTTACAGATGAGCTTATCTGTGAGGAAAATTCATTCACTGATAGCTTTGAAAAATTATGAGCCATCATCTAAAGACTCTGAAATGTGCAGCAATTTTCCTGTACAGTGCTTAAACTAAACATACCTCTACTTAAATGTCATCCACATTGTCTTGTGTTGGACACAGTCTCCAGGAGAATACGAAGCGTGTTGGCCCAGGGAGGGCAGCACACACAGCTGGACAGGAATCAGCTTCTGGCCATTGCTGGTATTGTGTTCTAAATATGATATTTATTAGCAGTACCAGGGGAAGATTAAGTTCAGGTACAGTGACAATGACTGTGTAATTTTAATAAACTCTGAATTTCAGTTTTCCCTGCTTAAAGTATTTTAAATCACACTTTAACTTTACAGTCAAGTGATTTCTAGAGCCACAGAGTGCAAAACAGGATTAGATTATTATTTCATGTTTACTGAGCCTTGCAGTCTCAGAACCACAAAACAGGGACCAAATCCAGTTTTGTCACGGGACATCATCTTCTTATTTCCGTATTTTCCAAGGAAAGAAACAATATTGGAGGCAGACGGTGTGACAGTCTCCCTGCAAGGAGCTCAGCAGCTGGATGTTTGGGGTTCCATCCTAAAGGATGGAGCTGTGGGCATTTTCATCCCGCGCATTGGAGCCTGTGAAAGTTGGATGGACCCATTCAAAACCGCTTCACTTTCGGAAGAGCGCTCCTTGCCTTTGGACCACTAGAGGGAGGTGCCTGTGCTGACGGGAGCTCCGCAGCCCTGCAAGCGCTGAGACTTTAAAGCGTTTGTAGATAACATGCAAACATCAAAAGGGAACGTGAATCTGTGTTACAGGGCTGACAAATGGCAAATGCAATATAAAATAAAAGCTGTCAAGTAACAAATGTGCTGCTGAGGGTACGGAGAGCTATCGAAGGAATCACATGGGAAGGGAAGGCAGTGGGTGCAGCTCTGCTGCTGGGTGACGGTGGGGAGGGAGTTGGGGGTGAGTGTGCCACACAAGCAGATGGGAAGGAAGATTTTAAGCAGAAAAGATGCCAAATCCACAGAAATTGCTCTGCAAATCCCACTCTCTGTCAGGTGTCTGGTCTTGAGCATCGAAAGCCCTCCAAACACCTGTCTTTTTCCTGCCTGTATCCCCCAAAACATCAAAGCAAAGCTGCAGGCTGGCTGATGGGGCGGAGGGGGAGCTATGCGATGGCTGCGGGGCTGTGTTGACTTGAGTGAGCAAATGGGCTATTGGGCCAGGTCTGGTTTAATCTCATTTTGGGACAGAGGAAGAACCTCACCCAGCAGCAGGGGCAGCAAAATTATTGCGTTTCTCCAGCATCAAGCACAGCAAAGCTGAGGAAGAGGAAGAGAAAAGAGGGCTGCAGTGAGATGGGCCAAGGAGAACTTGTTCATACGGAGAGCAAGTCTCGCATTTCAAAACTGCTGTGGGGAATGTGCTGTGGTGTCTGCCCCCAGTTTTACCAAACTGTACGTATTCATGTGAATCTACCTGTTCTTGTACTTGACCCCCCCAGCACGGGACTGTCTTTGTCACCATGCACACCCTGTGTGCGGAGGGAGAGAAACACACTGCTGCTGTCACATGCTGCCTGCTGCATCCATCCAAGCATCCCAGCCTTTTCTTGTCTGTCTCTTTGTTATGGGGCATGTACAGCAATTAGCAGCTCAGACTTCTGACTGTTTCCTGCTTTTTGCTTTTTCTTTCATATGTTATTCATTTTTTCCTACTTGTATTAGATGTTTGCAAGTCTTCCTCCTTTGAGCTGTGAAGAGAGCATTGGGCTTGAAATGCTTGATGGTGGTGACACCTTGGATTTTTTATGCTAGTGTTTGCTTGAGCAATTTTGTGTATGAAAGTGGAATTGATGAGGCAGGAAGAGAGGGGTGAGATACGTGAACCAAGCTGCATCCCTGCCATGGGCGCTCCTGGATCCCACTAAGAAACAGTCCTAGCGGAAGCTCATAACCTGCTCCATGCCAGGCTCTTTCCCATCCCATCCCCTCCCAGGGTCTACCTCAGAGATGCTGAGGAAGAATGAGGCTTGGATGTTTTTAGATGATGAATAATCTTTTGTATACTTTCTGCAAGGTATCTCACCTATAAATATGTAATGCAAAATACCCAGCCTCTGTTCACCCAAAATACAAGAGACTGATCTCTGTGTCCCGTGGCACTGAATTAATTTGTTTATTGCTTCTAAGAAGGTGCATCTAGCTTCTGCAAAATTCTTGTATCTATTCCCCAAAAAATTGTTAACAAAAAATGATAAATAATATATATATATTTTAAACCATTTTAGCAAGTTAACTCATGCTACCTCACCCCATCGCATTTCCCAAAACCTCGGGTGAATATGCACTTTTATCAGCACCCAAAATGAGGGCTGGGGTGAAGTATTTCCTGGAGAAGGTTGATAGATAGGCAGCATTTCAAGACAGAATGGCTGAGAAGCACGTTTTCAGACTCCAAAGCCAAAGCTAAGGTGATATGGGAAGGAATATTAACAGCGTAGACTCCAATATAACTTCTATTTGGAAACTGCCAGGAAGTGATTTAAAAATGCACCATCTAAAAAGATGTTTGCCTTTCAGCATTTAAACAATGAATTTAAATTCAGTTCACACAGCAATAATGTTGTTTGAACACAGGACCTGGCATTTATTTCACCTGGAGTAGCAAGTGCTGAGCTCTGGTGAAAACAGGGACTCAAGAGCAGAGCTGTCCACAATTGTATTAAAACCCCTTGCTCCCAAATCTCTGAAACATGCTACGTGAGTTTTGAAGGGTCTGCCTTCAGCACTAGACATATTCAATATTCCTTTAAAATCTGATTATGGCCCAAGCATCAGCGTCCTGCTGTTTCAAACAGAGGGTGACAGAGAACAGAAGATTTTGTCAAAAAAGTTTGAGGAAGGATGGGGCAATTCTTGCTTTTGTCAGGTGAAGAAAAGCCCTGATTTTTGCAGATTTTAGACAAAGAATGGGAAGGCAGAGCTGGAAATCTTGTCTGTTTTTCAAGAAGAACCAACGCAAATTGCTGCCAATGACTCCTCCATGTAATGCTTAATTTGATCAAAACAGAAAAAGAACAACCTTCACTCAAGTATTTTTCTTCAGTAGTAGTACTGATGATACTTTTTGCTCTTACAACTGTCTTTGAATGGTATTGGAAGTGACAATATACTTATACATGATTTTAGTGGTATCAGTGTTTTATCATATCAGAGGAGTGGGTTTATCCATCCTTACTAAGATCTTTGCTAATTCATTCAGGTCTGGTGGACTCAGTTTTGTGTCCCCAAAACCTACCCCAGGAAGAACTGATCTTTAGAGACAGATATGGAGAAATGCAACAAGTCAGGCGCATCACACTGATGATAGAAACATCCAGAAGGAGTTTGCTTTGGTCAGATCTGTCCTGAAGGAATAATTATTTCAAAGTGGAGCAAATCATGCCGTGCGGGATGGACTCACATGCAAGACCAGGAATTTTTTGCGATCCCGCTGAGATTCAGACCTGTGAGGAAGCATTTTTACAGTGATGGGACTGGCTGGGGCTATCAGGTAGGTTTGGGAGCAGCAAATCTCAGGGGGTTTTGAGTGAGATCGTTTTTTTATCTACCACTTGTCCAGATGCATTTTATTACAGTTGCTTTGCAGCTGTGTAGGAATTTTAAGCAGGATGGAGACTGGAAGAACCTGGCAGTGATAATTAATGTGGGAGCTGGGACTCATCTGTGTGAGAAAACAATAACAAAGTTAAAGCATTTCAGCTCTGTCTGCAGCAATCTGCAGGCTTGGGATAATTCTGTTAAAAAGCCTAAAATGTCTTTAGCAATAGATGGTCTTTGTCATTGTATCCACCATATAAGAACCTAGGAGGAGAAAAAGCTGTCTTAAACCAAATTAAAATCTATGTTTGCTTTTCTGATGGAAAATAGAAATGAGACCAAGAAGAAATGTTGGGTGTTTAAAAGGATGCTGTGATAGAGGGCAGAGGAGGTGGGGCAACTGATGAGGAGTGAACCTGGGCATCACAGGTTTGGTCTTTGCTCTGCTTGATGGGTCCTGCATTGACCAAAGACGTTCCTGACCTGTTGGGGTTGTACCTATGTAAAGAGACATTATCTGATCTTCAGCCTTGTGCAGGAGGTTTTGCACCTACTTCCCACCATTTGCATAACGATAGCCAATGGGAAGGCCAGCAACAATTCAGCCCTTAAAGTCTTCAAAACAGAGCAGTAGCTCAGCACCAGTGGGATTCCAAAGCCACTTTCCCATCATTAGGAGAAACCTGGGGGTGGGGGAAATCTGCCTTTAATAAAATGGGTTTGAGGCTTGGTTTGAGGCATGGCACAGGTCCATTGGGCTCCATTGAGCCAGTAAGATGGCACGAATGGAAGAGCCCATATCTTTAAATATTAACTATCACCAGGGTTTTGTACTTGGTAGAGATGTGCCTGGAGCTACAGAAACAGCTCCAGGGAGTTGCAAGGTGTACAAAAAAAAAAAAAATTACATTAAAATCTGTCCAAATAGGAATAATTTAAAGAGAGTTAAAAAAGGGTATTCAAGAATAGACTTGTTCTAAATGTCTCCATGCTGATTTCACTGCCTCCAAATGTGAGGTACAGGTATTTGTGGAGTTATAAGTAGGTCAGTTATTTTTGTCACTCATTATTACTTGTGAAAAATGAGTGTAGCAAACGTACTAACACACTGTAGCAGCTGAATTTGGGACGCAGCATTTCTTTTACACATTTTTAGGATATGTCTAAACGACACGATTTCCTGATTGCAATGTAGCAGTCAAGTATTTCCAAAGACCAGCATACCGGGACATGCCATGTGAAACCCCAGTCTGGTATCACAAAACTGCCATTGAAAATACCTGTGTCAGTCAGCTGCACTGTGGTTCTCATAGCAGCTGGATGCACCTTGCTGAAGCTTGGTAAGCCCGAGTCTCGTCTGAGCCGCAGGATTATTTCTTTTGCTGTTATTCACAGGTACATGTTCAGCCATACAAAGCACACAACACAGTTCTCCTGGCAGGGCATGCATAGTGTCACGGTAAGGTACATCTCCTCTTGCTTTAGAAGTCAACACTGGCTGCCTCTATGGTCAGCAGAGAGACTTGGGTGCTCTTAAAAGAGAATACACCTTGTCTGGAGGTGGGGGTTGAACCTTCTCCAGGAAGGTTTTCTCTTTCTTTGGACTTAAGATGGAGATGGGCATCTTAAACGATGATGTTAGATGAGATGACTCTAGAGTCTATTAACATCAACAGGGATATTCCCACCAGCTGACAGAGACCCTTGGTGTCACTCTTTACAAACCCCCTGTTATAGCCAAGCTCAAGCAGCAACGTCCAGGAGCAATTCCTGAATGTCCATCAACTGCAGAGCCTCAGTTACCGCTAGAAAATGCATGCACACCTTTAAAGTAGGGCTAGGTTGTGGTACAGAGGCTGGGGACAGGTCTTGGAAGAACCCTAAGCAGGCACAGATGAGCATTTTGTTTAGATGAGGTGCAACCAAAGGCTCTTGCACTGGAGCACTGTAGAGAAATGAGGGCTGAACTTCTGAAGAGCAGATGGGGACACAAGAGCTTGCAGGACTGTCCCTAAGGTGTGAGGATGGTCACAGGGGAAAAATGAACTTCCAGGCCAAGTGGCATGTTGAGCTGGGTGCCTGGGCAGGGTCAAATTAAAATGACAGCCTGCCAGATTTCAGGATAAATCAGCTCTTTCTGGAAAGTTGCTGAATATGCTGAATCATGCTCTTTGTTCCTGCTTCTTTCCATATGGGAGGTCTTCTTCCAATATCCCTGCCTTTAAAGGGAAACTGCATCTGCATGTTCACAGTCAGAACATCTCTTTGCTCCTTTCTCTTTTTGGTTTTTGTTTTCTTTTCTTTTAAAATACAATGGATGACAAATACGTGTCTCTTGGGTAAGGAGTACCCTGTTAGAGAACTGCCTCTTGCTCTCTGACTGCATTTGCTTCCAGCATTGCCGACTGTGGCTGATGGGAAGGTCAGGTTGACCCCGCTGGGCTTCAGTGGGGTTTCCCTCCTGCTTTTTGAGGTGGAGGGAGGATGTGTTCCTGCCCTGATGCCTCAGTTTGCACTCACAAATGTCAGTAGCAATGTGGGTGTTGTGTCAGTGTTTCTGCTGACACAGTGGCCAGTGTTCACTGTAGTTCAAAAGAAAACATTAGATATTCTCCAGGTTAAAAAAAGAAAAATATTTTCCTACTTTTTGCACTGTAGATTCTGCTAAAATTCTGGCCTCAAGGCTAAAATGTGACATTGAGTCCCCCAGTGAACATTTATTGCATTTTCTTTCACTATTTTTAAACTTAATGTAATTCAACCTCATAGAATATTCTTTGGTGTTCCAAATATGAAAACAGTGAACTGGAAAACCATTTCTTTCCCCTACACCGTTTGCCATCACCTTACCTACTCCCCACCTTTTTTTTTTGTCTCCTTCAAAACATAACGCTCCCATCTTTGAAGTCTGTCTTCACAAGAGCACCCTTCTCTTTCTGCAATACCTGTTTTAAGATGGAGTTCAGCTATTCAGAGATGCCTAAGGGTGATCGTCAAAGATATTTAAACATTTAAATTCCACAGAAATTGAAGGGAATGAGCTTTCTAAATGCTTTTGAAAAGCTGGGGCTTGTGCTTCTACATTTGAAAGCCCAGCTCTAAGAGGACTGAATGCAGCCCCGGGGATGACATGCAGACAATCTGGGCAACAGTTTTAGGATATCCTTTGGGTTTACTTTTTCCATTTGTTCAGAAAAAAAATCAGTCAAAAGGCATTTATAGAAAATTGTTGAGTCCATTTGGACGTGCTCCTAAAGTGAATCCATCATTTCCTTCCAACTGTGCCCAAATAATACTTTGAAATATTCCCTTACCTAAAAATCAGAAAATTTCATCAAACCCAGAGAAATCACACTCAGAATGATAGTTGATACTCACCAGGTAAACAGTGTGTTTGGTGTTGAAGGAAACGCTTGTGAGCAGTTGTGAGCACTGTTACTGATTGCCTGATTACACCACTGACCTAGGGACACAGTTGTCCACGCTGAAAATTTCCCATTCTCCTTGAATAAGTTTCCCATCTTTCAAATCTCCCCCTTCTTGTTTAGACCATGCCACTCATCTGATTTGATTTTTAATATGTCTGAGAAAGAGAAGTTTAACTCACTTTTAAAACTTGAACTCTATTAAGGTCAAGCAAGAACTGGATTTGGCTGGGTGTATATAGATGTATATATATTTATAATTCCCAGCTCAAGGAGAACCCCTGGTTACTGTGTGTCCCAGCCACTGGCAGCCAACCCCCAATTAAACAACTCAGAAAGTCAAAAAGATAGCAGAATAAAAGCACACACACAGTGCTGCAGTAAGAATAAGTTTAAACAAAGCCAGAGGTGCAGGACTGAGAAGTGAACGTCACCAGTCTAAGAAAGGACACCTGGAGTTCCTTTATGTGAGCAGGAAAGCACCAATTCTCTTAATTATGTAGGAATCCTGGTTCCCTTGTGAGTTGGTCCTAGGAAACCTATGCAAAAGGTACAGCCTTCCGAGGGCTATGGGGAATCCCTGCACTCAGAGACATTAACTTAAAGCTGGAAGTTACGTTTGAAAGATATGGAGTGGGAGATGCAGTCAAATAAAGGAATGTTATCTTGAATAAATCTCTCTCCACTAAGGACACCTTTCTGGTCAGGAGCATTGTGCATGTGTGATGAGTTGGGGGGCTGAGAACACCTCCAGGAAAAGGAACAAGGAGCCTGCCCTAGGTATAGAATGAGCAAATAGCTCACCTAAGCCGTTCATCAACCCCTCCCTGTCCAAAGCAGGGCTGACAAACAGCCCCTTCCCTGAAGGAGAGGAGAAGTGCTTGTGGACCTTCTGCTTATTATACTCATGTCCCTAGATAAGGGGATGTGGAGGAATGGAATAATGCAGATAAAGATTAGGTTGTGAAATGCCCACTACTGGTACCAAGAGATAAAACTAAGCAGCCATGTTCAGACAGGAGCCAGAAACATGCTGAATTTTGGATGTGTTACTACCCTGATTTAGTGTCTTCAAGCCACTGAGTATGTTGAAACATGTCATGTCCTCCGGTTGGGCTTGTAGCGTTTAACGGAAGGCAAACCTGACTTGAATCTGTATTGTGCTATGGTGGTTAAAAATAAAACCAGGACAGGCTAATTCCAGACATCATTCCCTGTTTTTGAACCAGGCTTCCCTTTGCTGCAGCTTTACAAACCATTTTTAATAACTGAGATGCAACATCAGACTGTGACCTATCACATCACATTGCATCAGTCAAATTGTGTTACATCCAGTAATAAACTACTGCAACTGATGTTACCCAACATGACAAGCCAAATATAAACCTAGAGCTAGAGAATTCAAGCAAAAATGCAGTTTTGATAAGCCAGGATCTTAAAAATATCTGAGCTGCTTTTGATGATGATGCTTAGATTTATTCTGAAGTCTAAAACCCTTGGAGAAATTGGACTAGCTGTGAGCAGGCGTATTTTGCTAGACAGTTTTGAGGATATGTGTCCTATAATTACTTTAAAAATAAACTTCAGCTACTGTTTCTACAGAAACCCCACTTCCCTGCTTGAAGCAGGTAGTAGAGGAGCAACAAGAAAACTAGGACCTAGAACTCTCACTTGACATTTAGGGTAACAATTGTATCTGGGCTTTATTAAGCCAAATACCCACTTTCAGGATGCTCTGGGCTAGTGGTGAATTCCTTTCAAAAGAAGAAAATTAGAACATTTCTGACTTCTCGTTGTCATAAAGTTCAGCTGGAAGTTTAGTTATGTGGGAATTTTCACTAAAGGAAAGAAAATCGCATCAATCAAGCCAAAACAATGTGCTTTGGGTGAAACATTTTAGTGATTTTTCATTTGAAGAGCTTTGTTGTTTTAAGGCACAAAAAGAACACGGAAAATACATTTTGGATAGTTTTAGAGTGCAATAAAATATAAAATGCTTCAATTTGCAACTGAAATTAAAACTCAGTTACTTTCAAAGTCCTAATCGTTTCCTGAGGAGTAACATCATCTTGTTTTCCTACATCCACTGTATTTTATGTGTGCGCAAAGGAGGATGAATGACAGAGTTAGATCTATGTGTAGTTCAGCAGAGTCATTATCAAAACACGCATGTTTTAGCATAGTTTAGCCCAGTTTGTTCTTAGCTACTTTTGGTCTGGTTTAGTTCCATTTTTTTCTCATGTCTTCTGTGTAGCAGTAATATACTACAAGTATGCTATAAGTACGACTTGGATTAATTCCATATCTAGTAGGTATCAAGAATAGCATTTCAAAAGTACTTTCATTTATAAATACTTTGCATCTACATTTGAGGGATTCTTAAACATCCAAGTTTAGAGATTTACTCATAAATACCTATTAAAAGCTACTATCTAAGAGTCTAAATATCATCAGCCAGACTGTCTGGTCTTTCTGAGCAGTAGGACAATCAGGATCACCAGCTATCCTGGTGTGAAGAAGTCCTGAGATCAGTCAATTATGGTTATTTTGGGCCAAAAACTCGTGGTGGCAGCTGCTTCCCTGAAAATTCAACCAGAGCTGTATTCCTGTTATTCTGGGGTCCATATTCCACATCAGTGTATTAGAGAATAGATACTTTCATACAGTGTATTGAAAGACTGGGTGATAAGGTCATAAGGATTTTACGTAACAAGTCATGAGTCATTCAAAGGAAAAAACACATTAAATCTCTAAGTGAGTATTTTACTGCTAAAATGAAACAAAAATTGGACACCCCCCCCAATTTTAAATACCGCAGTCTGTTTAATGTATAGCTTGATATTAAACAAAGCTTTATCAAGTTGCATCTGCCCTTTGTATTTCTGTGTTCATGGGGGCAAAAAATCACACATTGTGTATCCACTGTTTCTTACTCCTTTTTCTTTATTTCACACAAAATGAGAGATTGATAGAGCTGAAATTTGAAGCCAATCTCAGGGGATTAGTTTCATATTCACTTAGTTTCCTGTAAAGCTTCTGCTTTTATTGTTATTTTTAAAGAAAAACTAAACTGAAGCTTGAAAGCCATTAGCAATAACTCACTTGGATTTTAACTCATTCTGATGTTTATTTATTTTGATTTTAATCTGCTCTGATATTCGTATGCCGTTTGTTGGCACATTCCCGTGTATTCAAGGAGCTGAATTGTTCTTATTTGCAATACTGCAAAGCAGATTGAATATAGAGTACCAGACCCACTAAATAAGTTCCTTAAGATTTAGCCTATCCACCTCATTGCTATTGATAAACAGTTAATTTAACCCCTTCAGAAATTTTGTCTTCATCCAGTCTGACACAAATGCCTCCAGATTCATTGAATTTTCTTGAAGGCCATAAAATCTCAGAGCCACAGTGGCCAGAAATATTTGTTGCTTGATATAACCATGAAGATGAAGAGCAGGTACCAGCCTGACAGGTCCTGATGCTCAGGCTGATGGGGCTGTGTGTGGCTGTGGACTTTCTGGTTCTCCTGTGTCCAGGCAGCACTTTTTGGATGGCAACATCAATTTGGAGAGTAAAGTGAGAGTTGTGAGATGCTGTCTTCCATGGGGCTGGTAGGAATTGGTGCTCAGCACCAACTATTTTGTTTGGGTAATAAATGTGCAGATAACTCATGCTATGGGTGCCCACCAGCTTCAGCAAGAGCAGAGGGTGGATGGGTTGTGTCTACCATTGTGAGTGCAGACCAGTTACTCTGCAGATGTTAATTCCTGGCATTGGTGATGAAAACACTGAGCATTAGAAAGCCATGGGTCTTGTCACACACTGTGAACAGTGGTGGTCTTTTCCCTCCCTTACACAAAATGTACCAGATAGTTCATAGAGGATCCTCAACTGCAGGGCTGACAGAACAAACTCAGCATTGCCCTGCTGAGATGCAAGGCAAGCTATTTTTGGCCAGCTTAAATGTTGACAATGTTAAGCCAAAACGTTCCCAGACAAATCCCCACTGGTGTCCCTGTTAGATTAACTGGGTAAGGGCTGTCCCTGTGCTTTAGATGCTGTGATCACACAACAGTTCTGTATGTCCAGGGAGCCTGAGACTTTCTCCACTGGCCGGAGCTCCAGAGAAGGGGCAGAAGGGGCTTTTTCTTAGTGCCAGAAGGATTTGAGCAGGACTGTTAGAAGCAACACATCTCCTCTGCTGCATCACCCTGAGTGGTTCCTCCTGCATAGACCCTGCTCAGATCTCCCACAGATCTTCTCCAGGTCTGCCTGCGCTCAGCTTAAGGACATGCTCCGAAGTCTTCCAAGCTGAGCTTCACTACCAACTCTTCATGTGCTTAACTTGAATTAGCTTAGCTTTGACCGCACTGGCTCCATTGCTCCCTTGGGTTGCAGTGTAGACACTCTGGCACACTCCACTCCATGCATTATGCAGGCTGCAACCACATCTGCAATGTGAGAAAAAGAGGAAATCAGGTTGATTTGAACTGGTCAATTTTTCCATAAAATCCAGGTGACTGATATTCGCCGTATTGCTAGCTCTGCTTCAAGAGCAGCTGGAGCTCATTTTGACTTTTCCAGTATCTTCCCTGGACTAATGCTGGTTTGCAGTTTCCTCAGGTATCCTCCCTGCCCTCTTGGCAAAATGACCACTCCCATTTCCTAGATTTTTTTCCCTGAACTCCTGGAGGAATCAAAAGCGAACATCCGTAAGGCAGAGATGTCAGGCAGCTCTCCTAGGGCTGTTGGTACAAGCTACCCAAGACTGCTGATTTGAAAATGTTCTTTCACAGCAGATGTAGCATAATGTTTTATCATTGGTTACCGATGATCTTGTAAATACTTCATTGACTTTATGTGATAAAAATACATCAACCTCCTTCTTTCCAAGCGTATAACAAATATTTATTGCATATAGCCATTCCCGTTTTTAAATATCCTCTTGACAGTAAATAACTACCAGTGTAATAAGTACCTTTAAAGTACCGTTGCTGGGCAATCTGCTGGAAAATAAGCATGTGTATGGTTGTCTCCAGGCAGTGTGGATGCAATTAGCCCCTCTTCTTTTTGAGATGTCCAGATTGCTGAGGCATCCTTTGCAGAGCATACAAAGCTGTCTCCTAAGTTCACAGCCTCATGCAATGGTAGAAATACTCTACAGTGTGGTATCATCACAATACCACCCTGCCTGAGGTTATTGTCTGCAGCACTGATTGCTGGAGACAAAGGATGATACCAGAATGCAGCCTCAAACATCAATGAGGAATAAACAGCAGGGATGCTAAAAAAACAAGTCATGCCTGGCAAACCTGATGGCTTTTATTTTGCTGTATGGCTGAATTGTTCCAGTTTGTGGCTTTTTTTTTTTTTTTTCCTGGGAAAATGAATCTTTTTCAAGCTTTTTATAGCGAAGGTCAAAACATAAAATGTTGAGGACAAAGCTTCTCCATCCTGGAATGACCTGATAAACTCAGGGAAGAGAAACAAAAATATTGTGAGGCAAACAAAACCTTGGAGGGTTTGGTTTGCTCTTGGAGAAAGAGTGAAAGCACTAACTGCAATAACATACACAAGTACACCGGTATCACAGCGTCGATCTGTGACTCCAAACGCAAGTAATGAAATAAGTTACAGAATCAAAGTTTTGCAGATCTGCCTCCCACAGATATGAAAGCATGGGATTGAGAACTGCTCTCCTAAAATATAGTCTAAATGATCTGCAGCAAAATTCTCGCATCAGATGTTGGCAGCAGACCAGAATTTGGATTTGACACCAGTGACAGACGGATGCAATGGGTTTTCCCAGCTTGAAAATCCAGTTGGATGAGCCAGGCTTTTGTCTATCTGGCGCAAGAGCAAGGATGCGCAGGAGATACCAGACGATATTGATATGAGATGCTTTAGATGTTTTATTTCTGACTCCTTTCTTCCCATTGCATAGTCAGGATGCTACACCTATGCTTTTGCTGCAACACCTCTATCGAAAGTACCTTCAAGTGCCACATGGAGCTGCGCTGCCTGAAGATGTCCACTCTGCAGATGAACAAACCCACAGACTTTCAGCTAGCTTGCAGATTTTCCAGCCCAGGTCTATTGAATTGAGCCTGGTCCTGCCTAAAAAAGGGGTTTGAAACTGTCCCCCTTTAGGCAGCAGCGCCTCAAGACAAGCAGGAACCCTCTGCTTGTCTTGTGTGTATCTCCCAGTGTCTTGGTTGAAAATCATAGTGTGAGTGCAGTTAGAAGCTCCACCAGGTGAAAGTAAAGACGTTTACGCATTTGTGTGGATAAAACTGATCATCATCAGATTTAACCTTGCTCTGTCACTTTGGCATGAGTAACAAATGCTCAGATTATCGTGAGGAAGGCTGAAACCCACTTGAGAGTCTGTAAAAATTGCTTCAATTTGACCAAAACCTCGTAGAACTGTGCCTTTCATTGTCAGGGCCATCTCTGAATGCAACAAAGCCCACTGATAAAAGAGGCTAAACCAAGCTGTAGCATGGATAAGATGTTTTAGCCCAGAGATGGTATCTGGGAGCCTGACTCACCTTGGTCAAGTAATAAGTGTCTTCTGGTACAGCTGTCTTGATGTGACAGTGGTGAGGACAAAACCACTTTGGTTTTGTCTCAGAGTCATTCTGCTAGTGCTATATACAAAAATGATGGGATATAACCAGTGCGGAGAAGAAATGTGAGCATTTGCCCTCATTCCAAAGAGGAACATGAACAAAATGGTGAAAGATGAAAGGAACTGGAAATTCTGGCCAGCTGTGAGGGGCAGCTCCCGCGGGTTCAGCCCAGCCGGCAGGACCACAGACGTGGTGCCAAGAAAAAGATGCAATTAGTGAGGGGTATTTTATCTTTTGGTGAGATTGAGGATGTTCTCCTGCTGCACACGGAACGAGCAGGATGTCTGCCATGAAATAACACAGCTGTAACGACAGTGTCTGTCTCCAAGGCTTCTTAGCAAGTTGGAAAGGGAAATTCCAGCCCTGACCAATGAGCAGCTTTGTACCTCACTTTTTAATTCAAGCTAGTTTTGTACTTCAGACTCTATCCTGCAGTGGGGAAACACTAAAACTGCCAGTCCCAAAGTTATCACATCCAAAGAGATGAATCCAGCCTAGTTTCAATCTTCCCCTTCCCAACTGCCCTCTAATCAAGTACAGTGGGAAGGAGCAACAAGGAAATTATTGTTCTTGGGAGCATATTCATCTGGTGTGCCTTTAAAATACACAGGAAATGTACAGTGATTAATGTAAATCATCAGCACCAGAGGAACTTGCTCAAATAAAGTGTTGTTACCACTGATGTGCCAATAAGTTAAAGAAGTGTACCTACACATTGCACTTGATGAGCTGTGGTTTTCAAGTGGATGGACCTTGATCTAATCCGTTTGTGTTGTGAATTATCAAACCTTCCCTTTTTCTTGCTGCCATCCTGCTGGTCTGTTTGTGATCAGCCCTCAGTCCATGGTTCATAAGATTCCTCTTAGGGCTGCTGCTATGAGGAATCATCAGCACACATTTTCCTATTTTCATCTAAAAATTCCTCTGTCTGAATGATCACCTTAATCCTAACTGCAGGAGTGCCTAATGCCAAGCAAAATAGATGGGAGTTACAAATACCCCAGGTGCAAGGAGGTCAGAGTGGCTTTGAAATTGAGCAATGGCACCAGAAGGGCCTTTTGGAGCATCTTCTGTCCATATGAGCTCTTCCTGTACTTTGAGTCCAGCAGATCTTGGGAATCTGTCCTAGCCTACCCTCCTTTAGGCTGGGGAGTTAGAGTAGCT
The DNA here is from genome assembly GCF_033815535.1 of Pezoporus flaviventris. Classification (NCBI taxonomy): domain Eukaryota; kingdom Metazoa; phylum Chordata; class Aves; order Psittaciformes; family Psittacidae; genus Pezoporus; species Pezoporus flaviventris. The sequence continues at coordinate 1,412,196 of NW_026892702.1, read as the reverse complement.
GGTCTGCAGAGATCCTTCCAACCTCAGCAGTCCTGTGATCCTCTATACTTGCCCTCTTCTCTCCTCATTCCAGGCCTTTCCCTCCTTATCCTTCCTCCTGGCACAAACGAGCTGAGATCAAGCCATCAGGTTGTTCTAAAACCCATCCCTAGTTCAAGCCCAGTAACAGTGTGCTATGGCGGCAGCAGATTAGTTCATTCCAACAGTATCCAAGCGATAGTAAATCATCTGCCTTAGTATCAAAATATTTACTAACAGTTCACATGAAGCACTGAGCTGGCACAAACACTTTGCTAGTTCAGATTTACTGGAGACTGTTCACAAGGGAACCTCATTTTAGCAGACTTTCTGCCTGATCTGGTATTGCCTGTCCCAGCGCCAGCAGAAAGAGAGCGTTAATGCAATGTCACACAGTCTGATTAATCCAGCAGGAATGCAATCAATGCTCATGCTCGATCTAGACCAAGCTTGCAGTGAATGCTGAGCTGAGACTGCACAGACTGCGCTAGTAGACACAGCCTAGGAAGTGTAACCTCAAAATACAGTTAGAGTAAACCTATTGTTTTACTAAAACAGTAAAATTAGGAAAAGTCCCAAACTTTGCATTAACCCTCAACGGCAATGACAGAACAAGCAATCAACATCCTGCAGTCACATCCTGTTACCTTCAAACCTCCATCAGCTTAGGACAACGACATATGCAAACTCTGTCAGCAGGATGTTTGATCACTTCATGCAGTTCCCATGGTTCATCCCCATTAGCTGTAACGAAAACCTTCCTGTCACTGAATCTCACGTGGGCAGATCCATCCCCGTTGTCTCTGCAAACAAGATGAAACTCACCTCTCACGGTGCCCCTGTAGCACACAGGCAGATTTCTAACATCCTGAAGAGAGCTGAAGTGCACAAAATAAAGAGGAAGTTTCAAACACAGCAGCAGCAGTCGTGGCTGGGAGGATGGTTCAATGCTTTGCTTCTCCCGTGAAGTGCTGTCAGTACAAACCGAGGCTGGAATCTCAAATAAAATGAACTAGTTTTTCCTGTCTGGAAACATCCCAGAACTTCCAAGTAATCTGGTGTCACATTGCCAGCAGAATTGGGCAAATGATCTATTGCACAGTTTTGGTCTCTTATTTTTTTTTCTCTTTCAACATCTGTGAGTAGCTCAGGATGTCTTCAAATGTACTGCTTGATCAGATTTCTTCAATGGAATAAAGGCAGGGCTTTTTTCCACTCCGTGATCATTATGCTTGGAAAATCAGACTTCTGCCTTATAGTGAGCTGCATTGTGGTTTCTATTCCTGTACAGTTTCCTGACACCTTCACAGGCTGAATTAAGAGCCTTTACAAGTTACCCAGACTGTGCCTGTGCCTGTGCAATGCATACAATGGGATTTAGGTGGACTACTGTATGCAACTCCCCGTTGCTCAAAGCAAAAGGAGCAGTTGTCTTGGCTGAGCTAAATACTATCCCATTTCCCCTTGTGGGACCACTTGGGATGCATTGATGCTGTGTATCTAACCCAAAGAAGAGGGCTGGTAGACATGGCCCTACCACCCGTTCAAGAGACCTAAGAAGTTATGTCAGTGTCTACTGCACAACTCCAGGAAAACTTATGAGAAATCAGAAGCCCACTAAGGATGTTCTAGTGCACATGGACAGATGAATATCAAAGTTATATTGAGATGGGGGGAAACAGTGGAGGCAGTTGCACATTGTTAGCCCCAGCTCAGAAGAATTCAGGCTTTAGAGCAAACTAGAAAGAAATATTAAAGGTGTGGTGGGAAATGGGGTTCCATGCAACAAGGAAATTGCCTTAAAAATAATTCAATACACACTTGAAATGCTTGGTGTATCAGACTGCAAGTTGCAACAGAGTGGTTTAGAGATACAGTTCACTGGGGGAAAGAAACCATGTACTGCAGGTAAGTGTTTCCCTCTTGTCAAGCAGCTACAGAAAATTCACTGAACAAAGAAAGGACAGTGGCCTAGAAATAAATGTAACCCAGGTGAACAGGTTGAAGGTAGAAACCAACAATAACTGGAGGCAGCAATGCCTAAATGTGCTGACACTTTCCATTATGAGACTCAGTTTTCGCTTTCTGATAACTCTGCTCCTTTAATTCACCTGGGCTACAGCTCTCCCAGCCAGGGTCTGCTGCAGAGTGGGTTTGGAAAATTGCTCCTATGGATCAATGCTGGGGTAGGGTCTTTATGGATTTATTAGCCCTGACAGGGACAGCAGCACATGCAGGAATGACTGCACGGTCTTTCCCTCCAGAATGCTTTAAAAATCAGGAAATTCATCCAAACATTGCATTAAAAGGAAAGCGAGGATCTAAAGGGAAGCACCAAGGAATTTAAAGATGGCAGTGAGGCGGTTGCCCTGATCTGTTGTCCATATGGCCAAAGAGCCCCAGTTTGCCTGCCAGGCAGAGGAGTTGTGTAGCATCACTGCAATATCACAGGTTATAATGCCATACAATACCAGATTTTCCATTTTAGCCTGGAAGAAAAAAGATCTATAAAAATATGATTTTCACATTACAATTTCATTTGAAATATTTATTACTGTTTGTGCATAGCTTCAGCAGCAGAGAGAATCTCCAGTTTCAGGTTTGTTGTGGCTATTTCAGTGAGGGGCATCAGTTACATCCACAGATGGGTTTTGATGCCTGTTTAAATCCAACACACATGCTGACATTCACTAATGCTCTATCGAGCAGTCATCTTCTCTTGGACAGACTCAGCCCTTCTGTGCTTTATGGGCTAACCCGCCCCACGTCCTGGCACTACCTTTCCGCTTATAACGCTGACTGGAGACTTCTTCTGGCCAAAGCCTGGGTTAAACTCCCTGCGTCTGATCCTGATGCATGTACAAAGCTTTCTCAATTCTGCCAAGAGATGACCAGAGTTGACCCTGGACCCAGCAGAGAGAGATAAACAACTGCCCTATGTATATAGAACGGTGCCCTGGTGTGGACAGGCCAATGTGGACGGGCTTTTTTGGTCTCTCACACTGGACAAGATACTCAGTGGTCAGGAAGGAAAAAGCCTGTGATGCTTTTGCTACAGCTCAATGGCTTTGGCCTTTGCCAGGCATCGAGGATAGCCACGTTGGCACCCTCCTTCTTTGCTGGTCCAACACTGGAGCAGGTTGCCCAAGCAGGGTGTGGAGTCTCCATGATTGGAGACACTCAAAAGCCAACAGGACTCGGTGCTGAGTGAGCTGCTATAGCAGGACTAGATGAACCCCAGAGCTCCTCAGTGACTGTGACACTTCACAGTTATCTCAGACTCTTGTCTTCTGAAGACCTACATCCCGTTGAGAAGTGAAATGATAGATCCTTTATTATACACAGCCTAGATGAGTTCTCAACATTTGATTTTTTATGAAAAGCACATGCTAGTTGTTAGATGACAGGAGTGTGGGATTAGATGAGCCAAACTTGATTTCAGGTTAGTCCTGGGAACATTACTTTGTGATGCTCAGAAAGCTATTAAATCATAGGCTGACCTTGCCAAGATTGTCAGCTTCTTGCTTCTTTTTACACACAGTCCCATAGAGTAGATGTGGGTGCAGATACTTGACACATTTTTATTTCCATGAGTTCATTCTGTGTTTGGGCATTATTTGGGTCAATAGTGGCAGGGTTTGGACCTTTGTAATCATGTTAAGCTGCCTGCCGGTGCTCTCATCTGCAGAAGAGCTCCAGCCCTGCTGCCTATGTCGATTTTCCTTTATCTGGCATGTATCCTTACGTAAAGTTTCAGTGCAGGTCCCACTTTTCCTCAAACATGCCTTAATCTGTTCTTTGGAAGGCTGCTGACTTCCAGATGGAGCAGAGGCACTTTGCGAGTAGTCATGCTCATTATAAAAGCACAAATTGGTACTTGGTGCTTGAAGTTAGCTCTAAAACAGCCTCCCTACAATCAGTAGTGGATAAGTAGGGTGCTCAGTCCTGTTCTTATCACCATGAAGCCAGAAGAAATCTCAGCACCTCTGGTGCAAATTTCAATGAAATTCAAGGATTTATATGGGTATAGGCACATGGATTTAGTCTGCTTGCAAAGGAAAATTCGTCAACTTAACTCTACCAGGATAATTATACTCCCACAGGTACAACTCCTCACATGAGCACTTGCATGCAGCTCAGTTTTCTGCTTTATCTTGCACTGTGTTGAAGCAAAGCAAAGCAAAGACACTGAACTGTAAAAAGCATCTGTAGGAAGGGACGTGAGTGGGAGTTGAACTGGTAAAATGATAATGGTGGTATAATTATCCTGATCAATTTTCCATATAGAACAGACTTCAGAAGAACTCATTTGTTAAACTGTGTAAGCCTCAGCCTTTACTCCAGTGGCATCTCTGTTCACCGATCAACATAATGAACATAGGCAATTAAGGTGCACCAGAAACCTGGTTACATTTCCTAAAGGCATTTCCAAATGTCCAAATGCTTGATTTGCAAAATTAATGAGCTGCTAGGCTCCCTTGGTATAAATCAGCACATCTCGACTGACTTCAGCCGAGATCTCTTAAACGTATTAGCTGAAGGCTGGGTCCTTTGTAAGCCCTGGACTGTTCTGGGAAGCAGAATTATGGTTATTTTCAATATTTACAATTTGATCCTGGAAGTTAATTTGGACAGTGTAACCAGTAATTGAAGTAAATAGCCGCCTCGTCCCAACCGCAGGCGCTTACGCTAAGAAAAAGTGGCAGTTTCCTATGGTGTGAGTTCTGCCTGTGAGGTGCCATTCAATGCGCTACCATAATGGCCAGGCTTACAGCCCCCAGATTTATCCAAGCAAATTTCTTCCCAGAAAACTGCATAAAACCTGCAGGACTCAGCCCCCCAGAAATCAGGAACCAGCACTGCCTCCTTATTAGCAGTAGGATATAATAGTAGCTGTGGTACACTTGCCATTTGTTCGGTGAATACCATTTAAATATATAAAAGATTCTGGTACTTGATTGTTCAGCAGCAGAAAGCGAATGGATGTCAAGCCCTTTGCTCACAACTGCGTTGGCTAATGCTGCCCTCAGGGGGTGAGACTCTTTCTAAAACCTGAAGTGTTTATGGCTGATTTGAGTCAAAGTGATTTGCTCAAAACCCACCCTGTATTTAGTGGGTTTAGTGTTAAAGGACCGGCCCTACTCCTACAACTGATCTGATTTCAATTCTGTTACCAGAATTTTGTTCCAGAAGAGTTTTGAGAGGAGAGAGTGTAAGGAGCAGTGTCAGAGTGGCAGCGAGTCCTGCCTCAGCAGCAGTGTGACCCCACAGCTTCAGCCCACAGGGATCTGCTCTGACACCCTTGCTCACACTCAGGAGCAGCACTGATTTGAAGGGAAAGGTGCCACTCGAGAAAAGGGACGAGGTTGGGATGTGGAATTGGTCCCTGGCGGCACCCCTCCCCAGGGCTGCTGGCATGCCTCAGCCTCAGGCTTAGGAGGTATCATTAGGACAAGATTGATTATCGGGCCACCTTCACTGCTCTTTTCTGCCATGCTTATTCTAATTGACAAGGCTCCAGGCTACACTAATCAAACACCATGCAAAGCAGGGCTTGAGTATCCTGAGGCAAACTCCCTAATTTCTGAGGCAAGAGTTTTGGCCAGCTAAAGCAGATGTATGGAAATCCTAAAGGAGACATGTCATTTTAAAGGGATGATGAATTATAGTTTTCCCATGAACCCGACTGTGTCACTGCTGGTGTGTTGGACTTGTGCCATATCAGAAAGGTGATTGCAGCTCTGCAGCTGAGCTACTGACGTAGGATAAGATAGGACAGGATGGGATGGCATGGGATGGGATGCATGGGGTGGGATGGGATAGAATAGAATAAGATAGACTAGACTAGAATAGTTCAGTTGAAAGGTGCCTACAACAATAATATAGTCCAACTTCCTGATCAATTCAGGGTTGACCAAAAGTTAAAGCATGCTGTTAAGGGCATTGTCCAAATGCCTTGTCAACACTGGTAGACTGGGTGCATCAACCACCTCTCTAGGAAGCCTGTTGTGGTGTTTGCCATGTAGTACAGTGAGGCAGCTGGGGGACTTCCAAACCGTGTTTAGGGATGAACATCCCAAGCAAAGCCAGCAGAGCACTGTGTGCCAGCTGTCCAAATAATCTGAAAATTAGGCTGTGCATGGTGACAGTGAAGAAAAAATTTGTGCAGACCATTGGTCCAAAGTATCACTGAGGCCGTGGGAGCCAAAGATTGAAAAAGAATTGGAAGCTACCCCAAACACTGTATCGTAGAATCATAGAATGGTTTGGGTGGAAAGGACCTTAAAGCTCATCCAGTTCTAACCCCCTGCCACGGGCAGGGACACCTTCCATCCATTAGAGCAGCTTGCTCCAAGCCCCTGTGTCCAACCTGGCCTTGAGCACTGCCAGGGATGGGGCAGCCACAAATACATAAATTCTGAAAACCATCAGTGACTCTTAGGGGAGTAAATACAATTGCAATAGGCATTTATGTTTCTGGGCACATTAAATAGCATTTAGAGGCTGGTAGAGCTTCCCTAATGTCTTTAAAGGTATAGAATCTTCTTCACCTGCCTCATGTCCTCTTACAAATGTGCCTCATTTGAACTAGTACTAGACCTGGCAGACCAAGGTCTGAAATACTGGTAAAAGGTGACTTACACTGTTGATGCTGGGGTTCATTTCCTATTGGAGACACCATTTATCAATGGTTTTGACAGAAAGGGAGGGGTTGGACTCTAAACCTTAAGCTAATTCAGGAATTTTGAAAGCTTTCCTGAGATACCAACCACTCCACAGAGAGAAGTCAGAGCATATTGGGAAAAAAGACAAGAAATAATAGCTAAATTTTGGGTTGCTTTTGACAGCAGATCCCTGCTCTGAAAGCTGGGCTGTTAGCAGTGATTCCATTAGCGAAGATGGGTAGGTTGGGCATTTTCTTTGTACATTAGTCATGAGAAAGATGAAGGAAAGATTTGATCTGCTATTTGAGTAGAGTAAGAGATAACAATAGGTGACACAAAGGTGACCAAAACATTTAATGCCTCTTTGACATTCCCTAAAAAAGTCAAACACAGTCAGACAGAGATCACAATTAAACCTGGCGTTAAACAAGAAGTCCTTAGCCTTGAATATTTGCAAGGACTTGTAAAAGAAGAAGATACACATTTGTATTCAACAAGAGCAAATTGTCTGCCATATATTTAATTCCCCTCTAAAACTGGAAAAGCAGTTGGGTGGACAAAAAGGGAATTGCATGTTTGTACTTTAAGGACATGGCTTTCAAGTGCCATCATTCTAGTAAGGAAGTGAGAATGATTGATTCTACAAGAGGTGGGCACGCAGCTGAGCTCAGAAGTTGTCACCAACGGCTACACAGAGGGATGCGTGGAGAGGCACTCCACATATGTCTGCCCTGGGAACAGGGAGATGAAGAATGTGCATTTTAAGGCCATGGAATACACCAAGATCGGTTAACATGTCCAAAGACAGGGTTAGATTTCAAAACGTCTTGGTAAACTTGAGAAACAGGCTAGGGAAAACAAACAACAACCACAAAAAAGGAGGGTAATACTCCATAGTGCTTTGGCATCATTAGTCCTGCTTGGAACAACTGGCTGGAGAGCAGGATTTAGGAAGAGATGGAGGAATACATAAGCAGTGATATTCTGCTGCTACCAAAAGACCAAACTACATATAGGGGTCTGTAATTGGGTGTTTCAGCTGCTAGATATACACCACAACCTTGATGTTCTTCTTAGCACTGGGGAAGCTGTGAGAGACTGATCTGAAATCAGACTCCACTGTCCATTGTCTCAAAGATAGGTATAAGAAGCTGAGAGGAATTTCACTGTCCATCAGTCCACCTAGCTAAGGTGGAATTCCACCAATCCATTGTCTCAGAGGGTGTGGGAAGAGTTGAGATAAGACTCTTCTTGTCCATTATCTCCAGGACTGGTGTGAGGAACTGCTGCCCATTATCCCAAGAACTGCAGCTGAAGAGCTGGCTGCAAGACCTGGGAAACTGATCTACCAGGAACATGTAATACGTGACACGAAGAACAGAGGTACTCCCCCAACTCATTATAGAAGGGGGAAAAGGTAATCATGAAAAGGAGCCATTGCCATGAGGATGATTCCAGAAGGACACCTCCGGAGGACACTCGCCACTGATGACTACTATGGACCCTGAGGAGCACCCTGCATGAGACACTGCCATGAGGGCAAATCTATCAGGACACCTCCAAGGGTACCTTCAAGGGGATGACTCCAGAAGGATGCCTTCAAGAGGACACCCACTTCTGATGGCTACTATGGACCCTTGGGGGTCGTTCTGCTCCAATACCGACTATGAACCCTGAAGAGCTCCCACCACTGACAATGACGATGGATCTCTGGGGCACCGCTGGATCCACGGTGGTGACTCCCCCTCTCTCTCTCTCTCTGCACCTCGAATTCTTGCTTCATTTCCATCCTTTTTCCAATCTGTCCTATCGCTATCCCCTTCATTGCAATAATTTCCCTTTTTAATAATAATTGTCTTTTTGTAATAATCCAACTGACCTATTATGGTACTTGACCTCGTTTGTGTCTTAATTTCACTCTTGGGATCATGAACTGAAACAGGGTCCAGCACTGGGGTTTTCTCCAATCAGACCCCGACAGAGGCCTCAGCCAGAGCTGGGATCCAGGCTTGGGTTTACACTTTGGGAAGAACAGGGGGCAGTTAGCATAGAAGAGAGTGGTGAAGGTGACAAGAGCTCTAGAAAGCTGTGAGTTGTTTAAGCTACAGGAGAGATAGGGGCAGAACCAGCAGTGCTGAGACCATCTTCTAAAAGGTCTTGTTCAGTCTCGGGGTCAGGCAGGATGAGAAATGGGGCTGCATTTGGTCCAGGGATGATTCAAATTAGCTGCTGGGAAAGCCTTCCACAAGCTGCTTGTGTTGAAGACTCTTAAGTGTCTGTCTTTGTTAGTCTTACAGAACGACAGACTTCTCTTGAGTTTCACATAGACTGAGTTCATCTCACCCAAAGGCAGAGGATGGACCAGGCAGGTCCACGAGGAAACCAGTGACCTTCTGACTGTAATTGTGAAGCACTCAGCTGCTTGCCACAGCACTCTAACATGAGATTTGTGTTCCTGTCTGTGCATAGTCAGAATCATAGATAGACCACTGGCACGGGTGGTTTAAGTGCTTGTACAGTCTCCACCAGCAGCAAAGCTGGGAGATCAGATCAAAGGTCAGCTCAACAGGACTATGGAGAAGGGTGGGGTTGATGCAGGGAGCAAGAGCAGAGCCATTGCCCCACTGTGAAGATGCATCTTGTGGTACTGGGAGATACTGAGCCACAATAAAGCAGAAGCACAGAGGTTTTTTGAAGAACCCTACATATTTCCAGAGAAGTTGCATTTCCTGCAGCACGCAAATAGGCCAAAGCTGAATGTCCTTCACAGAGCAAGGACACAGAAGTATTTCAGATGCAGAATTTAAATCATTTTTGATGACCCATTCCTTACTCGCATTCATTATTTAGGTCTGATTCTTACAGGAACCTAACTATTTCTCCTTATTCTTAAAGACAGATACTGATGCTGAGCTGGAAGTTTTTCATCCTGTATTTACATTGAGTTGACCTTTGTCTTTCCTCCTAACACAAACGCTGAAATATGGGGAGACAAATCCAGTGTCTGCATTCTGTTCTTAAGGGGACAGAGGATAAAGCCTGATCGACCATTGATAAATTGGTGCATCTCATTGGGCATCTGTATCAAACTTATCTCTGTATCATGAGCACCTCATAGCTCCTCAGTCCACCCCACTTTTACTCTGTGGACCTCATCTAACACTCAGCTATTTTTGATACAGCAACACCAGCTCTAAATAATGACGCTGCTCCTCAGTGAGCACCGAAACAGTAACGCATGGCCCTACCCTTGGGAGAAGGTCATGCCAGACCCTACAAAGAGCCCCTGCAAACTCTGAACGAGCTAAACCAGGAGCGGGCAGAGGAACACAGTGGGAACATAGCATGCTGTCTTTTGAACTAACCAGCTCCATTCGTTAGTCCAGCACACTGCCTAGCTTGGTTTTCCTACCTCAGTTTGCTCTTTGCGGGGCTTGCGAGAGCAAAAGCTGGGTATGTTCACTGAGCACAGCACCATCAGAGGGTCTGGTTGACACCAGAGACTTTGAGATGGTTCATACTGCAGTGACAGATATATTACATAGTGCCTGCTCAGGAGGGGCTGAGCTCAGCTGGAGACATTACTGAGTCATGGTTGCTGTAATCATCACACACGCTGAAAGCAAATATTCACCCATCAGCCTCCAAATTTTCTGCAGCAAAAGCTCAAAGTGCAGGGATGAATCCTGCACCAGCAGTGCCTCTGGGTTTCAGAGGGTTATAATGGTTTAAACAGGGCAGAAAATGATCTCTCCCATGCCATCTGAAGAGGGGAGGATAGAGGTTTGTTTGCACGCAGAGCCATTTGTGTTACCCATGTTCCTTATTTTACAGGTTTTAATGTGTTCATTCTAATTCCTTGCTCTGGTAAAGCCTCTAAAGGTTGCACATCAGAAACGCACGAAAGAGAATGTCAATCTTGCACAGATTCTACAGATGGAGATAGTGTTTTCTGACCTGAGTGTGGGAAGGAAAGACAGGGAGACAAGTCTCATCCTGCATCTGCAGGTACATAAGAAAAAGCCTTTTACCTTTATAACAAGTCTGAGCTGCAGCTTGAATTCTGGAAAAAAATGACTGATGGTGACCTAGCAACCTTTGGTATTTTAGTTCTCATTTTACAGTATCCATAGGCAATTAACATTCGGCAACCTCCTTTAGAAGCTCTTGCGCTCCTTTAGAAATGCTCATGTTCTTCTAGGGAAGCTGACAGGCTCTGCCAAGTCACCACGTCACTTCAATTCCAAGTGTTCAGAATTGCTGCTATCCAGTCAGGAGAGAATAAAAAATCCTCCTGTTTCTGAGGCACAACCGAGCTCCTGGGGTATTTTTATCGTCGTCCTCCTAAAAGCCACAATGGAAACTGGGGATGTCTACTGTAAGGTAGCATTCACATAACAGCCCCTTGGCTCTTCAAAGCAGACCTGCAAAGGGGAATGAATCTGTTTGTGGAATTTTCATGGCAGTGCTTTGGGTTTGCTTCTTTTGATGCCTCTATTCCAATTTTATATTCAAAAGTCAAGTCCAGTATAAACCACAATAACCTCTGGGGCATTTGGAAGTAGCTGATAGGTGTCACAGCCTGGGGAATGGAAGCTGGGGGGTCATGAAAAGAAAGCAATGCTGGAAATGTTTTTCTATGTGCACAAGTAAACTGAGCTGTGCACTAAGCCTTGAGATCAAACAAGAGGAAACATCACAGTTTGGGAAAAGCAAAAACCAAAGGCACTTCCCCACCACCACCTTTTCTCTCTGTGGCTAAACATTGCTTCTCTGTCTGGGTCAACGTGGCCAATACAATTTCTGGCTTTGCAAACATCTACAGTTTCACTGGATATCAGACGTGACAATATTCTGCAAAATCATTGTGAAGGTGGTGTAGGAAACATTTGTGAATTCCAGAGTCAGTAAGTGGAGGAAGAAAGCCTACAAGAAAACAGAAACTCCAAGTGAATGCTAAGAATTTGATGTTGGTTTTGTTTGGCTGGAGATGAAGATCATGTGGAGGCACTTCAGAAAATATTCTGTGGATATCCTATTTTCTTTTTTCTCAGACTAAGTGGTCTTTCAAGATTAAAAGGCAAAGAAACAATCAGCCATGCATGCAAAACACAGACAGCTCCTCAGACAGTTTGGGCTGGAGAGGCCTGCGTGATGGTCTAGGAGATCAGGCTGCAGCGGTACCTAGGCATGATGGCATTGAACAGCATGAGCAGGTTGCTCCCTTGTGCGTTCCCCAGATTACAAAACCAAGGACTGCAGCACCTCCCCAGCAATAGAACTTCTGAGAAACCGCTGTCTTTAAAAGAGGCTGAAGGCTTCAGAAGCACAGCTCAGGGTGAGACACAGCCTGATGTCGTCACTTTGTAGTTTTGCTTTATATTCCCAACAAACCTATAGACCTGCGATGCTGTGACTACACACCTGGGGTGAAGGATGTGAAGGCTGTACTTCCCATCTGAATCAGATGTGGCTGAAGCTGTTTCAGTGAGATCCGTGTCAGGACCTCCAACCTGAAATGTTGAGGGAGCAGGGGGGAAATGCATAATGATTTCTCCTGAAGAAATATTCCAACAAGGAAATGAAAAATAGACGACAGGTTTCCCATATGGTGCAAGGAGCTGAATGTTAAAATACCATCAAACGAGTGCAGTGCTGCACTCAGCTCTTTCTCAGTTACATATGCTTGAGCTGTCTGGCTGTAAACCTGGGTGTGCTGTGGTGGGGCACGCTGACCCACTGAGCTGTGTTTGTGTTGGTGGTGTGTTGAGAAACACGCGGCTGGCTACAGGATGCTGTCAGTGTGTAACTACACTGGCACGTCTCCTCCCCTTGGATCAGTTGCTTTGTGCTGTGGGTCCTGAGAGTGCCCGGTGCCCTGCAAGCACCAGCCCATTGCTTCCACAACGGCAATGGTGGTCCCTGGACAGCTTTTGAAAATTAAAGGTGAGGAGACTGCTATAAGGGAAACCTTAGAGCAGCTTCCAATATATAAAGGGGCTATAAAAAACCTGGAGAAGACATTGCAGGGTGAGTCACTGCTTCTGTGCTCCCCCTCTGAAACAAATCATCTTTTGAGCACATGGCTTTTACTGGTTAAGAAGAAATCGCAGTGTAGCTCAGCAGTGCAGACTGCCTCCACATGCAGAGGGGACGTGGGGAAACACGAGGGGGGCACATGTTTGTAAAGACACAAGAATCACTAACAGCCAAATTCCAGTCGGGTTAGTATTTAAATAATTGGTTTCCTTTTTCTCCAAAGGCAGCCACCACGACACTATCAGCCTGATCCTGACACGACAGAAGCATCAAACCTCAGTGCTGAAGGAAAAGCCATCACCTGTAGCTGTACCTTGGTACAGCTACAAGCTGGAAAGTGCTAGAATTACCAATCTTCTCAGGCACTGAATAACCTGACAAATAGAACAATAGGACAGAAACTTCTGCTAGGAGCAGGACACGTCCCACCATGGGGGTTTCCAGCTATTACAGTCCATGTTTGCACATCCTCCACGGTGCAGCCCAGAACCAGCAATGCTGAGCCTTCCCCCAGCACCTCTGAGGTCCCTTCCTCTGCTTCCCACCTCTCTCTTTCCAGAGTCAACACTGTGTCCCCCCAAACTACATCATCAGATGTCCAGAGTATGAAATACCATTCTGCCTGACGTCACACATACTTCACATTCCTGGCTTCTCATTTCTTGAATTTCCCTTTGTATCTGAGGTCTCAGAAAGCTTTGGTATCCATGTAAAACAGAAACATGACTTCACTAGAATTGACTGTGTTCTAATCTGCTCTGACCCATCTGATCCATCTGTGCCCCTAGATCCTACCTCCACTGCTTGCCCTACACTGCCAAAATGCCCTTCTGTAGTTCAGAGGCAGAAGGGAAAAGATGCTGTCAGAGCTGCAGAGGGGCACTGTGTTTTGGAGCTGCTGGGGCCACTTCCCAGCAGGTTCTAGGAAGCCAAAGAAAAACCCCAAAGGAGCAGAGCAGCCACCAAAGACAAAAGCCTTTGATACAATCAGAAACACCAGTGCCAATGAAGAGAGGAGTGGGGTAGAAACTTCAAGGTGAGAGTCAGGATAAACAACATCTAAATTTGCCTTGAGACCTTTCAATTTGCCATGTAAAAGCTCCTCTCTCTTGATTTCTGCCTCCCTGGGCTCCCCAGCACATTTAGCCTGGCTGCCAAGTGATGAGCAAACTTGGACCTTCTGGAGAGATGGATGGCAAAATCTGCTTAACACACTCCTCTTCCTCTTCTCTGTGCCCTGCAATTCTGCTTCAAAAGTGATTTCCCTCCCTAGCCTTTTTCACTGCTTCCTTAAAAGTTAAAAAAACCATTAGCTGTGAGTCAGGGGAAGAATCTGATGTGCATGGTGCTAACAGGCTCTCTTCACTGTAATGAGGACCTAATTAAGTGAAAACTGCCCAAGGAAATCAGGGTGGACAAGGATTTTCTGCTGGCTGTCAAGCTCCAGAGCCTCTCTAAGTGAGCAGGGCCGATGGGCAGAGATTGAAGAAAAGATGGCACTCCAGAAACAAAAACTAGTGATCCCAGCAAACAGAAATTCTGAGAACCTGCAGAGCAGAGGGGCATTGGAGAGGGCTCTTGTCCTGATGCGAGGCAAACACCTTGCCACAACCAGGAGGTCCTAAACCTGAAGCCATACAACCCACACCAAACCTGGCCCAGGGCCCTACAGCTTTTCCCAGGTTTCATTGTTTCTTTGTATGACTCTGTGTGTTTGGGCACCACATCTTCTTCCCTTGGGAACAGCAACCACTCTGATCCTTGGAAATCAGGAGATCAGCACAATAAAATGAGGTCGTAGCCTGTAGCCTCTGGTGCCAGAGAAGACCCCCCTGGCCCAGCACAAGTTTCTATGGTACTGATCCATTTGTGAAGGTGGTTCCACTGAAGGTGATGTCCTTTCCATTTAACAAAGTCTCAGACTGGTTTGCGTTGAAGGGACCTTAAGGCTCATCCAGTTCCAACCCCTGCCACGGGCAGGGACACCTTCCACTAGAGCAGCTTGCTCCAAGCCCCTGTGTCCAACCTGGCCTTGAACACTGCCAGGGATGGGGCAGCCACAGCTTCTCTGGGCACCCTGTGCCAGCGCCTCAGCACCCTCACAGGGAAGAGCTTCTGCCTAAGAGCTCATCTCAGTCTCCCCTCGGGCAGGTTAAAGCCATTCCCCTTGGCCTGTCCCTACATCCCTTGTCCCAAGCCCCTCTCCAGCTTTCCTGCAGCCCCTTCAGGCACTGGAGCTGCTCTCAGGTCTCCCCTTCAGGAGCCTTCTCTTCTCCAGGCTGCCCCAGCCCAGCTCTCTCAGCCTGGCTCCAGAGCAGAGCTGCTCCATCTCCTAGAGACTGCTTGTCCCCACACCCGACACTGGTTGGAAAAGCTGTTTGTGGTGTGGTTTCTGTCCTGCGAAGGACAGGCAGCGCCTCCCAAAGCAGGAGCTGTCATGGGCATTTTCACCTTCACTCTGCTGCTGACATGCCTGAAGCTGTCCAAACCAGCACAGATTTTGTGGTTGCCACTAATTGTTTTGCTGTGGTAACCGATCGGGTGTGTTTTGCCTTTCCTACGAACCCACTAACTCTATTTGCCTGCCTGTTTGCCTTTTCCATATTAAACTGTTTAGCAGTTGTGCTTTCTAATTCTTACCGCTTTTAGAAATTGGATTAATGTATAAAATAACGTCATGAGCAGCAGGATCTGATAAACTCAGTTGGCTAAATGATTGATGGGAGTGTTTGTTCCTAAATCAGAAATCTTTGGTCAGGTACAGGATTAAATGAATAGTGAGGTTCAGTGTGTCACTGTGTGTGTGCAAATGTGTGTATAAGCACTTGAGGGTGTTTCTTTAAAGCAGCTTAGCATGCAAATATGTATTTCTGCTAAAATCAAACAGTCAAAGGAGGAACAGATGTATTGAAAATATAAATACAGGGCTTATTAAATATTTTATCATCAAATATTTCAGAAATGTCATCCTTAAAAACATGAAAATTCAACCTCCGGAGGACCAAAATATTTAATCACTCTCAAGAAATTCTTGAAAGGGAATCTCTTTCTATCACATTCCTTCTAAATAGAAGAATGAATTTCCAGGTGCTGTGAGCTATATTTATTTTAATCAAAATCAGCCGCTCAGT
The DNA here is from genome assembly GCF_033815535.1 of Pezoporus flaviventris. NCBI lineage: Eukaryota > Metazoa > Chordata > Aves > Psittaciformes > Psittacidae > Pezoporus > Pezoporus flaviventris. Next base: position 1,396,343 of record NW_026892702.1, on the reverse strand, counting down.
TAAAGGAGATAGAATAATCAGTGAGGTCATTATTAAGTGAGATAACAACTTCTGAATGAATGCTCTCATTAATCTAATTATAAAATGGAATAGTATCTTACTAATCAGGCTGTTAACTGAATCACTGGAAGTGTGAGGCTGTAATCACAGTTATTTGAACCACGCCAGGCTCCCAACACTGATGCTGTGGGAACTGAAGCAGGAATCACGTTCCCCACAGCCATGCAGGGACAACCATCCTCACGGCACTGGTGGTTCAGGTACCTGCAGGTGGAATATTACCTGCAGCTCATCTTCACAGGGCTGCTGGGCACGTAAAAGTTGTCTGGAAACCAATCTGCGTGCAGCAGCGCTCGGTGCCTGGGCCGAGGGCTGCGTTTGGGGGATGCAAACCTCCTGAACCTCTGCCTCCTCCGCTGTTACCCCGTGCCTTGGACATGAAGCAAGACTCCAAGCACTAGGGCTAGTGGGACCTCCAGCAAGGCCCATGTCTGCTGTGCAGGGGAGGGTTTATAGCTGAGGGGGTTGATGGAGGAAGCGCATTCAGCTGGGCACAGGCTGGTGAGGAGGGCTCTGGACCGCCGTCTGTGCCACCTGTCTGCAGAGCCTGGTGTGGGATTCACAGGCAGGGATCCTGCCACCCCAGCTTCGCCTGGACACACCTTTATAGACAGAAAGACCTGTGTTTAACATTAGCACTTGAAAGACCTTTTCAACACACTGGGCATGTTCACATCCTCCAGCACTCAGCTCCACCTGCCCCAGAACCCTTTTTGCACCTTCCCAGTTTCGGTGGATGTTGTAGAATCACAGACGGGCTTGGGTTGGAAGGGACCTTAACGCTCACCTAGCTCCAATCCCCTGCCACGGGCAGGGACACCTTCTGCTAGACATGAGGTATGAGATACTGAGTTATTGAGTGGAAGATACGAGTGACTGAATGGAAAAACCATGGTGCTCTTCAGAACAAGCAGAGCCTGTTGGTTTTTTTTCCCCTATTAATTTGTATCTCATTTCACCACAATGACTCAAGGTTCTACTATGCATTTAATTAACTTTCAAGGGGTTTTCCATTATCCAGGCAAGATGTCCCCTGGGTCTGCCCTCGCCATCCAAACCCACCCTCCCCTGTCTTAGCAAGATCCACCCTCTCTGTCCTTGTGAGGAACCAGCACCAGGGTCCTGCAGGCTGGGGTGGGCAGAGCCTGGCAGGACAGGCAGGCAGTGGGATTCTCAGGGGCTCTGACCTCACATATCCTGCCGATCACAGGCAGCTTCCTTCTCCAGTTTTCCTCTGTAAGCTGGTGATTGCTGGTGTTTTACCAGCATCAGTGTTCCTGGTCCACGTAACACCAGGGTGAGAAGGGATCAGCAAGAGTAAGTGCACACAAACGCACGTGCTGCACACACTGACCTACCATTGGGGCTTACTGCTAAAGGCATACTGAATCTTCTTCAGCCTGAATAGCTAAAGGAACTTGTGACTGGCCACTCATCCTGCAAAGCACTGATACTTCTGGCTTTTGAGGGTGCAACAGACAACTCTTTTGTCCAAGTCTCTGTTTCAGCTCTAAACCATTCATCAGCCTTCGCACAGCTGTTACTGCTCTCCTCAGCTCCCCTCTTTGCTGCTTGCTGGGCAGGACTATTTGGAGTAGAAAATGCTGCCAGCCCATCTCCCCCTGACCCAAGTCATCCAGTAACTCCACAGTGGTGCCAGACAGAAAGATCCTGCATCTCTAAGTGAGGAGTGCTTGCTCATCAAAAAACATATACTAACAAATATATGGACTTGAGCTTGATGAAAAGCTGGGGTGACATACCCCTGAGTGAGCTTTCCAAACAGCATGACAGGGCTTTGGATAGTTGAGAAGAAAGATAACATTGTACAAACTGTACAAAAGGCATGCAGCTGTACCACTGCACCAGCAAGGAATGCATTTCAAGGGGAGCAAAGGTTTATTTCTTGCCTAGGTGTTTTCATAAATCCCAGCCAGTATCTTCCTGTATTTTCAGCTCCCAATTTCCTTTACATTCTGACACAATCATTTATTTCCTTGGTGGGAAGAAAAAAGAGAGAAAAGATTTTTCTCCTACTTATTAACGCCTGCTAAGAATTTTCACAGCTATTAGCAAAAACACAGGATTTGATTTCACTTCTGCCGACACAGAAGCAGTGATGTCCTACCAGGCATGTTTTGAAATTTCCAGAAAAAATGCTTAGCCGCAAATAATATGGGAAGTGCAGTTCATTACAATGCACACTCTATTTTCACATAAATAGAAAATATGCATGTTCTACAGCCAGGTGCATTCAGATTTTGACAGATGATTCGAAATTCATTTTTTGAAATATGAGATAAATTTAAATTCAAATGAAGTAAGAAGGGTTGGAACCTGTTGCAGAAAAAGCCTTCCTGCCTAAAAATTTCTGGTCAGCTCCTGTGGATTATGGGAAGAACATCTGCAGAGAAGTGGAGTATGTGAGGAAAGAAGAGCAGGGTTAGGCTGAGGATCAGGCTGGAAGTGGGAGAGAGGTAGGGCCTGCTTCCTAGTGCAGTAATAGACATCATTATTTTGTATTTTCTTAGATGAATAGTAAGAATTACTGAGGTGGTTCGAAACAAGTACCTGGTTTTGAGACTGGCCAGAGGAAGGTAAAAGATGCCTGTGCTGGAAGTTGAATGTTAGCACATGGAAGATGCCACATGGGGCATCATACTTTGTCCTGCACATAGAGCTCCTCCTGACTCAGGCCTTTGTGTTGCTCCTTATTTGAACTTTCCATTAACAGGAAATCTTCAACCCTTCATAGTAGCTCTGCTTTCCATAACTTCATCCATCATGACATACTGTACAACATCTTGGTCATGAGTTTAATGGAGGGTGAATTTGTTGAGTGACTTAGGGAATTTTCATGAACATTTGGAATGTCACATGCCTGAGTTAAGACAAAAAGCAATCGGTGTCCTCTTCCCACGATACTGCATCGAGGCACATCACACTCTGATATTGAAACCACTGTCATCCAGGTATTTCCAAAGGACATCAAAGCTACATTGAAATTCAAGGTATGAAACTGTGAAAAGGGAGCATTAGCCAAGATGTAAGCCTGAGGGCCCAAATCTGTGCTAATATAGAGAGAGAATTGTAAGTGTGGGTTTCTCTTGCAAGGCTATGCCCTGGACCCTGCTGAAAGCTTGAATGTTTCCCTGGAAAGCATCCAGAGGCAATAGTCCAAGATCCAGACTGATTTCATTTGGCTTCTTGAGGGAATGGACTTCCAGGCTGTGGTAGTTTCTTACAATAGCCAGAAGATGGTTTTAGTCCTGTTACAGACATGTACCAGAATTGGCTCTGCTCTTTGGGAACTGGCACCATTTGTGGCTTAACGCATAACACAATATCTGAGGGTGGAACTGTCATCACCTTTAATCAGGTGGAAGATTTCACCCAAAGCAACCTGACTTGAATTGTCACCAAGGTGCCATACAAACAGTCCTGCCACAGGATGGTGAGGCTTAACAGACCATGCACGAATCAAAGATGCCTCAGAAAGTATTGCTGAGGCTTGGTGGGTTCTCCAATTGCTCACTGGGCTAGTTCTTATCTGACTGAATTTGGAGTGAACCGATTTCATGTGCCCCTAGGTTGATATCTGCAGTGTCACAACCCTCATCTAAGCCCTTAAGCAAACCCAATGCTTTTTACTGTGTTTGTCATCAAGTCCCTTCAGTTCCTCTGCACTGCAGCACTCATATTTGAAGGAAACTATGGATCTGGAATACAGACCTTCACCAGCTGGAAGGCCTCCACAGCTGTATCACCTTAGGAAGGTAAAACCCAAAGCTGTTACACTGAGCAGTGGAAAGCATCCTCAGGCAGCACTGCTCTGGAGGAGCACCCAGCTATGCTGTTTGAGGACATAGTCTCAGTACCCAACACAAAACCTTACTACATCATTTTAGTGACTGCTTTGTAAGCAGAGGAATAGTACCAATGAAGAACCTTGGCACCAATGAAGAAGCTTGCTCATGTGTGACACTGCACAAAACTACCATTCCCCTTGTGCAAGGTGGAGACAACATCCCAGTGTCCATGTCCCAGTCCCTGACCTGGCTCTCTCCAGTGGCAAGTTATATCCCCCAGAAACATCCTCCCCCTCTGACACAGCTTACTGTACCCTCAGCCTCAGCGACTGATGGCTGTGGCCCCACTGCAAAATCCCATCCTATTCCTTAGCTTATCCCCTTCACTACACTTCTCTCCTGCCCCAAACCAGCTCTACCTGTGCATCCCAAGCCCCTCAGTGTTCCTGGCCTTCCCTTTTTCCTTCATCTCCAGTGCAGTCCCCTTGCTCCTGGTCCCTGTGTAGATGTCCCCTGCCCATCCAGATAGCCCTCACCGCATCACCCTCATCCTGCACCACATCCCCTGCCCCTGCAACTGCAACACTCTGGCTTCTGCTCTATGAAGAGGGCACCAGGGACTGTGATGGAGTTGGGAGCCTGCAGCACCAGGCAGGGATGCTCCATCTGCATCCAGGCATTGGGGTACTGCTACCATGGAAAAACGTCCGCAGAAGGCACTGCAAATGCACTCAGGACCGAATCCTGGTGTATTAGCTGCCTCTTTGGAGTGGATGCATGGCTGCTAGATGAAGGGTGAAGCACTTAAGACAAAGAAGAAAATCCACCGTTATTAAGCATTCCCTTGCACCATTTACCAAACCACATAATGCTGATACCCTCATTATTTTGCCTCAGGAGAAGCACGGTGGGTTAAAATTAACAGTGATTCCATATTCTTCGCAAGCTCCTAACTAACCAGGCTGGGCCGTACTGCTCCAGCCACAGAATTCCCCAATATTTAGCCATTAGTTCTATCCAATTTGGCCTGCTGCTGCTTCTGGCAAGTTTTGTCTCATAAGCAATTATGCTGAATGCCAGATGTCCCAATAGACTGCTCGACTTTCACTAGGGGCTGTCTCATCAGGCATCCGTGTGTGTGTGTAAAGCTGAGGGTCAGCCAGAGTCCCAGAAAGGACTTTTACTTACAGCAGCCTCATGGGCTGAACAGACACATCCGTACCACAGCTATTTTCTGACACGCCAGCACCCACGTTCCATGTTCCAAGGGGACTCACTGAGCACTGACCCATCCTGCCATCCTCTGAGCTGGATTTGCACAGGAGGATTTGGACCCTGACCTGGACAGGGGGACAGGGCAGAGCCTGTATCAGTGCAAAGCTGATATTTTATTCTGCAGAGAAAAATAAAGTAGAAGTGCAAAAAACAAGGCCCAGGCAGGGTTTTCATCTACACTTGTGTGTGCAAGAGCCCTCGAGGAGCTGCAGGTCTTTGACTTGCAGACCCCCAGCAGAACCATGCACAGGGTCAGCCTGTGGGCACGATTTACACCTCCAGGGCAGGATGCCCCCAGGCTGGCTCCATGCGCAGTGGGATTAAAACCAGAGCCCTGCAGTCCCCTGTGTGGGGCACGAGAGTGGTGGATGATACCTTTCAAACGTCACATCACCACCCCAGCCAAGTGGGTTCTGCTGGGAGCCTGGGACTTGTCCCATGGCCAGCTCACACCACAGTGGGCATGCAGAGAGGCACTGGGTTGGTGAGATCCTCCCCTGTGCCGTCCTCCAGCAATGCCCTCCCTCCATGGGGCTGCTCCTTGGATCAGGGATCGCCAGCAGCTCAGGATCGGGGTGCTGTGCTCGACCAGACCTTGGCAGACCAGGGTGTGTAATTGCAATTTTACCAAAGGAACCCAGGAGATGGTGGGCTAAAGAATTGCTTTTTTGTTTATTTTAAGGCAAACTTCACTAAAGAGCTGTGTATTACATGAAGAACTTTCATAGTTGGAAAGGCTCGATTCACGTTAAAGTGGAGGGAAGCAGTTGGCAGCTAAAATTCCCTGGAAGAGAGTCTCATGAGATTCAGAAGAGAAGCAAAGAAATGTGCATTCTAATACAATATTCTTTCAGATTCCCACATAAAACACTGCATGTTTTCATGCTCAGTGTGGCAGCTTACTTTTATTTTAAAATAAACAATTGCAGGTTTAATGGAAGGGCACTTGTTGACAGACACGGTAATTTCTCGCTGGAGAAAGAGAGAAAAAGCACAGGGAAATTCCTGAGACAAGTGTATTTGAAGATAAAAGGCTAATGATACTTTGTATTCCTGAGCTGCTGGTGTAAGTAGCTGAGATTAATTGATCAAGGTGGAATAGTTCCAGCTGGCTCCAGGGCAAATGGTGCAGTGGCATTAGCGGGTACCACTGTGGAGGCACGGGGGTGGCACACAGGATAAACAAGCTCTTACCAAATAGGGTTTGGCAGTGACATTTTACTGTGATTTTTAAGCAAGTTGAGTAATAACGGAGCTTTTCTACTCTGTTGTCATTGCTAAGACACTCAACTGGTGCCCACTCTCCTGCTAGATCATTCTCTCAGCAAACAGAAGGCAGCAACATTTGCTCCTAATCATGAGCATCTTGTGTTTTACATCCTGTTCCCACACTTTAGTTGCTCATATTTTATATGAGCCCTTTGAAATGGCATGAATTGCACTTCTGAGAATGCACAGGTCACTTCTGTGGTCCTTCCAAGGGACTGTCCGTTCGCTGCCTCTTAAATCAGGTTCTTAATGGAAAGGAAATGACATGTCTTGCTTTTGACACTGGGGCTGTTTCAGTACAAGCAGAGAGGTTGGGCACCTTCCATCGGAGTCAGCATCGTGCTTTGGCAGGCAAGACATGGTTTAGGACATGATCCTTCAGACTGGACCACCCCAGATGTTCCTGCCTGTGACAGGCAGCACAACTTTGCCACAACTCTTTTATCAACAGCATCACATTTGGATTTGACCAGCAGAGCCAGTCAGTCACAATCACTTTATCTTGAGTTTAGTTCAGACAAATGGAGGGCTCACTTTATTACCTGCAAATAAGGCTCTTGATTTCAAAGGGTAGAGGATAATAAGCCAAATGAACTAAGATGACTGTCCTGAGCAGCTTAGGGACATCAGTGAGGAATCAGTGGGAATGTGTTAAAATCAAATATGCAAAAGTATTTGGCATGGGCTTCCAAAGCAAGTGGAAAAATCCTGGATGGTTGGGCTCCAGGTTTAACACAATGAATAACTTCATCCAAAAGTCTTTAAATACCAAACAGAGAGGCTGCAAGGACAGGAAGTAAGAACTGAGCAGCAAATAAACCTACATGTTGAATCTCAGAGAGTGCAAGAAAAAAGTGAGAATTGGTTAAAGTCAAGCTGAGTTAAAACTGAATTGAAGCAAATTGTAAAGGACTTATTTGTGTTATGACTAAAAAGAGAAGACAGACGGGGGTTTCTGATCAGTAACAGTGAAGATTAAAGATCTGGATGTAACCCCCAAACTACGTATTTCGTGTCACTCTCCACTAATGAAGAAAATGTTGAAGGCAGAGGCAACAGCAGGATGCCGCTGTGAATGAGGGTATGAAAACAGAGCTGATCACATCCATAGAGGAGCAACTTCTGAACAACTCAATGCACTGGATCCCAGGGGGGCCGATAATCTCAACCTCAGATATCTAAAAATAACCAGAACACCAAACTGGAGGTCCAGTAATGATTATTTCTAATCAATCTACTAAGTTGAGGGTGGTGATGGAGGAACAAAGAGGAGGCAAGTGAGTTCCCAGGGTAAAGGAAAAGAGTGAACTGGCACCTATCATCTGGCTGGCTTGATCCCTGCAGTATCTGAGCTGTTAGAGCCAATTTGGACAGAGAAGAATTAAAGACGTGGGATAAATGAAGAGCGGCTAGAGCTCAACATGGGTCTATTGAGGTAGATGGTGCAAGACTTACCTGATAACTTGGAAAGGAAAAGTGGCTTTCTTGGTAAAGAAATGTAGTACCTCTAACCATTCACACTGGAGGAAAGCTTTTGATTCTGTATTATATAGGAAAAGATTATCTAAACTACAGTAAGGGACAACCAGAACCAGTCTGAAAAGGTACTTACGAGACAAGATTTGGCAAAGCTGCAAGGTCTGGCTGGAAGGAAACCTCTAGGGAAATTTTTCTGAATTCAAATGTGTTTAGTATCTTTGATAACAAGTACCACAAGATATGTATGCGATGTGACCATGGGAAAGGCAAACGTGAGGCTGGGATGGTTTCAAGAGAAGCCAGGAATTATAAGTGTGATGTGACCAGACACCTGCAGAGCTGGCTTTGGGATCTCCCAGAGCCATAGAAGCCACCAGCTGCGTGAGAAGAGGTCACAAACTCGTGTGGCCATGGAGAAAGATGATAAGGGATGGGGTGATTTTCCCTGAAGACAATAGGGAAAAATAACCAAGTAGGAGAAGAGTGAGTCTGGGAACAGAGGAATGGCAGCACAGGAGCAGATGGGTGCCAATCAGGGCAATACATGTTAATTGTGCATTGGAATAAGGTTTGTCCTGCAAGAAGTGAGCCTCAAGCCCAGTACTAGAGCAATGGGGGACACAGCAGGGTCTGAAGGAAGATGTGCCATGGCTGGTTCTTCATGGTCCCTGCCCGGTGCTTCCAGAACCCTCATAAACCCCAAACCGTTCACATCACATCCTACCATGACTGAGCTGGAAACTGCTCAGCCCTCCATCTAAATTTGAGCAGATGTTGGTTAATTCAGCAAACACCACCCTTCTGGGGGTTCTGCCAGAAATTCCCTCTGGCTTCTCCAGCCTTCCTCACCCTAAACCATGACTGGTGTTTTTCCCATGACCTATTTCATGTATGTGTTCCACTCCAACCTTGCTGTAGGCTCACCCATACACACACCTTTGTCCCAGTCCTCAACTCGGTTCATCTCATTTGCTCAATGAAGAATGATTTTTCTGCCTCCACTAACACTGCTTTTTTGCTCTTTCTCTTAAAAAATAAAAAAGCTTTGTAAAGGCTTACCGACCAATTCAGCATGTTCTCAGCCCAAACCCTGCCCTCTGTGTTATCTTCAGCTCTTCCTTGAAGGATCACAGTAGGATCTCTCCAAAAAAGCTCCAAAGCCTTTCCTTACATATTTTCCTGGGCAGCCTTCAACACGCTTCTTTTGAGACAACCTTGGTGCGTTCATCACCGCAGCTGAGTTTTGTGAATCGGCTTATGTGATGCTGATGCATTTGTTTAGCAAACCAAATGCAATGTTTATTAATAGCACTGCAAGAAGAGGTTGATCCCATTTCTTTGTACTGTATGTCTCCATGGGAAAAATCACACTGCTGTTGTGCTGCCTCCACACTGAAAAGTCACCTGGATGGGAAAATATTAGCCAGTTCTATTTCCAAATCCATCATGCTCAATGCTGGATATCAGTGTTGCAACTATTTTGACTTCTAAATACCTCCCTAGATAGCTCAGCTGGCTGCAATGCCAATAAAACCTCCTCCCTTGATATACCTACTGAGAGTGTTGAGGGTTTTAAGCCAAACAGAATCTATCCAGCTTTCATTGATCATTGCTCAGTTTCATGGCCCTGTGGTTACCTCAGTGTCCTGCTGGTGGAAATTCTTATGAGCATCAGCTCAGCCAAAATGTTGTTGCTGGAGCATTGATTTCTGCAAAGGGGTGAGTTCATCAAATCCCTGGGCATCCTTGTGCCCAGTACAGGGCAGATGTCAGAACTGCCTTTGGTAGCTGTCATCACAGCATCTGGAGGAGGCTGTCACCCAGGATACTGCTGGTAGGTCTCCCCATGGGCAACACTGATTTAACATTTCCAACGGGAGTCCTGACTGCCTGCAGGATTTTGAGAGATGGGAAAATATATTGCTCTTTTTTCCCCCTAGGAATGTTTTCTTCCAAACTTTCTATTACTGCTGCCTCTGGAACCCTTTGTCCACTTCAGGAGGAACTCTCATTTTCCAGATAACAGCTCCCAGAGAAGCTGTGGCTGCCCCATCCCTGGCAGTGTTCAAGGCCAGGTTGGACACAGGGGCTTGGAGCAAGCTGCTCTAGTGGAAGGTGTCTCTGTCCGTGGCAGGGGCTGGAGCTGGATGAGCTTTAAGGTCCCTTTTAAACCAAACCATTCCATGATTCTATGATTTCAAGGCACATGACTGCAGGGTTCCCCACAGTGCTGAACTGGCTGCGTTTTCCATCTTTGCCTCCGTTTTCTCTTTGTGAACTTTATCTTCTTATTAGAAGAGGGAGAAATAATTAATTAACCAATTAATTAAACTTTCTTTGCTTTTTATTCCAGTTCAACTTGCAATTTAAAACTGGCAGAGTAGCTAAAATGCTGGTAATTGGGAAGGCAGGCAGGTTTGTGCTGGGATTTCAGGATGAACTTTGTGACTTAGAGGGAGAAAAAAATTAAAACGGAGACCCTGGTCTACTTTATCTGAGTCATCTCATTCTCAGGGCTCAAGCAGCATTAAAGCACCTGTATCGCTGCAGGAGGCTAAATAGAGAGGGGACCAGATCTATTTTCTGCAGAGAGACTCAGCCTGGCATGCAGGAGCAGGAAAACTCCGTATCACAGTTGATGGATGTCAGGTGTGCTCCTCTGCATAAGGCTGGGAGTGCAACCCAGCAGGAGATCTGTGCAGCCACCCGTCCTTTCAGCCAGAACCAAGTGTTCCATCAGCCTGATCTGGGCTACGTGAGGGTGAGTTTTACCCTGACAACTTTTCTTCAACATCTTGCAATTGGTTCCATAAACAAATTTCAACCACTGTTGGGGTTTAAACATTTTCAGCCTCTCTGTAGCTGGAAAAATCAAAGGATTCTTTCCCCAACCACGACTCCAACAGTCCCATGGTAGTTGAAAGTTCCTGTCATGGCTCGTGATAATGATCCTATGCCTGTCACAACTCCGACATGCTCAGATTAATGCCAAAATAACAATTTCTGTGCTTTTGGCACATTGGAAAACTTTCCAGAACTGTGCTATCATCAGTGATTATATTTTACCCTTATATTTATGCAACATATTATAATGACTTTAAACTTTAAATGAAGGTGGAGTTCAGGACATCGGACATTGTACGATATATCCACTCTTCCGCATATTAGACTTCAGAAAGCAACAAATGATCATTTATTTTTGTTACAAGAGGAGTTGGCAGAACTGCTTTAATGCTTCAGGTTGCCTGACAGCTCTGTTTTAAAACGTTGTTCTGAATTAGTTAAAACATTGCCAGATCTTGAACGTTTTGTCTGAAAGTCTCCAAGTTGAGTTCCTGTCTCAGATCAATGCTTTTATATATTCACTGTTTTTTTGGAAACTGAATCTCAAATAAGTCAATCATCTCTTTGGATGCAATTAAGGAAAATATATTGCTAGGCTAATGTTTAAAAGCTCTTAAAGTTGTTTTGTGGAATAGCTCTAATACCTTCCTGGTTTGGAGCAATAGTTGAAGGTTAGGAGGGACGTCAGCCTGGCTAGATACGTGTTTGATTGTTCCTGTGGAGAACAGCCAGCTGTATATGTGTTATAGAGCACAGGAAAGAAAAGATCTTATTTTTTGTAAGCTCCCAAAGGTGCAGCTAAACTGTTGGAAGGTCCTTCTCAGTGTATGTGCTGTCTGCAGGGCTGGGTTGGAAGTCTGTGACTGCAAATCTTGTCTCCAAACTCAGGGAATAGCATGAGGTGAGGATGAGCATTCTTACCCCTGCACCCCTGCAGTCCCCATCAGCAGGTGGAAGCATAGCAGGGGTGTGAGCCCACAGGGAGGACAGACGTGTAGCTGCTCCATGCAGGCTCACTGTGCTCCCATGGCACGCAGGACAGGATCAGCACAGTAAATACCAGTGATAACGGAGGTCTTCTGCAAACAGGTGTGGAAAAAGGGCCAGTTTCCACTCCTGTTCCCCCAGTATACCTTTTGCTAGGGATTTTTGAATAGGGGCACTATTCACCAGTCCCCAGTATCTGCAGGGCTCTGATCCAGGAAGAAAGAAGAGTATTTTTGCTGGAAGCTGCTGGTTTTGCTGCTAAAACTCCATCCTATTCTTTTCTTGTCATGCAGCTGGGTGTTCCCTGCTGAGGCCAGAGCGGGGCTGGGAAATCACAGCTATCGCTCCAGCTCGGAGAACAACAGGGGAGAAGCAAATCCAAGCTGAAGGGTGCAGCCAGTGGCTTGGATGCAGGGTGGGCACAGAAACCCCCAGAGCCCTGCTGGATTATCACTGCTGCAACCCCTCTCTGAAAGGGAAAAGCTTCATTAGCAAGGCAAAGCTGTTTGAAGCAGTGAGGGCTTTCTTAGCATGAGGAGGGGGGACGGTGCTGAGGCTGTGGCTGGGGGATTAAATGCAGCTCATGGGTGTTTCTTGCAATAAGGTACCCTTTTATTTAAAAATGACAAAACCAGTGATTAGAATTCTCTTTCTGCATTTGGCTTTAGAAAAAAAAAAGGAAAAAGAATTAAAAATGTATAAGCCCCTCTGTACTGCATATGTATATTTTATCGCTGTATAATTGGGATCTTCATTAGTTCTCTGGGTGAAGTGACATGCGTTTCATGTCATACAGACACCAATGCATAGAGATACAGCTCTTTTTTTCCGAGATGCTCCTTCTTAACCACATGCAACACTCTCTAATAGGGACTTACGTATCTTTTGGAGGAATGCTATCAGTGAAAGACAAGACCCTGATTGCAGCAGAAGCGAGGGCGGGGGGCGACATTTGGAGATGGAGAAAGTATTAATTATGTAAATCCCAAACCCAAGGGTATAATTGCTGCTGCTCTCAAACAAAATGTTACTTTTATCTAAATTACTAAAGTGGGAAAAGTGCAATCCAGATTAATTTGGCAGCGGTGCTGCCGAGCAGACCTGCAGAACCATGCGGAGGGGAAGGTGCTCCTGTCAATTCAAGGAACAGAGATTTTTCCCCACTCCAGAGGCAGCTCCATCACAGACAGGAGGGAAGAAATGAGGGTGGAGTAAACTTGGAGGAAGGTCACCAGCCCTGTGAGGGAAAGCTGATTCCCAGCACTCTTCCCCTTTTTCTGCCAGAAGGCAGGGCCCTCATTTCCTATATAATGAAGAATCAAAAGCTTTCCTCCAGTGTGAGTACTAAATACATTTGAATTCAGAACAATTTCCCTAGAGGCGTCCCTCCAGCCAGACCTTGCAGCTTTGCCAAATCTTGTCTCCTAAGTACCTTTTCAGACTGGTTCTGGTTGCCCCTTACTGTAGTTTAGATAATCTTTTCCTGTATGGTACAGAATCAGTGTGAGTGGTTAGAGGTACTACATTTCTTTAACAAGAAACTCACTTTTCCTTTAGTCTTGCACCATCTACCTCAATAAACCCATGTTGAGCTCTAACTAATCTTCATTTATCCCACATCTTCAATTCTTCTCTGTCCAAATTGGCTCTAACAAACAGCTCAGATACTGCAGGGATCAAACCAGAGGGCTTATAAGTGCCAGTTTGCTTTTTTCCCTTAGGAACCCAAGAAGGCTTTCCCCTGCCAGCTGCTGAGAGCACCTCTCCACCAAGCAGGTCACATATTCCTCCTGGTGGCTCATGCCTTTTAGAGGCTGGTCATTGACCAGTGATTTCCTGTTCTGAGGCAAGGAATAATTAGGCATATGTAGCCCAGAAGCACCTATTTTTTGGCAGAGGGTGGTGAAAAGTTCACATCACACCCATAGGCATGTTGAAAGCCAGATCCATAAAGCAGCCCAGCCTGGACTTTGGACATCATGTGCTTGGAAGCAGCAGCACCTCCCTGCTCAGATCCCTGTACAGAGAGTACTGCTCAACTCACACAACCTCTCCCATTCTTCTTTCACCCCAGCTCATTGGGCTGCTGTCTCTCCAGTCTGCTGGCTCAGGCCTGGTCATAAGTGAGCTCAGATCTCCACAAACCAAATAGATGTTCAGTGGAAGGAAAGTGAATTGTGAGATGGTCTTGTCACAGGTAGAGGTGGTGAAGGGCTCTACACTTGCACAAGTAGGGTCACCTATACAACTAATGAGCTTCATCCATCTAAATCTAATAGACTCCCGGGAACCTCAGAGACAAGTCACTGGGTGAGATTTAAATGCCTCCAATAGCCACAGATGGGTTTGAGGTTGATGGGGTTCTTGCGTTTTAACACATCAAACTCGATCAACTCCTTGTGACAAGCTCTTAACATAAAAGATAGAGTATGGCTATACAAGAGATGCTGCTATCCTGACCAGGCCTGACTACGTGCTCACCGGGATCAAACCGCCTGGTAGAAGGAGCTTCCAATGCAACAGCATGAGGAACGAAGGGGAAAGCCAAGTGACTGTGCAGACACAGTCAAGGGCTGGTCCTGTCCTCAAAGCATGCGTCAATGATGCGTGTTCAGTGATTCATGATAAACTCATTAGAGCATGGAGTTACTCTACACCAAGAAATAGGCTCGTGTCATTGTTGAATCAGATGTGACACCAGCATACATTTTAAAAGGTATTTTTTAATTCTAAACCAGTGTTGACAAATACGTGTCCCAGTTTTTTAAAGGACTGATCCTATTTTTAGTTCTCTAAACAGAATAAAATCAGCCTTTTCCTTTGTTGTCAGAAATTCTCATTCACTGCTGTCCACTACTGTAATTAGTGCTCCTGTCAAAACACCCAACTGAGAATCCCTACACTAGAAGTCACCAAACTCACATCAGGATGTAATAGAGATGGAAGAAGGGACATCCTGGGTAATATCCATCCTCCTCATTATCTGCCTCTGCTAATGCTCACTACGAGATGGCTCAGAAGGAACAGGACAAGCATGGAGTGGCATTTCCCTGGTGAGTCTCCTGCTTCCAGCACTGTGTGGCTCAAGGATTTTTTGTTGAACATTGTTCTGCTTCACCATGTTTCGGACAAATTCCTTCTCATTCATTAATCAGTTTCCCTTCTCTCTGAACATCTTTGTACCTTTGGACTCCATGACAGGCTCAGACATTGTGTTACAAAGTGTAAGTACGCATTCATTCTCAGGGGATCTTCCCCTTCCTGGTTTTCAACTTCTCGCTTGATAATTTGAGGTGTTGATTGCAGCGATTTGTGTTTGGCAAAATAGTGAACTGTTTTCTATGCACTGTTTGTGTGTCACTCATGATTTTGTAGGTCTTGGTCCACCAGTCTCTCTCCTCTCTGTGCAACCGTCCAAACTGAGGTGTGGTAGCCTTCTAAAAATCTCCTGTCATGGAAGTTATTCTAAATCTCTGGTTATTCTTCTTTCCCATCAATAAAGCTCTTCTAAGGGCCAAAAGATTTCCAAGCAGTTTCAATGAGAATATGCATCATATTCAAAATGTGGTCATTCCATGGATTTATACATGCAATAAGTGGGTTTCTGCTTGCTCCTGGTGGTTTTTTTTTATTTCCTAATATTTTCTTTATGAGCACTACCAAGGTTTGCACTGATGTTCTCAAGAACTCTCTACAAAGATTAAATCTTTATACACCTTCATATTACATTCTGTGCATCTTTAGATCACACTGGGCATGGCATGACACATGTCCATACCTTGTATTAATACTTCCGCACCCTCCAGAAAAGGCTGGTCAGACCCACACTGTCCATTGGAAACTGCCCTGGGCTGCACCAGGGGCCTGTGAATTGTTCCATACGGTGTGAGTTGGCTGGGAAAAACCAAACCAGCCTAAACCCAACAGTATAATGTTGTAATGAGCAGAACTCCATTGACCAGGAAGGTTCCCTGGCACTGTTTAATTCCCTGTTGTAGGCAGATTCCCCTGACTCCTGCATGACTCTGAACACATAAAGGT
Source organism: Pezoporus flaviventris (assembly GCF_033815535.1). Lineage (NCBI taxonomy): Eukaryota > Metazoa > Chordata > Aves > Psittaciformes > Psittacidae > Pezoporus > Pezoporus flaviventris. Next base: position 1,380,579 of record NW_026892702.1, on the reverse strand, counting down.
TTTTACTGCTGCATTTTTTCATGTCATTTACATGGCCATTATGCCATATAAGGACCTTCCTTTTTATCCCATGACTGGGGAAACTTTACTGAAAGCTTTCTGCAAATCCAAGTACTCAAGGCTACTGTGTTCTCACCTGCAGGATCTAGAAGTTCTCTGTTGCTCAGTTTTGGGTGAGACAACACTTTGTTCTGTCTTATGTGCCTGCTTATTTTGCTCTTTATTGTAGTGTCTTCCAGCTTCCCTTATAAAAATCAAGCTTCCTCATTTCACAGCTTTCCATATTTCCCCTTCAACTCCTTTTAATAAAGGGCAAGAAATTCTAGTTTCTGTTGCCTAGGTAGATTGAAGTGACAGATTTCCCAGCACAGCTAATAGACTGGAATTTAATTTTTTCATTCCTTCACAGCTCTTTGGAAAATACCATCTGGTCTTGATGAATTTTTATTATTCAATTTTTAATTTCAAGCCTAAAATATAAACCAGTTCCTTATACTCATCCCTTGTAATGAAAATTTCCCATGTGGGAACATTACTAAATTCCTCTGTTTATTTAACTTTCCTGCTGTGCCCTTTCTTTCACAGTTCTCCCACTGAATTCTGATCTTCCATGAGCTGTACTAGTCCTATGGCATATACTTACTTTTTAATGCTTGAAAAAAAAGTGTTATCATTAGCTTTTATGTCTTTAGCAAGTTCTTCCTCAAACACATTTTGGGCTATGTTAATTTGGTTTTACATTTACTTGCCAGGGTTTATTTTCCTCATTTGAAAGAATATCCTTTCAGTTGCTTCTTTTATGCTACTGTATAACCATGGCCAGAATTATTTTTGTCCATTTCAAGTTTTCTAATAATGTCCTAGAGCTTCTAATACAGTGTCTGTCAAAAGTATCCCCACCAGTTTCAATCATTTTGCCCTTCTGGCCATTCTCTTTAAATTCCTTTTTAACTAGTCTCCTCATTTATTTGGGTAGTTTCTCTTTAAACTGTGTAAGAGCAATTTCTACTTCCCCCCATCTCCTACAGAGTATTGAACTGCAGTCTATTATGGTCACTCTTATGGAGCTGCTTTTTGATGGTTAGACCTTGAACCAGGTCTCCTGGACTGCTCCATGCTAAATCAAAGGCTGCTTCTCCTCTTTCCTATTCTCCAAAGAAACAGTCACTTATGCTGCCTGAAAATCTACTCTCAGCACCTCACCCCTTTGTCACAGGCACTAATCACCATGGGGGGAATTGAAGACTACTTTTATTTTTGTGTTTCCTGCCCTGAGAGACCAACCAACATCACTCAGTGCTTGATGACCCCACGCACCATCATTATGCCTACCCACAGAGTACAGAGTACAGCCACCGTGCTATTGCTTTCCACATAGGCATGAGATTTCAGCCCAGCAGAATCGTGTGCTACTACTGATAGGGTGAACTTCTTTCCCTTAATGATCTTTCAGACCAAACCACAGTGTCTCTTCTCTACTGCTGCCGGTTACTCTGGTGTTACTCCGAGTTACACCATAGTAAGAATGTCCTGCTGATAACTGTCCTTCTGCCAGGTACCTAGGCAGCCCGTTAAGTCAGTATCTTCCTTTAGAATCAATTCTCCAGTTCATCCAATTTTTACATTTCTAGCATTCAAACAGATGCATGCAAATATTTGGTATTGGTTCAGCTGTTGGGTATTTAACACCAAATCACAGAATCAACCAGGTTGGAAAAGCCCTTTAAGCCCATCCAGTCCAACCCTTACCCCAGCACTGCCAAGGCCACCACTGCCCCATGGCACTGAGGCCTCGTCTCCACGCTGCGTGAACACTTGCAGGGACGGTGACTGCAGCCCTGCCCTGGGCAGCCTGTTCCAATGCCTGAGCACCCTCTGGGGCAGGAATTGTTCCTCAGCTCCATCTAAACCTGCCCTGGGGCAGCTTGAGGCCGTTTCCTCTTGTCCCATCCCTTGTTCCTTGGGAGCAGAGCCCAGCCACCTCCTCTGAACAGCTGAAGATGGTGTATTAAGAACATACTCTTACAACACCATCTTGAGCCAAGGTCTGTTTTGGCCGTGTGGGAACCTGTCTCTCATGGGCACATTCCACCAACTCCGAACATTTGTTTGATTTCTAGCAGGTGCAGATCCTGATCCCATACCCATTTTTCTCATATATGCCTTGAGACTTCTGTTTCCTCTGTGGTGTACTTGGTTCTGAGAGCATTTAGGAATTACACTGTTGACAACTTGCTACACAACCTCCTCAATGGCAAATTCTAAAACTCCTCTCCCCTTCCTCCTTGGGCCAGTGGTGCTCACACAGACTCCCACTACTGACTTTACATGGCACCAGGAGCCTAGCTAGACGCTTTATGAGGTCTCACCTTTGTATCTCAGCCCTGAGCAGCTACCCAAACACCCAACAATGGGATCCTCCCCACTGCATCCTCCATCTGGCACATCACATCCCGCAGTGACATTCTGTGGTGTCCATTGGGCAGGTGTCCCTCACCTCTTGGATTTCCACATAAGTCTCCCAGGCAGTAAGGATGGAACAGTAATCCAAATCTTACTGGAAGAACCAAAATGATGCATGTTCTGCTTGTGTTGAATTCATTAGAAGTTGTTAGGAATGAGTGTTACAAATCAGAGTTAATCCCCAAAAATGACTAGCTGCAGCTTTCTCAAAAGCACTTGATAAGATTGCTGCAGATGTCCTGCCAACGCTTTTTTCCAGCAAAAAATACTTAGAAATTGAGCCAAACCACTACAGAAAACTGCTATTTGTAACAGTTTTGTGAAGATCAGAACCTTAACTAGCTTCTATTCTGATATCTTTAATATTAGGAAATGCACAATTGGCTTACCTGTACCAAATCACCAAGGAGCAGAAGAAATTAAGTCTGGAGACAAAGTACCAGAAGCTCATCTATGTACAGGTCCTACTGCTGATAGCAAGACCACAGGAGAGTCAAATGCTATGGAGGTAGTGGAGGAATTAGAAGCAGAGAAGTAGGAAATTATACCCCTAAGTGATAAAACACTGAGATATAAATTGAAATGTTTTACAAGTGAAGATCTGTACACACAAAATGCAGGTCTGAGCACACTATGAGGAAATGGAAATGGCCAAAGAACTGAGCGGGTGGGAGATTGCCTTTCAAAAGACACTGAGGGTTAAAACAGCCTCTTAAAATAGGTCTGATACCCTGACCTTTCCACTGCCACCAGCAGCCCCCTGTGACAGCTCAGTCTGGTGGTTGAACACTTTGATGCATTACTGGTGTTCTGTGGAAATGGGCAAGGTTTGTGGTGGTTCCCTAAAGCAGGTGGAGTGACACATGATGAACCACCTACTCCACTGATGCCGGATTTCTCTTTCTCCCAGAAATTACCTCTAAAGGGTTTGTTTTGCTCTGTTATTACACATGTACTTATCATGGGAACATTTCTATCCACTGATGGCTTTTTAACTATTCAGAGAGGTATTTTCCTTCCACTACTCACTGTTTATGGTGAATAAGCCACCACATAAGTCACCTGGCATTGCTTTGGCTCCGTGACTCAGTAACTGACATGCTTATAGGTAGGTGGAGGGACAGCAGAGCATGTACAAGCTGGCCAAGCAACCACAGGCAGAATAAATGCACTTTGCTGCTTGTTGCTAAAGAGATTGGGAATACACCAAAAACCTCACAGCACATCAGCAAACAGAACATCCTGCAAGCAACTTGGTCACTAAAAGCTTCCAACAGCAGACAATTTTAACATTAGCTATGGTGGAATTAAAAGGGGTCACCAAAGGAAAACATGAACAGGACTGAATTGGGGCCCCCAGTTTGTGTGAATGAGCATGGTCCAGAACACAGACATATTGCTAGACTAAGGCTGGTTTATGCATCTGGGACTTGGCCTTTGGAGGGGATGTGTTCATCTTCCTGCAGATGTCTGAGACAGATTCAGATTCAGAGGACCACCAGCTGCTTCTGGGTGGAAGAGGATGAACCCCTCTGTAAGCAACATTTGTCAGTGCAGAGGGAAGGTCTGAGATGGAGGAGGAATGGAAAATGAGGTGCCAACAGCATGGGAGAGGAATCGTGCTGAACTGCACCACTCCAACTGACACCCTGGTCTGGCAGCTCTTCAGCCACCTCCATAAGCCCTGTGGACCTGAATTTGATATTAAAATATCTCTAATTAGAATTGGTTCCTTTACCCTTGGCATATCCAGGTGGGAAAGAATTTTCCATAGCAATTTTCAGCTAGGAGGTAGCATCAACTTGTTGAGACCCATCCCTCACTGTAAGAAAGGGCTTTACCCCTGCAAAAAGGCAAATCCTTGATGTATGGGTAAAGCAAATGTTTCAATAAAGAACAGACCTAAACAGACACTATCTGGAGACAGAGGACACTCACTTTCCCTCAGGACTTTCTGCCAGTGTTTAATCACCTCCATTGTTAAAACCTTGTGCCTTAGTCTGAGTTTCTCCAGCTTCAGCTCCCAGTCAGTTTTTATATTAAAGAGCCTTTTCTTACAAGGTATTTTCTCCCACGAAGGTACTTACACATTACTCAAGTTACCTCTCACTCTTCTTCCCTACAATCCAAATAGATTCTGCCTTTAAAAATGGATCACTAAAGGGCATTTTGTCCCACCCTCAAATTGGGTTTGGGGCTCTTGTCTGAACCTCCTCCAGTTCCTTTACCTATTTACAAGAGCAAACTTCAGACTGACATCTTGTATTCCAGGTGAGCACTTGCATGTGGAGGGAAGAAATCTATCCTTACTCTTACTCCTCTCTGTGTTAACATACACCAGACTGCATTAACTCTTCATGCACTAGCAGCTTACATTTGCTCACTTACCCACAGCAATCTTCAACCCATTTTTGGAGCCGCTGTTTTCCAGAAGGTCCTTTTTGCCTTTCAATGGATGTTTGCAGTTCACTTCACATTAATACCTGTGAATGGGCCCATGTGATCCCAATCACTCAATTAGCTGCCTTGTCAGGTGCACTGCAAACATCTGCTGCATCCAGGCTGTGTGCTTCGAAACCAACTTCCAGTTTAGCAAAGCCAGGAAATCTGACTTGTTTGGTAGGGTCTAATTGCGATAAAACCACGTGGAGCAACTTGTGTTGATTTTCTAGGTGTTTGACCTGTGATGGCACCATTATTTTGCCTAGGACCTGTGCCAGCTAATTTGTTTAGAAATAACTCATGTGAGCCTGCTACATGAGCTTGAACATCAGGACATCAATATTGCAACATGTATTAAAATCAGCATCGGAGTATAAGAAATCTACTCAACCTGCTATTTTAGGATGCTGAAGTATAAAGGGAGACATATGCTGATGTTAAAATGTTTGGACCTAATGCGTGTTGCTTAATAACCTGACATATTGAGGGACAGAAGAAATACTCCTCATACCTTGACATACATTTGCACTGTGGTATTCATTGTCCACTAATATCATCTATGTGCAATTTGTCACTCAAATGCTATTTAGTTTGGGTGCCCAGAAAGGAAAACATCCAACTGGAGTCTTTCTGAATGTCATTTATTAATTCTTCACTTATAAATCAAGGCTGACATGACTGAGTGCATGATAGAGTGGATGTCAGACAGGCTTATGTGAAGGTGGTGGGGCTGAAACTATGACTTGCTGGTTCTCAGCTGAGCAGCTCCTGAGGAACAGGGTTTTCATACAGTGCCACAGCTCAGAGTCTCTTCAAACCAGAAAAGTGTACGTATGAAAAGCATTTGTAATTATCATACAGTGCAGCACATTAGCACGGCTGTAGCTGCAGTGCTGTCACTTTGTAGTGATAATAGTATATTGTTGGTGGTGTGTTTCTCCTACAGTGACAGCTCTGAAGGAACACGGATGCCTGGCAGCCCAGATGCAAAGATACAGCATTATTTTACTACAAATACGGGCATAAATACAACAGATTTATGGCATGTACAATGTATACAGTTGGATTAGAGCACAACACAGAACTTCCTCCTTATGCTGTAAGGATGCGGGAAGAAATAGTGGGTGTTCCACGTATCATAGATCCTGATTACTTCAGAGCAACACAGCAAAGCAAGGTCTGTATTGGTCATGCACTCATATTACAAATAAATGTGTCCTAAGCAGCAAGGCTGACACCAAAGACCCACAGAGGCGCCTGAGCAGGAGAGAGGTCTGTCACTATGGAGGAGAGGAGGAGCATAAACCCAGGCTGATAAAATGTCAGCCCCAGGTGCTCCTCTTGGATCAGGAGGGGGTGGAGGCACCCTACTTCCCCCTTAACATTTCCTCTGCCCTGCACTGCACCCTCTCTCCACCTCTTCTCCATCTTTGACTCCGTCTGCAGTTGCTGTTGTCAGGTCAGAAAGCGGAGAGGATCCCTCTGCTGACCTGGGCACTTCCCTCAGGCCTGGCTCAGGAAGGAACTTCCAGGGATCTTCCCCTGCAGCCAGCTCGGGATGTTGAGTTCCCATCCCAGGGCCAGACATCTTACTTTTAACCAGGCTGAGATCTTTACAGGATGGTGACAGCACCATCTGTGCAAAGGGTCTCCCATAACTCCTGCTTTTACTGAAGGAAAAGCAGCTCCACATGAGCACCATGTATAAAACCACAATAATAAAACTCTAGCTAGTTACCCACTGTGCCAGCAGACAATGATTTATCCTGCAACCAGTTTACCATCTTAGCACAGGCATGCTCAGGACTGCCAACCATTACAGTCTGAAGGAGACAATGAAGACTGACCCTTTGCAAAGCGGGAACGTGGCTGCTGGCAAACAGGAGCTGCCGGAAAGAGCAAGTCCCAGCGTGGCTCAGCATTGTCCATGGGTCCCCAATCCCAGACTGAGAAAGTGCCTGCAAAAGGATTTCTAATGAGTGACCCCCTGGGCAGCTCAGGAGGCAGAAACCCAACGTGAACAATCTTAGTTTCTATTTGTCCAAACTTTCCTCACTTTCCTTTACCTTCCAAGGTAAAATCTTGTCAGTCCTGAGGGAAATCCTCCTGCCTATCTCCATCCAGACAGTAGCAAGGCTGCAGCTGCTGTACCCCATTCACCCATTCTACCAAACGACTGAGAAACATCAACTACATGTTTTCATAACAGTCTGTAGAGACTTGTTGTATCTGACAAAACTTTCTATGGCATAGAGATCCTGGATCTTCAGCCCAGCATCCAACTCGCTTCCTCCTTCAGCCTGTTTCTCCATTTGCAGCTTCAGGCAAAGTCATCAGGATTTATCTAATGAACAAGGAATCACTATTTTCACCTCACACTTCATGCCAGCTGTATTACTTTTATAGTATTCTCAGAGGAAACTCACCAGGGAGTAGAGGCAGAGCCCAGAAAATATCAACTCTGTTGACTGTACATTTCCCTTCAGCCTTGCCTAGTACACTCCATCTGCCTGACAACTCCATGGGCCATTGGCTATGGCGAAAGAAAGGAGCATCAGACACATCAAAATCATTTGGCTCTTTGATGTTAGGTGAGTTCTGCCTCCTCGTGCCCTCTGAGCCAGGGTCATCTCTTCGCAAGGTAGAGCATAGGCTCCTCTGAATTGCTTCTTTACATGAGTTTTCCTTCCTTGAGGAACATGTGAGGATGTCTCCTCAAGATAACAGGCAGGTAAAACTAGGTGTCTTGGCATCCTTATCACCCCTTTGTAAAGACTGCGTTTTTCAACAGCAAATTAAGAAGATTGATCAACTTATTCTGGCATTTCCCAGCTGCTTGGTCACACAGGGTCACTTCTTTGGCACCCGCCTGCTGAGCCTTCCTAAGACACCGCTGCCAGGAGGTTCATAACTTAGCAAGGGAGTTTCAAAGCAAGGTCTGATGCCATGGCCTCTGGCAAGTTTTCCAGCCAGCTGGTGACATTTTCCTCCTGCAGCTCAGGAGATCTGCAAAGGGAAGCACCAGGCAGCTTTCCTGGCACGGGCTGTCTGACCTGCCACAGCCTGCTCTGTGTTTCCAGGTTCAGGGAGGACTGAAGACATGGAGGTGCTCCACGCTGGCCTTCCAAACATCCATTCTTCACACTGACACAGGTGAGCACCGCAGTTCCTTTGCTAATTCTCTCAGCTGGAGCCTGGTGACCTCCACGTATACTGAAGATAAATGTTAAGCAAAGGCAGCTCAAATGCAAATACTCAGTGGTGTAGAGCTGCTTGACTTTGCTCTAGGTACCAGGGCAGGAGGAGGGGATGTGACACAACAAACACTAGCCACTAGCATCACAGTTCTGGGAGACCCCATCTCAGATTAACATCTGGATCAAAGTGACGGCTGTTTGATGCTTCCTACCATGTTTCCCTGTAACTTTTCCCTCCAGAAAGATGAAGCAATGGCAGTTGAGCTGTTCCAAGCAGTTTTCCTAAGCCATGGACCACTGGTCTGGATGTAATTGGCTCATGTTATGTCTAACTGCTTGTTGTTTTTGTGGAGGGAGCAGTCAATAGAGGTGCAGTGCCTTTTGAGGCCAGGCCCTTACCCCCAAGTATCCCCTGTGGAATTTTGGGAACCAGAACACTCACATCTGGGGAGTGCATTTCCTCCCACCACAGACCTGGGCTTCAGCACAGGAGATGCTCTTGGCTGTTCTAATATCCTTTCCATGGGACATCAGGTGAATTCCCACTTTGGGACTGTCCGTGCTTGGACATTCAGCACTGGGTGTTATGTCAACAATACTCGATTCAACCTGGGTGAAGGTGCATCATGCACTCTCTTTTCCGCATCAGCCAGGCCTCTTTCAGCTTGCCTGAGGTAATGAGGAAGAAGCTCATTTGAAATAGGTCACAGCAACCACACTAAAAATACCTTTGCATTGGTTGAACTGATTTAACTGGACCGGTTTAACTCTGCGTGGTAGCAGCAACCTAAATCCTCCTAAATGAGAAATTTTGTTTCTCTAAATGTTCCAGAGTAGAGAAAAACAAGGAAAGCAACACATCTCAGTGACCTTCAGGCCTGTATAGCCTGTAAGTAGTCTGTAATCTAGAAGAGACAATACTGAGCCATAGAATTCTGGTGTCACATTTTGTGCTCCTATAATTAAAGTGCTTCCATTGTAAACTCAATTTTTAGGGGCTTATAACTTTTCTTAAGAGAGTGAATAGCAATGACCTGTTTCTGCATTCTAAGCAGGTTTTAAGGTCATTATGTGAGTGTTAACTTTCCATCACAGTATATTGTAATGAAATGGGTCTTTCGGAGTAAAAGCATTTTACAGTATTGGTAAAAATGAGCATATTCATCTTAATTTTTGCATCTACTTAATTTCAGGAGCTTTTATAATTAAATGTTTGGTTGCACTGGCAAATAGAGGAAGCAAATACTTGTCATCATGAAAACAATCCTATTCCATCTGTGTGCTCTGCTGGGGAGGAATGAAAATAGCTTTACATGGAATTTCTCCTTAGAAAGCCAAATGATGACTTTTCCATACTGGAGCAGCAGATGGGTGTTGTTTTCTGAACGAATTCAGCCACTGGATCCTGCTCCCCAGCTGGTATCCAGCCACCACCTGCCTGAGAACGTGCACTTTCCAAGGTAACTCTGCTGGATGGAGTTCTACTGCAGCACCAAGAGTGGCCAAACACTCCCAAGGAACTGCCAAAGATAAAATAGAGCTGTGGAGATGGTGAGTGAGAAGCAGAGTGATGGTCATGGGGCTCAGGCAATGCCCTGCTCTTCACAGCTGCACAGGGGGGACCAGGACGCACAAAGTCTTTGGCTTCCCATGGTGAAGGGTATGAGGCACCACACGTACCACCCTTCCTACAGGCAGGTAACTGCCTTCTCTGGGCAACAGAGCTCCCCAGGTGCCCACAAAATACATTGAGAAGGGTCTGGCTCACTACTTTTTCCTAGGAGACCATCTTCTTTTCTAGGATTCCTTTTGGGATATTGCTCAGGTGCATGACTGCAGATCAGTTGAGGACAGTTGTCCTGGGTTCAGCTGTAGCAGTCACTTTTCTCCTTCTTAGTAGCTGGTGCAGTGTTGTTCTCAGGCTAAAGTTTCTCAGTGCTTGAGAAGTTTAGCTTCTCTCGTGATTCTACTTTCAGTCATAGTCAGAATTTCTTTTTCTTTAGGAAGCCACCACTCAAGAGTGAGAAAAGTAGAGTGTTCCAGAGATAGGGATCTTGCAACACAGTCACCCACCTACAGTGGGTGAGCCCAAAATGGGAAATCGTATCCATCTGGGGAGTTCCTCTTTCATAGTTGTTGTCACATTGGACAGATGGAAGAGAATGAGAATGATTCACAGGCTGGAAAGGAGTATTATAATTAAAACTAAACACAACCTCTTTCATCAGTCCAAAGATGTAGCTCATAGATTTCAAGTTCTTCTATGGGGAGATGATTCTTGGACAGTGTAGGGAAAGACAGACTGACAGCTAACAGTTAGAAACTGAAGGTAAACACGCTCAGGTCAGAAATACAGTACAATTTTTAATAGTGAGGTAACTGATGGCAGAAATAGCATGCCTGGGGACATGGTGGATTATTTTATCACTTGGAGCCCTTAAATCAAGTCTTGCCATCTTTTCAGAGGCATTAAATAGAAGTTATGGTTTTGGTCTATAAATTATTAATGAGGTTTTGGCCTCTGTTAAGCAAGGTCCAACCCGCAGTTGCAATGGTCCTTTATGGCCTGAAGTCCATGAATCCCTGCCTTTCAGCAGCTTTTTCAGTCCAATGATGAGAGAATATTAACATCTTTCAAATTATACATCTGAGAGAAACTCAACTTCTTAAGCACTATCCTGAATTGCTCTGCTAATAATCGGCGTTGGAAGTAGCTGAACTGAAGGATTTGCAGACCAGATCCTGTTCATGAGAGCACTGCAGCATGATTTCTTCAGAAAAATGTTCCTGAATGCACTACAGCGAGCTCTGGTCTCCACCTGCAAAAGGGAATACACACATCCTGGGTGCTGCCTGGGGTGAGGTGGGATGGGACAGGAATATCTACGTGGGGGACATCAGGAGGGAGAGGAGCATTCTGAACTATGGGTCTATGGTAGCACAATAGCAGATGCATCGGGCATAGGTCAAAGAAGGATCCAAGCCCCCAGAGAACTGGGATTTTGACGGGACTGGCAAGAAACCAGACTGATTTCCAGATGGGAAGGAAAATATTTATGAGCAGGACTGTCATGAATGTGGCACAGCCCTTGCACTGAGGGCTTAAGATCCTTCCCTTTTATGTTCTCCATTCCTAAATTACCCAATCCCTATCAACAGAGATAAATCTCCCATGAAGCAAAGGTTTTCCTACTTTAACATAGCGCAATACCAGAACAGGTCCATCAGCAAAGGGGAATCAAAAGAGACACAGCTCAGACTTCAAAACCCCAGGGAGTCAGAGGTGGGGAAAGAAAAAAAGAAGAAACTTGTCCTGGGCCAGATATTTCAACATTTCTGCCAAGAAAACCCAACTAATGTGCACCATCAGAGTCAGGACAAGGAGGTACCTGCGGCTTGCAGGGCTGTCACCAGCCACCCTTCCGGGTGGTCACCCTGCAGCAGTACTCCCCTTGCTCCCTGAATTAGGGACCTGGTGCTGATGCTATTGCATTGTTTAATGTCACCATCCCAGGTCTCTATTTCCCATGCACACCTGTACAGTACCTGAGGAACATTGTAAAGGGAAGCATGACAGGATATGCATTCCAACACCTTTAGCGTGGCCAGGTTTACTGGCTTTACCAAGAAAAGCTTAAGAGTATTTTCATGTATCTTCAAGACAGAGCATTTCCTGGAAAAGGAAGCAGTTTATTGACAGATCAGCTGGAAGCAGGCAGAGAAATGCTGGTTTTCCAGCGAGTGAGAAAAAAAACGTGGTAGGCTGGGATGAAATTGCTGAACAATCTTTTCATCTCCAATTCCGCAGCCCCTGTGTTTGTGTGCACAGTGCCACCAAGGTCATAGCAAGGATTTGCAGGACAAGGGTTAGCAAGCGGTTTATGAGAATTAGGATTTTATTCCAAGGAAAGTGAGAGGAAAGCTGTTTCTGAGCCCTCCCATTCACTGCTTCCCACAGTCCCACACTTCATCCTCGAGCATCTTCGCTCTCAGGGTATAGTCCTGCCTGTGTTTGTAAAGTGCATACCAATGCCCTGGGCTCGGACAGGGCAGAGCACAGGCCCTTTTCAGACATTGATCAGAGTTCACATGGTTAACTGAAATATTTCTGCTCCTGCAGCTTTAATTCATTCAGTGTAGTTCAGAAGCTCCTGATAATAAGACCTAATTTATAATTAGGCTTTATCAGTAATCAGTTAATTTATAGAACCCTAATTCTCATGAAGGTATTTAACAGGCTTTGCTTATTACATCGTGGAGCTAATGCCCACAGACAACCAAATCACAATGAGAGGATGGAAACAAATTTCAGGGTAATCCTGCTCCATAACAACGTTAGTTATTTACTTCAAATTTCATGCAGGGGCTGTAATACCGTGTATCATTTATGCAAGCACCAGGGACAAGGATGCTTCATCCAGACGTGTCAGGAATAGTCTACCAATACCAGGTAACTTTCCCTGGGCACTTAGGCAGCTTTATCTCCTGGGGATTTCCAGAGGTCTGGTATATGCTGAGAAGTGAGTCACACACAAGGGAAGGGAAGATGCTGGTGTGTAGTGATGCAGCCAGGGCTGGGTGGTGAGGGACATCACCTCCAAGTGATCAATCACCAATCAGCAGCTCATGGAGAAACATAGAAAGCTTCCTGTAGCTTTCAGGTCTGATGGATCCACTGCTGCCAGTTGGGATCAATAGAAGTTCCCAAAAATTACCAGCTGGTGGGATATTTCAGGTGGAGCTGATTCCCTATATGGTGCTCACTGCTCTCTTCTGACTCTTTGGGATGCATTCTCGAATTGTTTCCGCCTTCCCCGCAACCATATCACCCTTCAAACACATCTTCACCTTCCCATCAGCTCTCTCCATGCTTTCAGACCTTTACACAGCTCTCAGTCCTGGGTTCTCACCCAGGTGTCACTTTGCTCTCAGATTGTTCCCTCCAAAGCACTGAAAACAACCAAGACAAACCCTCTCTCCCTCTCTAAGGCTTTTCAAACCACACCTCTGTCTATTCATGCTTGTTTCTCTCCCAGATGAAGTGCAGTCCACAAATACAGTTGCTGCGCTTGCTTTCAGAGTACTGATAACTGTTTTAAGACCAAGCCCAGACCCCACTGTTGCCTTGCAGTGCAACTCTCCTTGGTTCACTGTCATTTCTCCAGCCCTTAAGCCCTCTGAGAGCTCCCAGCCAACTGGTTTCAATTAAATTTCAATTACCGTATCTGAGCAAAGCGTTACATGCTCTGAAGTCACCAGGAGGGCTGGATTAAAGCACCAACATGAGCAGCTCACCCCTGAGGCACCCGCTTCTGGGACTGTGCAGCCACGTGAAAGCCTCCCTTTGCTCCCAGGAACGTGGCTGCTCGCAGTGGTGGCAGGATGTGTGTGTGAGGATGTGTGGTGCTCCCAGGAACGTGGCTGCTCGCGGTGGTGTGAGGATGGAACTGATGGGAACTGAAAGGAGTCACCATCCCAGCAGCAACCTCCTGGCCTGCTGAGCTCCTGGGCCAGCTCATCGGGTGATGCTGCCCACATGGCACAGTCCGGCTGTTGCCCCAGGATGTAGAGCCCAGGGCAGGCAGTGAGCCTTGGTCCACGACTTCTGATACACGCTTTTAGCTCCTGAATTCCCGTTGGGTTTGTCTTGTGAGTGCCTTGCTCATCATTTGTATTCGTATCAGAGAAGATTCAGGTTAGATCTAAGGCAAAAGCTCTTCCCTGTGAGGGTGCTGAGGTGCTGGCACAGGGTGCCCAGAGAAGCTGTGGCTGCCCCATCCCTGGCAGTGTTCAAGGCCAGGTTGGACACAGGGGCTTGGAGCAAGCTGCTCTAGTGGAAGGTGTCGCTGCCCGTGGCAGGATGAGCTTTAAAGGTCCCTTCCAACCTAAACCAGACTGTGGTTCTATGATTTGTCTTACTGAAGTTCCCTTTGTGAATAGGGATTTTATTGCATCATTCAGGCTCTCAGCTCCAGCAGCTGTGTGCCACCATCCATTTCATATTCCATGGGCACTGCTTTCCCCAATGCTCTTCTCCCACTCCATCAGTCCATGGGCCATTTCTATTCTCCACATATACAATGGCAGCACAACTCATGCTGTTGCTTCTTCCTTTGAGCTCCACCATTCCTTGACCAGATCCCTCCCACTCACCAGTCCACTTCTAGAACAGGTTTCCTTTTATCCTCAAATCTATGAGCTGCCTTTTCCTTATGCCACATCAGCCAATTCTCCTTCCTTGTAATTGCAGAGGAGCTGCAGTCTGTTGTGCTTTAATTAAAGTGTATTAGTAGTGGCATGTTATTGATTTACTATACATTTGCATTAGCTGAGTACTTTACACTCTTATCTGATGGGCAAAGGGGTGATCCAGTGCACTGAGCCTCCCTTGATGAAACACAAACAGGAGATGCAGAAGGCCCACCTGGGTAGATCTGTGGAGCGCTGGCTGGTTGGCAGTACCTTCTGTTACTGCCAGCCACAAATGCAGATGATAAAGCATGAAGCTTGAAAACCAGTTTTATTTGGACTGGCAGAAGTTTCTAATCAAAATCTTTCACTTTTCCTGCTTCTGTCTTTATTTCCCTGCTTATAGCACAGAAAATGTTTTGGCTTGTGCCCCTTCACGCAGGGTGGGCACTACCCAGAACAAAGCACACAAGACTGCAGCAGCTTCATCCCTACAGAGCCTGCTTGTGGTGTATGGAAGCTGCATTATCAAGGTTCATGCTTTATGGTTTTGTGGCTGTGAGAATACCCTCTAGGTCTGTGGGGAAACCTGGTTTTGTTCACACCAAGATCAAAAGGCAGTTCCGTGCTCCAGTGTTTTCACTTTGGCACAGCTGAGCCAGAGCCATGCTGGTACCATGCCATGAAATGGAGCTTACGTCTTCCTCTTTCCACCCCAGAGCTTTTGCAGAGGTGGGGACATTTCAGGCAGTATTGCTTCTCACATGGTGAATGTCTCCTCTCTTCTTCATCACAGGCCATGCTCAGCAGCAAAGAGAGGAAGGGGACATGGCACATCTCAATGAGCTCAGTGAACTACACTCCGCACTGAGACAAGTTGGGCAAGGTGGAGTGTAGAAACTGGTCATTCTGCTGTGATTTCACCTCACCCATGGGTTAGAGCATGCTGAGCTGTGGATGGGGATCAGGGTACCAGAAGGGCTCTGTAAAGGATCCCAGCTGATCCGATCTGTGTACCTGGAGGTGGGCAAGCTGCTCTTCACAACTTTTGCTTGGTGTCCTGGTCATGTGGCAGGGGGTTGGAACCGGATGAGCTTTAAGGTATCTTCCAACCCAGACCGGTCTGATTCTATGACCCACTCTGGAAAGGCACTTCTGCCCCATGGCAGCATCCCCCTGACCTCACAGTCTCTGCACAGGGCAGCTCCTGTGTACCAGGCTCTCTGACCGGCACTTGTGCATCACCTGCTTTAGGTGGAACTTTTCACTGCAGTCTCCTGTGTCAGCATCTCAGTGACAGCTCTCACGTGGATCAAGCAGGGATCTGAGCCAAACAGCAGCAGCTGGTCGTGGTCAGCACAGTGGTCTTACAGCAGAGCAGCTTTCCTGGTCTCTTTGACTGCTCTGCCATAGGGATTGCGTGTTTCCAATAGCAGCTTCAGTCCCAAGAGGTGCGCTGGCTTTTCTGCTGACAAACCAGATCACAGAGGGCTCAAGTGTCTTCAGGAGGAACGTTCCTCCCCTCCTGGCTCTTCTGAGCATCGGTTCACCACTTTGCAAGTACCAACAGCCAAACCACATCTCCCTGCATGTGCAGAGCCTGGAATTCCCCATGCTCAGGCTGGCAAAGGCACCTCCCTGAAAAGTACCTGTACCCAGCTGTTAGAACTGAGTGAAATTTGTGTCCTAAAGAGCACATTTACCAAGATCCAAAAGTGTCACGATACTCAATAGATATTTGGGGTTTAATTTCTTGAAATACTTGAAGAAAATCATAACTAAATTTTCTGTATAAATTTACCAATAGGAGTTACCACACAACATTTTCCATCCATCAGCAAGTTCTTTTTTGATTTTCTTTTTAGAATTACTACTCTTCTACAGGTTTATCTTGTACAAGTTGCAATGTATTCCTTCATAAAATTCATGCTATAACATAGAGCACAGGCTAAATAATAACAGTACTCAAAAACGTGCTACATTTCTTTTTGCCAGATATTTTTGCACTTTTAAAGTATCGAAATGCATGTTGCAGGTTTACCCTCCTGTCCTGTTCTAGCTGCTCTGCACCGCTGTCCACTGAAGCACATTTCATCTTGGATTGTCCACTTCCATTTTTAACAAATCAAGTTTGTTAATTCTCCAGCAAAAGGGAGAAAACTCCGGGAGTTGTTGCTCAGAGCCCTCACACGGTGCCTGTGAGCCAGAGCTCCATGTCCCTCCCAGGGCCACCATGAGCGATGGGGTGGGATGCAGAACAGCCTGCATCAGCTCTGGTAAACACTGGGTTGATGTGGGACCATGGGGGCACATTTCTGCTCTAAGTGTCAAAATCTCAGCATCACTTCTTGCAGCAACAAGAAGAGGCTCTTGCTGCTCTGGCATGAATGGCATTGCCAGGAGCTTCAGGCTTTGAGCTCTCCATCAAATCCCATTCACCCCCTGGTTTGGGGCACCTTGAGGAGCAGTGTGACACCCTCAGATGGTCCAGGGTGGTTAGACCAGTCATGGGGGTTGTGTGCCACATCACCCCAGCCCTGTGCCAGCATACCACCCAATATTTCAATGCCATTTCACTATTGCAGAGCTGAAGAGAATCAGAGCTGGTGATACTGGCTGTACTTTTACTAAGGATTTTTTCATTGCTCATTTGATGGTCAGTGAGACCATTAGCACAAAATGCAAACAGAAATAGCAAACGGGACATAGAACCATAAAATCATAGAATCATAGAATGGTTTGGGTTGGAAAGAACCTTAAGATCTTACAGTTCTAACGCCTGCCACGGGCAGGGACGCCTTCCACTGGAGCAGCTTGCTCCAACCCCTGTGTCCAACCTGGCCTTGAACACTGCCGGGGATGGGGCAGCCACAGCTTCTCTGGGCACCCTGTGCCAGTGCCTCACCACTCTCACAGTAAAAAATTTCTTCCTTATATTCATATTAAGTCTCCTCTGTTTCAGTTTAAACCCGTCACCCCTTGTCCTATTGCTACAGCTCCTGATGAATTCCTCTCCAGCATCCTTGTAGGCCCCTTCAGATACTGAAAGGCTGCTATGAGGTCTCCCCAAAGCTTGTCTTCTCCAGGCTGAACCCCCACATCCCCAATCCACGTCTGCAGCAATGCCAAATAAGACTTTTTAAGACTTTTTGCCTTGCGGGAGGTTTTGCACCTGCCAGCCCAGTGCAAAGTGCACACTCCCAGGGAAGGGCCATGCTCAAGGGCTACATCTCCTGAGATTAGCCTTGAAAAGGAGCCAAACAGCCCATGTCTACATGATCCTAGCCCAAGATGAGGGCTAAACCCCACGTCAGCTAAATGTTGTCTTGGGCTCTGGTCCCAGCTGACCTTGCAAGCATAAGAATGACCCTCCATTAAACTCCTTCCCCATGGACAGCACAGCCACGATCAACATGCCCCTCAGCACAGGAAAACTGACCTCAGACTCAAGGAGGGCTCCCAAATACAGCGCAGGAACAACCTCAGCTTGTCTAGATTCAAGGCACAGAGGGTATGTGGCTGCTCTGGAGGCAGACACCAGCCCTCCAGGTAGCACTCGGAGCACTGGCACAGCACTCCTGCTTTGGCCAGGCTGCTCTGAGCATGCCATTCCCTCCAAGAGAGCGGCTGAACATTTGACGGCTTTAAACCAGCAGGGTTTCACATGCACCTTCTGCCTCGGGGGAACAATTTCACTGCAGAAGCCAACTCCACCCCACTGGAAAATCCCAACACACATTGGGAAGCCCCATGTAAGAGGTTATCTGCAAAACCCCCGTGGACCTGCCTGTGCAACGGTAGCGTGAAGAGTCCACTCTGCTCCCTCACCTGGGGGGCCCTTCCCACCCCAGGGCAGCCTCTGCCCGCACACATCCCTGGCATTTCCACACTCACTGCCAGTGCCCATCAGAGCAGGCAGGGAGGCCTCAAGCAGTGCCCTGAGCTGCTGCCTGCCGTCAGGGTCCGATTGGAGACAACTCAGGTGCTGGACCCTGTTTCAGTTCATGATCTCAAGAGTAAAATTAAGACACAAATGAGGTCAAGTATCGTAATCGATCACTTGGTTTATTACAAAAAGACAATTATTATAGAAAAGGAAAATTATTGTAATAAAAAGGAGAGCGATAGGACAGATTGGGAAAAAGGTAGAAAATGGAGCAAGAATTCGGCGTGCAGAGAGAGAGTCACCACCATGGACCTAGTGGTGTCCTGAAGGAGGTTCGTAGTCAGTATCGGAGCAGAGTGTCCCCCAGGAGTCTATAGTAGTCATTGGAGGAGGGTGTCCTCAAAGAAGTGTCCTCCTGGAGTCATCCTCATGGCCATGGCTCCTTTTGTCCATCTTATGATGAGTTAGGGAGAGTACCTCTGTTCTTCATGTCACGTATTACATGTTTCTGATGGATCAGTTTCCTTGCTCTTGCAGCCAGCTCTTCAACTGCACATGCCTGCACACACAGGTGTCTGCAGGAATTCTTGGGATATTGGGCAGCAATTCCTCACACCAGCCCTCGAGGTAATGGAGGGAAGAGTCTTATTTCACCTCTTTCCCAGTCATCCCTCAGACAATAGATGATGGAGTCCCAGTTTAGCTCCTCACACCCTTCTCCCAGGCAATGGATTTTGGAGTCTTATCTCAACTCCTCCCACCCATCTCTGAGACAATGGATTGGTGGAAATCCATCTCAGCTTCTCATACCAATCTTTGAGACAGTGGAGGCCGATTTCAGATCAATCTTTCACACCTGCACCTCGTAACATGACTGAAGTCCTGTTTTCTTATAGATGGGAGACAGTGCCCAGCCAATACCAATGACTGATCATTGACTCCATGATCAGCCCCACAGCCTCTCCTTCCATGTGAACTCTGGGGCCAAATCAGGCACTTTTCTGCCACCCCTTAAGATGTAGATGAAGATGTCCCTGGTCATTGCAGGGGGCTGGACTAGATGAGCTTTGAATGTTCCTTCCAACACAAACTTTTCTATGATTCTATGTTCTGCTGCACTTAGGCAGACCTTTGGGAACTGTAGTACTGGCTGCTTGCCCAGGTAGGGCTTCTACACAGCTTGGGCATCTCTTCCCCGTGGTCCTTCTTGGTGTCCCATCCTACTGCACTTCTCCCTCCTGTCAATGCAGAGTCCAACTCCATTTAGTCTGCAGTGATATCAGTTCAGTGACTATACTCAAATGCTCAGACAGTTGTAAATAAGCAAATCTTCAGGGTAATTCGAAAGAAAAGTGAAATGTGAGTTGGCCTATATTGAACTCAACTAGTTCTCAGCAAAAATGCATGCAAAAAGCACATTTCCATATGGAGGCTGTTTCATTAGCCTACAAAGATGAGCTAAATAACTCAGTCTCTGTTCTTTGCTATGGATGTGGCAGCTATTTTAAGTGTTTGGGAGTCCTGAGTTATCTGCTGCTGCATCTTTATTTCAATAGACTTGCAATGGTGTTTTATTGGCCTTGTTGCATAAAGCAGCCCAGAGAAAATAAAAGTGTTAAACCCTCATTAAAGGATCCAGAGCAAGCATCAGCCAGACCGTGTGCATTACCCACCTACTACCTGGAGAAACTTCAGTCTGTGTTTGAATCTAACTTAAACTCTCATTTCACCTGTGCTCCTTATTGCAGTCCTGTCTAACAGGTGAGTGCAGGGAGATCACATACCACTCTTCCCAGTGGAGCCCAGGCTGGGCAGAGTCATCCACAGCAAATGCACCAGTGGCACTTGCAATGGACACAAAAACAGGCTTGGAAAAGCCCCAGCTAGAAACGCTGCTGGGAGACTCTCTTGCTGTTACCCTTCAGCCCACAGTCATCTTTCTGCTTGTCACTGGCTGCCGAGATCTCACCTCCTGCTGCATTAGAACGTGTTGGTCTGCCCAGTAAATCCTTTAACTTGATTACCACCCTCTTCATTCTGTGATCCCAACCAGAGATATTCCCTGCCCTAATTTTAATCCCTGCCTTTCACAGGCCATGTGCCACAAATGTTCTAGCTAAAGGAACTATTTCAGCCTCCATGAGAACACTCTGTTTTCACAAACTTGTACCTTTTCCCAAAATTCTCCTCTCGGAATGAATCTATTTTATGGAAAGTTGGACAGAAATCAATTTGGCCACACTTGCATTAGGACAGAAGGGGAAAAGCATGATATTTTCCTATCTTGGAAAAAAAGAAATTAAAACTCATTTTTCACACAATGCAAGGAGCTCTAAAATCCTGAAAGTCTGAATTCTGCCACCACAGCAGAGGGTGCCAACAGGAGCAGGACAGCAAAGAGGAGAGATGAAGAGGAGGAAGAAGAGTATTAGGGCTGAGCATCCTGACACTGGTTTTTGGCCACCAATGTGATACATCAGGAGAAGAAAAGAAGAAACTGTTGAAGAGATAAACCAAACTTTACAAGCCCAATGGAGCACTTTCCTTCCAGTTCCATAGTTTCTCCAGTTAATTTCATCGGTAGTCATGCTTACTTATCTTTGTATATTCCATATGTTTTAAAGGACTGGTTGTTTGACTTGGATGCAAATAAGCCTTCTGCCAGCAGGGAGAGATTCAGAGAAGCCTCCAATGGTGCACAATCATTTGAAGGCATGCCAGTGAAGCTCTTGTACATCATCTGGCTTGACCACCGGACTAGGACAAGGAGGAGCTGGGAGTTCTTCCTCACTTCCTTGCTCTTTGTATGTTTCCCCCATGTGTCCTTGCTGCAACAGCAATCTCATATTCCACAAGCCCCAGGTCTTCTTGTGGATTATTGCAGTAGAGACTGTCAAGCCAATGTTAAACTTTCTTCAAGAGTTTGCTTTCCTGAAGAGAAGTTTTGTTCCACATTAATAATCTCCATCAGAGTCACAGAGCACAGCATTTTTTCTTGGTGGTTTAAAATAAAGATTCCATCCCTCCATGTTTTCTATTCTGGTCTTCAGTGGTTATCAAATAGTGATTCTCCTCTCACTGCCTCCAGAATGCTGTTGGTGCTTTGCTGACACAGTCACATCTGAGTGGGAAACGAAAGAAGACTTCAAACATTTTCCCACTCTAATGAGACGAATCAAATGAGAAGCTCTGCTACCCCCCACCTCTCTTATGCCCAATAAGAACTTCATTGAAACCAAGCAGAACAACTGCAACCTGCTGAGGGATGCAAAGGGGCACAATTGTGTCTCTGGTCATAAGGTTTGTCTGATAGCCCAAACTACAGCTGGACTCTCACCACACTGTTATGCCCTAGCTCATAGTAGCAATGGAAGCACCCTCTCAGGTGGATCCATCTGATTGATGATCCCTTGGCCTGTATGACATCTTCCTCTAGGAAAGAAGACTGTGCTCAGGACTGGAATCAAAAGCAGAAAGGACACATCCCAGTATCATCCCATTTCTGTTGGGCTGGGACCAGAAATAAGCCCCACTATAACACACTCAGTATGGATGCTGACTGTTCTGTGCCAGCTGTTTCACCCTACACAGCTCTTATTGACCTGCACAACTTCCTGGTGTAACAGCTCACCACTCTCTAGAGAGAAAACAGCTCGTGTTTGGGCAGGGCTTCTTACAGAACAGTTTAGAAGGTTGGCAAACATACAGTGTGCCACAGGGAGAGAGGAGATAGAAAGCCTCTAGAGACAATGCTCTGGCTAGGGGGCAAACGGCTGAACACAGCAGTGTCATCAAGAGGCTTTTTAAAGGCTTACCTTCTGGAGTGAGTGAAGGTCCTGGCTGTGTGGCTATGATAAGATTGTAAGATTCTTGGAAAGACAGTCCTCCTCTCGTCTCTTCCCTTTTCAAATGGTTTGCTCCTACGGACATCATCTTCTTTATCGGGGGTTTACTGGCAAACCCCACCAATGGCCACAGAGAAGCTGTTACAGAAGGAACTGTACAGAAGGCACTGTCCTGGTCTACAGGTGAGCAATGATGGGGTTTCCTGGCAAGCAAGCGGAGGCAGATGGTGATGGAAAGGCTGCTGGGAGCTGTGTGTGGAGGTGAAGCGGGAGCTGTGTGTGGAGGTGAAGCGGGAGCTGTGTGTGGAGGTGAAGCGGGATGCAAGAGAAACCACCAAGGGGACAAAGCTTCAGCTGACCCCAGTCACAACGTGGGTGACTTGGGATATAAAACTAACATTGAGGTACCTACAGAGTGGTGTCCATCTAGGTTGTCTTTCTGTCTGTCACAAAAAAGTATGCTCTGGTCCCATATTTAATGCAAAGTTCTATAGGCAGACTTTCATCATTAAAGATGTCATTTTTAAGCCACACAATGGTCTATCAGCTTGACACAGTTCAAAATCTTTTGTTATGTGCTCAGTCTGGAAAAAAACTGTTCACAAAATGTGATGCTCCAGCTGAGGTATAATTAAACACAGACATGCCAAATTATTGCAGCTTTAAGAGCTACCACTCATCAGCTGAGATACTGGAACTGGCCTTCTGTGCACCCTCCCTGAAGTTCAGTGCACTCACATAAGCCACCCTAAGAGCCTTTAGGTAGAGATCCTTGTATGGGCAAAGCTTCACAAGGGCTGGTACTGGGACTGTCAAGAATTAGGTGGTTGCTTTGCTCATATTTTCCTCCTGTCCTTGCCTCCAGTTGAGTTTCTACTTCATAGAATAGCTCTAAACAACATCCCTGAGCTTTCATCTGCAGGTGACAACCAGAGGCATACAAACTGGATTGGCAGGAACACAAAGAAGGCTTTCATCTCATCACTGCACGAGGCACTTACAGTAACTTCTCAAGGAAAAAAGAGATTATGCATCAACATTGTGAGCATAAAGACAATTTAAAAGGGATGTTAAGAAACTTCATGTCAGGAAAATATAGAACATCTGCAAACAGATGAGTATTCAGCAATAAGCTACGTCAACAATCTTGGAGGAAAGAGACTATTTTCTTGCAGTGACAAGCCCATAGAACATCCCGAAGGGGATTTTAACAGGCTGAAGAGCTCTTTGCGGTCAGAAAAATTAGCTGGCTGTGTGCCACAGTTGGGGCTCTTGGCTGGGTTTGTTTCACCTGCTTGAAGCTCTTTGCTGGCTCTCTCTGCCACACCTCACAGCCAGGTTCACTCTTGGTGCAAGGTGGTGTGAAGGTCTGCCCCAAGACCTTGGCCGAGAACTGTCCTAGACGTCTGGATTTGACATATACCCCTTGGTTTCCTGGCAGTTTATGGCATTTTGTCACCCTTCCTCAGGACTGGGGTTTCAGTGCAGGGTGAAGGAAGTGGCAGGGTAGCTGCAGGCTGTACCATGCTCCCTTCTGGATGACAATGTGACTGGTGGTGCTATGCAGGAATTGTTCGTACTAATTCAGGATGAGAAAGGAGACTCAACCACTAAATAACAAGCTGGCTTAACTGGTTACTAGTCTAGTGATTAATGGATAACGAATGGTAATACATGTTTATTCCCAGTTGTCAGCAAACACTACTTAACTACTACTACTTACACACGCAGCTGATGGCTCAGAGGTGCTTACATCCACCAGGAAAGCACTGAGCTGAATTTGTGCGCTGGCACAAACACTGCCAGGGTGAGTGATGTCTGGGTTTCCCTGACTCTTCACCTCTTCAGGGCTCTGTGCTTTTGCCCCTGCCAATTGCATAGAGCCCATGTGCCAGCTGGTGGGATTTCTAACTTCTCTGAGATGTGCCTTCTTGTTGCTTGCTGTCTTCTGCTACATTAACAGTCAATGGAGAGCTGGATTGAAGGTTTCCTGTGGTCCAGAGCGTCATCACCTGAGACATTCTGAGGTGCATAAGGCATTTTGCTGACATCTGAACTGATGACCACATGCAAGTCAAAAGGGGCCTCTTTGGGTGCAGTTAGCCAAATGGCTGCTGCTTCTGCAATACCACCTATTTGTGATGCACTTTTTCAACTCCCTCCCTACTACTGCCCTGTGCCAGGATGCCTGTGGGACCAGGATGCCTGTCTTGCACCTTTTCCAACTGGTCTTTTAACTTGGGGCAGCATAAATGTCCTGACAACTGAGAACCTGGGGAAGCACATGACCTCTTGAGCACTACGTTCCCCGTTTCTGTACAAGAAACTGAGCGAAGGTCCTGTCACCTCCAGCCACTTGCTTACTCCCTGTTTGTCCTTTCCAGCGCTACTCCAATGGCAAAAAGGAATGGGTTGACTCACTTTGCCCATGGTGGATTTGGGAGTGCTCCCCCTGCCCCTGCACTGAGCAGGGCTGGTCAATGGGCAGGAGCAAGTAGCTGGGGAAGAGGTCACATTTTTCCCCACTTCAGCTCAGAGCTTGCGAGGAGGACAGGGAAAGCTGGAGGAGCAGGGGGGGACACAGCTACAAAACCATCTGAGCACAAGCTGCTTCCTGCATGAATTGGCTCAGCAAAAAGCAATATTTCGACTGAAATGTTTCAAGCTGCAGTGGGCATGAAGGGTGTGAATTATCTGACTCACAGCAGATGCCTGGTGCTGTTTAAAGCACCTAGATGTTTGGCAGTGATTCCTCTCGACTACCCCAGACACCAGCTTCTGTGAGTGACTGCATTTAGCACACTCTGTGCACAAAGATGTCTGTGCCGTCTGCCATGGGCTGCCTCACTGTGTGCAGCCCAGGGTGAGACTTGCTGAGATTCACCTCCTCAAGATGACTTCCAGCCCCTCCTGGTTTTCCAGCTGCCTCCTGCTATTTGTCAATATAGCCCTCTCTCCACAGATCTGATTTTTAAATTAAGGGGTGTCTTTCTATGAGCTCAGGCTGCAGAATTAGTCATCTACACCCTGGACCATGCAGGCTTGTGCCTTC
This sequence comes from Pezoporus flaviventris, assembly GCF_033815535.1. Classification (NCBI taxonomy): domain Eukaryota; kingdom Metazoa; phylum Chordata; class Aves; order Psittaciformes; family Psittacidae; genus Pezoporus; species Pezoporus flaviventris. Next base: position 1,355,505 of record NW_026892702.1, on the reverse strand, counting down.
CCAAGGACACGTGCCTCACCAAGAAGGCAGGAGCTGGGCTGCAGGAGGGAAGGATGCTGAGCACATTGCAATGGCAAAGCTGCTCCTCTGCTTTCGAAATGGTCTGATCCTGAGGCCTCTCTCTGGCCGTAGTACATGGTGCTGATGGCCTCTGGGGCTTCTCATAGGTGTGAGCCCTGGGAGACTCACACAGGTCTTCTGGTAGAAGAAGATCTCAAAGGTCTTCTGGTCGAAGGTGACTTACAGCAGGCGTGATGGAGGAGGACTGTGTGCAGAAGAGCGTATGCAGGAGACTGCATGCGCTTGTGTCTAGGAAGGGGTTTTCTCACTTTGACCACCTTGTGAGCATCTTTTACATTCAAATGGCTGCTGATGTCCCCACAAAGCAGCCTATTTGGTTTGCATGGGAACCTAGTCAGCTGAAAAGCCTTTTGTGGACCAGCTGGTGGATACATCTTGACCACAAACAGGCATCTAGTTTGGAAAAGTCACCTCTCCTTACTTGGAGAAATTCCATCCCAGATAGTTACACACACTGACACTGAAAGACGGATGTATAAACCTCTTCCCCTATGTTAATTGTTTGGACTCTACCTTTCTAGACTGAAATGACGCAGATGAATCATAGAATTGTTTAGGTTGGAAAAGACCTTTGAGATCATCGAGTCCAGCTGTTCCCCAGTACTGCCAAGTCCACCACTAAACTATGTCACTAAGGGCCTCATCTACATGTCTTTCAAATACCTCCAGGGATGGTCACTCAATCACTGCCCTGGACAGCCTGTTCCAACACTTGATAACCCTTTCAGTGAAAATATGTCTCCTAATCTCCAGTCTAAACCTCCTCTGGTGCAGCTTGAGGCCATTTGTCCTATCACTTGTTCTTTGGGAGATCAGCCACCTCCTGGCTCCATCCTCCTATCAATCAGGTAGTTTTAGAGAGTGATAAGGTCCCTCCGAGCTTTCTTTTCTCCAGGCTGAACAACCCCATCTCCCTCAGCTGTTCCTCATAAGACTTAAGTACATGGTGCTTCCTGCCATCAACTGCCTTTCCCAAGTTTTGACTGAATTTCTACTTAATGAATCCAGCTTTGCCATTTAGGGGATGTTCCGGCAATAAGATATGACAAGGTGTGAATTATAATACAATAATTCATGCCTGGAGCACTGTCAGGCACAAGGCTGAAAGCCGGGTGCCGTCCACGCAACTCCTCGTGAATTATTGCACCATAATTCAAGCCCTGAGGAAACAATAAGGAACTAGCCAGAGACTATCAGTATGAAAGAAAAAATGGTTATATCTATTAATTTTATTTAGCTTGCTGTATTAAAAGGGAAAATTATGCTCTTTGCAACATCCCTTTCTGTCCATCCCCATGTTTTCTTTGCAGAGAAGTCAAATTTTAAACAAAAAAGCAGTCCAGATTAATGTGAAATGGGAGAGGATGGTCTGGGCTCCTCAAGGGGAGAATGATAAGCTGCAGGCACAGCAGCTGGCAGCTACCTTCTCATTTTTCCCCTTTCCCTGCTTTAAATATTCAATACCTGTCACTGGATACTAAAGCCCTTTACAAACTCAACACAAAGTAGGAACACGGAGTGCTTCGCCTGCCAGGGCAACAAGGCAGAACTCGAAGGAGGGTTCAGAAGGTGCAGACGGGAGCATGTCCTATGAAGTGGAACCTGAAGCAGCGGGTTGGTGGCACACGAGGTAGATGTGTTGTGAGTCGTGTCTGTTGCTGAACATGAAGATCACCTTCCCCTTCACCCAGGCAGAAAAAACATGAGCAACTGGAAAGTGGAAAGTGAGTGAAGAACTTGCAGCAGCAAAAAGGATGTCACAACACAGCCTCTGCCTTAGGTTAGGCATTGGGATTCTTCCATTTTTTTACCCCTTTTGATGGCCAGTGGAAGATGGAGCAGAGGCCCTACAAAAGGCTTTGCTGAACATTTTAAAGGCTTCCTCAGTTTTATTCAGGCCTTCCTAGAAACATGCTACAGTTCAAAAATAAACCAGCCAGTTTTCTGGGGCTCTGTGAGAGGTGATCTGGCTCCAGGCACTCCTAAATACAACTCTATTGTGCAGTAGACATGATCCATTTTGCCCTGGTTTGGGGCCACAAATCCAAATGCTCTGAAATTTCCTTCCAGAATTATTTCTGTTGAAGGAGGCAAGTCTTCACCCTGCAAGATGTGCTTCTCTCCATGTGTCTCTTGATTTCTTCATAGGGGAGCCTCCAATCTCTCCTCCACAATGACAGAGCTGGGACAGCCCTGAACAAAAGGAAGCTCTCTTCTTCCCAGAGCTGGAACCAGGGCAGTTGGTGGTTCAGGGTAGGCTGCTGGTTGCAGTGGGCAGAAGGTGAAAGACAATTAAGGTTCTCCAGGGCAAATTGTCAGTCATTATTTAGACGTCAGTTGCCCCTCAGTATAGATCTTACTCTGAAATGTCTCCAGGTTGATTGATTGCTGTTTCAGACAGATATTGATTTCCAAATAATTATTCTAATTCTTTTTCATCTCACTGTCTTCCTGTCCCTCTGCTCAGGCAGCCTGACGCAATCTTGAGAATATTTCCTTGCAGAGTCCCACATAAGAGGCTGCTTTTTATTATTTCCATTTGACAGTGGGACACTGAGACACAGCGAGGCTTAAGGAGCTCCAAAACCCAAGGATGGCCTTTTCCCAGTCTAAAACCAAACAAGAGAAAATAATAATGGACAAAAATACAATGCCAATGTTGATGTAAAAGTCAGTTGTATTCAGTAAGCTTGATAGTGTTCATTACACTCCTCAGAATCTTGAATTATCCTAATTGATCAAAACACCTTTACAATGTAACACATTACAGGTGGCCTGAATGGGCTTCCCTCCATTAATCTGGTTGGGACACAATTTTGAAGCTCTTCTATTCATGCCCATGGATAGATTCATAGAATCCTAGAACGGTTTGGGTTGGAAGGAACCTTAGAGCTCATCCAGTTCCAACTCCCTGCCATGGGCAGGGACACCTTCCACTAGGCCAGGTTGCTCATGTGTGCTTGCCTGGCATTGCACAATGAGGAGGATGGAGAAGTTGAAGGGTCTTATGAAGAGTTGGAGGGTCTTCTTCATAAGAAATTCAGGAGGTTGTGACCATATTGAAGCAACATAGGAAGGAATCAAAAGAGAAAAAATAGTTGTTGTATCTGGCCACAAATGAGAAGTGGCAATTCTTGCTAATTTGATAAGCAGTGACATGTGCATGGTGCAGTGTGTTAACTAATATGGTGAGAAAGGGTTGGCTGGGGGGTGGTACGTGCCATCATGCCCGATACTGGGTGCACCCATCTGGAGGGTATCAAAAGGAAACCTGCCCTTTTCCACAGGACATCGCCGTGGGAGGTGAATGCTGGAGACCTCCTGCAGGCAGTAATAAAACATCAGTGGCGTGTCTGAAAATTATATATGATAATTTTCTAACACAAAAGGGATGGCACCTAATGTGAGGTAATTCTATTTTAGATCTTATTATGATGGATAAAGATGAATTGATCACTGAACTAGAAATCGGTGGTTGCCTAGAGACCGGTGATCATGACCTGATTACATTAATTATGGGATAATAAAAGACAGTCCCAACCAGTAATATCTACCTGGTGCTTCTCCCTGGACCTGAGAAGCTGAATAAAGAGATGAGGGAAACTTGCTGGGAAGAAAAACAAACACGCAAATAAATGAGTGAAAACTGAGAAGTTCCCACTAAGTCCCACCCGGCTAAGAGTTACATTTCCACTATAATTTTAAAAGAATGCTGGTTGATTTTGAGGTCTGTTTAAGCGAGAATGAAAGCATCAATTAGAAAAAGAAAGAGCATACAAAGAATGGGGAAAAAGGGGGAAAACTAATAATCAAGGTAATTTAACATTTCTGAGTGGCAGAAAATTGATAAGGGAAGCCAAATACATTAAAGAATGCTGATGACTTATAGACACAAGGAGCTGTTATCAACAACAACAACAAAAAGTCCTAATTGTGGTATAGATCAACTACTTGAAAAAGATGATAGAAATGACAAAATTAGATCATAAAATTAATAACAGCGACAGAGAGAAGATCCAAAAATGTCAGAGTATCATTATCTTAGTCAAGCAGCTCATAAGCTCCTCATGGCACTGGGGGAAGCTCCACTTTAGAGAGTCCACAAAAGACTTTTTCTTTGAGGGCTGTAGGGCAGTGTTGCAAATGGTACAATACATATTGCCTGGACTCTGAGATATGGCACTTCTCACCCTTTGCTCTTGGTTGTGAACTGTGTCACAGATTTCCATTTCTCCTGAGCTTGTCCTCTGTCATTCTTCTTACAGTATTCAAAAAGCATGCCTTTAAAATCATGGCAAATAGCCCTTTCTTTCTCTGTATAGATTTCATCCAGGGACAGCAGCTGGCTTCTGGCCTGCTGCTGCAGAACATTTTGTAAAAAGCAGACAAAATCATGATTCTTTTTGATCTAAACCCAAGGTTTTTTGCATATCCACCATTATTAAAACAGCTGAAGCCTCTGATGTATTTATCCTTGCAAGAAGCAATGAAGTAGAGAGCAGGGTTAGTGCAGATCTCCATTGCAGCTCATGGAGGGTTTGTCTGCAAGGAGGATGGGCCCCATTCCCAGCAAAGCCACAGCCATGTCACCACCACCACCATGTGCCCATGTCCAAGGGTCTGCCTGAGCTTGTGGGCAGGTTTTCCACCTTGCACTGTCCCTCGTGCTACTACAGCCATGGACATCGGCCTCATCCCAAGCTACACCCGCTCCAGCACCTCAACTATGGGTTGAGGGTGGGATGGTGATGGGGTACAGGGCCCTTAAAGGTGTTTGTAACAGTGTTCCTGCACAGACCCAGCATGAGACAACAGTCCTCAGGCACACGAGGAGCTTGCAAAATGGCTGGAAGTGGATTTAGATTCAGTTCCATCCCACTACAGTAGCTGCACTACTGCCCTGCTGCAAAACAAACGCAGTGAAGGATCCCGCATCCACAGCCAGCCACAAGACTCCTTTTGAGTTCAAATTTTACTACTGCCTTATTGTTTGCATGTCTGCAGTACCCCTGTCCCCCTTGGGAACAGAGCTTCCTTGGCAGCCTTTGCACAAACATCAAGAAGATTGCTCCCTGTCCCAAAGAGCCTCCAGCCTCTGCAGCAAGTGGAAAAGGAGGAAAGACAGTGCTTCAGAAATCAGTTGTAGTTAGTAAAATCTGAAGTTGCTGATTTTTGCCAAGCTGTTCAGCTCTCTGGATAATCCAAATGAACCCAAAGCATTTCAGAGCAGTCAGAGTTCCTCTGGCCAGGGGTGCGGGTGGTTGCAATGCTGCACACCTCAGAGCTCTGGGGAAGGTCTTCAGTGCCTGATGGACCTCCCTGCTTGGAGCAGGGTTTTCAACCCTAATGGCTTTGGGACCCTTGAGCTTTTGCTGCCTCCCAAAGACATCAGTTACGGGGCTGAGTTTTAGCAAATACCAAGACACGCTGGTCCCCACCTGAGCAAGCTGATCTGATGTTTGTGTTCTGGAGATGCGCCTTTTCCCTTGAACCATTTAGGTCAGAAACGATCTCTATCATCGAGTCCAACTGTAAACCAAACACCACCAAGTTCACCATTAAGCCATGTCCCTATGTGCCATGCCTACACGCCTTTAAACACCCCCAGGGATGGTCACTCAACCACTGGACAGCCTGTTCCTGTTCCCCTCCGGCAGGAGTACCCCGGGCAAGCATGAGGGCAGAGGTGCTGAGTCTGAAGCTTTCTGGCCACAGGACAGTGTGCTCCCTGCAAACGTTTTGTGTTCCACATCATCCTTGCAGGCTAACCAAGGCAGGGAGGTTTATAAATGCTCATTCTGATTTTTGAACTAACGGAATCACAGAATCAGCCAGGTTGGAAAAGCCCTTTAAGATGATCCAATGTGACTGCTCCCCAGCACTGCCCAGGCCACCACTAACCCATGGCACTGAGGCCTCATCTCCACGGGGTGTGAACACTTGCAGGGACGGTGACTGCAGCCCTGCCCTGGGCAGCCTGTTCCAATGCCTGAGCACCCTCTGGGGCAGGAATTGTTCCTCAGCTCCATCTAAACCTGCCCTGGGGCAGCTTGAGGCCGTTTCCTCTTGTCCCATCCCTTGTTCCTTGGGAGCAGAGCCCAGCCCCTCCTGGCTCCATCCTCCTGTCAGGCACTTGTAGGCAGCGATCAGGTCCCCCCTGAGCCTTCTCTTCCCCAGACTGAACCCCCCAGGTCCCTCAGCCGTTCCCCATCACACTTGGGCTCCAGGCCCTGCACCAGCTCCAGTGCCCTTCTCTGGACCTGCTCCAGCACCTCAATGTCTCTCTTGTAGTGAGGGGTACAGAGCTGAACCCAGGATTCAAGGTGCAGCCTCACCAGTGCCCAGTGCAGGGGCACAACCACTGCCCTGCTCCTGCTGCTGCACTGGTGCTGATCCAGGCCAGGATGCTGGTGGCTGCTCATGTTCGGCTCCATCACTCAGCACCCCCAGCTCCTTCCCCATGAGGAGTTTCCAGCCACTCTTACCCAAGCCTGGAGCATTGCAGGGGGTTGTTGTGGCCCAAGTGCAGGACCCAGCACTTTGCCTTCTTGAACCTCATCTCACTGGCCACAGCCCATGGATCCAGCCTGTCCAGATCCCTCTGTGGACCCTTCCTACCCTCCAGCAGATCAACGCTCCCACCAGACTTGGTGTCATCTGCAAATTTACACATCCCAGTATGGAGCAGTATAGACCAGTTTGCACCAGTGCAGACCAATATAGGCCAGTATGGCCCCAGATACTGCTGGGGTTTCAATATCCCAGTGCTCCCAGTCCCTGCTGCAGGTACTCCTGCTCGTCCCCCACCAGACCTCCTTGCTGGTGGTCTTTTAGGGGGTACACCCCAAATTAGGCACCCCTACACTCTGGGGATGCCCCCCAGCTCCCTGATACCGGGTAGGGGGTTGGGGGCAACAAGAAGCAATTTGGGGCTGGTGGCTTGGGGGGGGGCACAGCTTTTTTGGGGCATCCCCAGTTGGGGCAGGGGTGTTTGGTGGGGCCCCTCCAGGATTTTTGGTCCCCTGGGTTCATTTGGGGTTGGGGGCCCTGGGGTGATGGTGGGGTTCACTTTTGGGTTGCCCCAGACCCCCCATTTGGGGGTTCTACCTGCTCTTGTGGAGCTTCAGGGAGATTTGGGGTTACCCCAGGAGTGCTGGGGGACACCACGATTGCTTTGGGTGCCTTCAGGGCCCTTTGAAGGGGCAGAGTGGTTTGGGATGCCACTTTATTGGGGTACCACTTTTGGGGAATCAATCATTCACATTGCTGCAGAGGCAGAAGAGCTCATGTCCCCTGGGTATGAAAGACTCCCAGACTGGTTTGGGTTGGAAGGGACCTTAAAGCTCCTCCAGCTCCAACCCCTGCCATGGGCAGGGACACCTTCCACTAGAGCAGCTTGCTCCAAGCCCCTGTGTCCCAGACCCAGAGCCCAGAGGTGCAAATCTCAGCATCTGAAGGCAAAGGAGCAGCTTTGGATGAGAGGCTGCAGCTGAATTTCAGAGCTCAGCTGGTACCACAGCCCCCAGGAGGGCCAAGGAGCTGCTCCATGCTGTGGGGGGTGAAGCTGTGCCTGGCCAGGCTTGGGGTGCTGCCTTGGCAGGGAGCAGAGCAGAGCGGGGGGCTCGGTCCCGGCTTGGGGTCATGTTTCCCTTGCTCTGGGATGTAAAATACAGCCTTCCAGAATGCCTAAAAGGTAATTTAAATGTTAAAACATTTGTGATTGCATAAATTGCATGTATTATTCCAACTGAATTGTAGTGGGATTAATCTGACCTTAATAGAATACTACTAATAATTTATATTATTATCTTTAATAATATTAATTCTACTTAATTTTTTTCCATTTACTTTGTTCATTTAAGGGCAGCTCCATTGAGCTCTGGAGCATTTAGAGCTTGGTGTGCGGCATTCACTTATCATTTGCACAAGTAGGGATTCCACTAGGCAATTTTCAGAGAAATAAAGATCATCTTTCAGTGAAAGGAACTTAAAAAAAAAATTATAGTATTAAATGAGTAGATATTAATGTGTCATATTTAGAATATAAAACAACCCATAATCTGTTCTGAAGTCTCTTCCACCTAAACATGTACTTTTTTCCTTCAAGAGGGATCTTTTATTCTGCTGTTTAACTTATTAGGCAGCACCATTCTAACTGCTAAAATAAAATTGTTAAGATCATAATGTCAGGGAAATAAAACCCTTGGCAGTGTGGTGGTGCCTTCTGAGCAGAGCATCGCTCTGTGTTGGTGATGAATTGGAATTGCGCATTTCATTAGAATTTATCTCACAAGCCAAGGGATGAAGCATTATTTCATTAAGTATCTGGAAATTTCACCAACCTAATGAAGCTGTCAAAATTCTATTAATAAAGCACTGGGAATATTTATTTGTTTGTTTGTTAGTACACATTTGCCATTATTTAATGTTGTATTTGCAATTTGTTAATTTATGAGCACGGGCTCAGCAGCGCAGCAGGAGGATGAGCGCTGAGGGCCTCCTGGCTCAGTGGAGGAACTGCGGGCTCCTGTGGGGAACTAGAGAAGGTGCTCGGGAAAGGAACGGGACTGTCTTCATGGAATCCCAGGCTGGTTTAGGTTGGCTGGAACCTTAAAACATCCAGTTCCAACCCCTGCCACAGGCAGGGACCCCTTCCATAGAGCAGCTTGCTCCAAGCCCCTGTGTCCAACCTGCCCTTGAACACTGCCAGGGATGGGGCAGCCACAGCTTCTCTGGGCACCCTGTGCCAGCGCCTCAGCACCCTCACAGGGAAGAGCTTTTGCCTAAGAGCTCATCTCAGTCTCCCCTCTGGCAGGTTAAAGCCATTCCCCTTGGCCTGGCCCTACAGGCCCTTGTCCCAAGCCCCTCTCCAGCTTTCTTGCAGCCCCTTTAGGCACTGGAGCTGCTCTAAGGTCTCCCCTTCAGGAGCCTTCTCTTCTCCAGGCTGACCCAGCCCAGCTCTCTCAGCCTGGCTCCAGAGCAGAGCTGCTCCAGCCCTCGCAGCATCTCCATGGCCTCCTCTAGACTCACTCCAACAGCTCCACGTCCTTCTTGTGTTTGAGGTCCCAGAAATGGATGCAGGTCTGCAGGGGGGGGCTCTCCTGAGAGCAAACCCGGTGTTGTTGGGAAACCCAGCACGGTTTGGTCCAGGGGGGCCTTGCTTTTAAAATGCATTTTCAAATTGTGCCGTTTTTTCACTTACCCCACTTCACCATTTTTTCTTCCCAGTTCATCTCTGAGGGGTAGTAAACTCCAGTGAGAGCTGAGTAACGCCAGGGATTGCTACCATGAGAGAAATCCCAAGCTTTACCGAGTGCCATTTGGTGAGGATCTGTGATTTTCTGCTAGTTGCACAACTGGACTGGGCACAGCCCAGGCTTACACGAGGTGGGTCAGCAGCTCTGGCAGGATTATAAATGACAGTATGTTAGGTTTTGGTCAGGCTCTTTGTCTTGAATAAGCTCAAGGAAGTTTATGGGCTGTTTTCAGAGGTAATGCTCTCTGTGGTGGTGTGGCTCTAAGGGTTTTAACTGGCGTTCATCTGGGATGGACTCATTACTCAGGCATGGTGAAGCTGTGAGTGGGCAGCTTGGAGCACCCCAGATGAGTGCTAGTAAAGTTAATTACACCAGTTCTGTCCTGTATTTAGTATATTTTATTTGTGATGGTAAAAACAGTCAGGAAATCTTTCACTTCTTCAACCTCCCACCCTGTGGCCCACATGCAAAGTGCTAAAGGTGTTACACTGACTTTAAAAGACAGCTTATGTTCATTATTCAAACTAACGCTTGTGTTCTGACTCTCCACCATCTCTGGCTGCTCCAGGGCAGGCACCAACCTCCAGAGCTTGCTGCTATGTGAAGCTTCATCTGGCTTCACTGAGCACCCCAGTGAACACGGGATGGGGTTGGGCTTGTGACCCTGCTATGTGGGACCAAAGGAGCTGGAAGGGAGGCAAATCCTGATAGGAAACTGAAGGAAAACCTTGCCTCAGTTGATAAACCTTCACTTACCAAGTACAGTCTCATACAAGACCATTCACTGTAGAATAAATTCTACAAGTGAAATTTATATATAAGGTTTCAGTGAGTATTAATTAGGCAGGGAGGTTGCAGGGTCTGCGTTATTCTGTTAATAGGATCTTCAGGAAGAAAGAAGACAGGTCTGACACAATGCATTAGATTTGTTAAAGGACCGATTTTTAATTAGTTTTAACTGATAAGTTAATTAATGAATTTGCAAAAACATACCCAGGACATGTATTCAATATTCACAAAGTAGAAGCTGGGATTTTGCAGGGAATACTCCTTAACAAAGTGATTGTGTGCCTGCCTGAAGTGCAAAATTCAACACAGCCTTAACTACAGATCCCTAAACAGTGATTTCCATAATTACACAATTAAAGCAGAAAGACTCAATTTAAGGCATGCAAATATTCTTAATTCTGCTCTGCCATGACACTGTAAAGAAGAGACAGATGAATCTGATTATGGGCCCAGAAAGCTACAATTCCTCTCTAATACTCAGATGATGGTTGCGTGTTATGGCAGAGCAGAGTTAGGATTTCCTCAGTGAACTGCGTGCACTTCTTTTAAGTACAAATTTAACTTCCAATTTCTTCCATTTATACTACTTAGCATGGGGATAACTGCAAATCACTTTAATCTAATTTACCCCCAAATAGTGATGATACATCTCTCAGTATAAACTCCTTAACATAACATCTCTCTAGGAATATCAATACCGCATGGGATTTTTCAATTAAAGGAGAAACTCAATCTTTTCTGTCTTACGAACATTTTGTTATCTCTTTCTAAGCTTACAGCACCTGATGTGTGGATAAAAACCCCCGTTTTCTGGGGATTTTCAGCTAAATCTATTATTTAAATCCCATTTATCAAGGTTCTTTGGTTCAGCGTCTGAATTTTCTTGGACAACTTTTTTCCTGCCAAATACGATCCTCGGTAGAATGTGCAACATGAGCTGTATCCAAAGCGCATCTCCTGGGTTGCCACCAGGCTGACAGCACCCAGGGGCTCAGACCTGAAATGCTCCCCTTCCTTCCAGCCTGTATTTCAAGCCTCTTCCTCCCATAAAGGCCAGTGGCAAAGCACTTTCAGCTGCCACATTGACCAATGAGCAGGGATCTGCTGCCTTGCACCTCATGGTAAAGGCAGAGGTGATTCCCATACTGGGAGGTGGCCGTTGCATTATTTATTGGAGGCAGAAGGAAGCTCTTTGTTGTACCAATAAACCTCTCACTGTCAGCAGAAATGTGTTGTGTGGTCATTAAAGAGTAGGCAAGAGGTGCCCCACGGCTTGGGATTTTATTGCTTTGCAGTTTGCTCTGGAGCGTGTTGTGTTCATACATCTTAATGCTTTTAAAACCCAAGGTTTCTTTTTGTATATAGGTAAAATACTTGCCCACATGCTTATTAAATGCTCCCACACCCATGAGTTTGCTCCTGAAATTCATCCACATCCTGAGATGTGCACAGCTCTGGCCTCTTCACAAAACCACCCAGAACAGGAAGCAAAGCACCGTGTGCATCCAAAATCATAATGTTGGCTCTAAGGTCAAGGGCTATGGCTTCCACCAGAATTTCCCCAGGACAGGGGTTCATCCTCATCACCCAGAGCTGATCCTAACGACTCAGCCACTGTGATTTCTGAAGTTGCTCTGATGCAAATGAAAAGCTTGTCAATCATCCTGCAGGGAAAAGGACCTAAAACTGCATTTTTGGGGGCTCCTGTTCAACACAGCTGGTTATTAAATGCATTATTGGCATCAACCCCCTGAAGAGAGCACCAGTCTGTGTTGGGGGTGAGATCACTGGAAATGCCTCAGAGGGACTTGCAGGCACTGACAACAAGTGCTTGAAGCACACATGGTCCCAGCAAATGAGGGGATGAAAGGGACACCTACAAGGATGCTGAAGAGGGATGATACAGTCATCAGTGACTGTAGCAACTGGACAAGGAGTGATGGGTTTAAAGTTAAAGAGGGAAAGTTCAGGTTAGATATAAAGAAGAAATTCTTCCCTGTGAGGGTGCTGAGGCGCTGGCACAGGGTGCCCAGAGGAGCTGTGGCTGCCCCATCCCTGGCAGTGTTCAAGGCCAGGTTGGACACAGGGGCTTGGAGCAAGCTGCTCTAGTGGAAGGTGTCCCTGCCCGTGGCAGGGGTTGGAACTGGGTGAGCTTTAAGGTCCCTTCCAATCCAAACCATTCTGTGATTCTATGATCCCAGCTAGAAGGGAAAGGACCCTTTCAGTGCTGGCAACGACAAATACAATCCAACACTTCCTTTTATATAACCTTTGGCAAACATTTCTGATTAGCTGTAATGCCTCAGAGTAAAGCACTGGGGTCAAGAAGACTGAAGGGGGGAGTTTTTATTCTAGGTTTTTGCTGGTCTCACAAGTACCTTTGCAGATAGTGGTGATTATAAATAGTCCTTTTGCCATTTCCTGACTGTGGTTTGGTGACTCTACCTTATTTATGGAAGCACATGGGAGGTGTTCAGCATTTTACTTTGTCACCGGGCTCGACCTCAGCTTTCAGAAACAGAGTTCAAACTGTACAGAAACAGAGGATCCCCCGTGTCCCGTTGGGAGAACCTTTGGTGCAGAGGAGCAAGCACTATGACAGGATTAAGATGATCATGAGCTCTAGATTTACTTGAGCACACTGCTATCAATAACTTCCTCCTCCAGACTATTGTGCACATACCCTGTGAAGAGGCTCCTCGCTGGAAACAGCACAAGTGCCTCATGCAGAGTCCTCATCACTTTGATGGGCTTCGCCTCCAGCGCGTCCTAACTTCACCCTCAGCTGCACTTCTGTGAACCAGAGTTCACTGCAACACTCTTTCCATGGGCTAAGGTGGCATCTCCCCTGACTCAATCACCCAACAGCCTGCTCCCAGCGTCCTTCCCACAGTAGCTCAAGCAGAAGTCTACACGTGGACACCTCGTGATAGATGCTGTGCTGGCTGTGACATTCGTACTGAATAGAAACCGCATGTGCTGCTGCCTTTGAAACACACTGGGGTCACTCACACACATCAAGATTATGAAGCTCATAGCACCAGCCCTTGTATGTATATGTGTCATGACAATTATCATATCAGTTTACTGCAGCTGAGACCCTACCTCCTCCAGCATATGGGAAGTGGGCTTCTGCCCAAAACCTACTCCCAGCTCCTACCAGGATGGCATTCTCAGTCTGCAGTCACTACAGAGCTTCCCTGGGCATGGGGAAACATTGCTGCTGCCCTGTTTTACAGGGAGGAAAGCAAAGAGAAGTCACTGAGTTATCTGTGGCAAGTCTGGTGCTGCACAGATCTTGAGGTCTCAGGAGGAATTCGAGGCTTCCAGGCTGGGAACCCTGTGGGGTGTGAGCACTGCTGTGCAGACACTGGGAATAAAAGAGATTGATCCTTATTGGAAAGTCAGTTTTGAAGCGTGGTGGGGAGAGCTCCCCGCTGGATTTGGCCTGTCAGTTGTTGTCACCCACTGAAGGATGTGGGTTATCACCATGGGGAATTTTGGAGAGACAAAGCAAGAACTTGGTAACAGCCAGGATAGAAGAGACCACCAAATACCACCAGAGTCACAGGCTAGCCAAAACATCGGTCCCTCATGCACAGAAGAAAAGGTCAGCTCATCATGAGGGACCTCAGCGTGAGTGACATGATGCCTATCTCATCCTGCCAGGATTGAACACCCTTGGAATTCCTCAGACCTAAGCAACAGAAATTTCCTAACTCAGAATGTCTCAACTTGCAGAAATTCTGCATCAGATCTCACCTCAACAGAGGAGAACAGAGGCTCTTCAGTCAGAAGGGATCACCGTCGTTTCACAAAGCCGAAACCCGCAGGAGAAAGACTTCAGATTCTGGGATCTGACCAAGAACTGGCAACTCTCCCCCATGAGGCCCCAACCCCACCACCCAGGGCGACGGTTAAGCCAGCTGGACAGCCAAAGCAGACTGCAAGGACATCTTAAAAATACATGTGGAAAAGAAGAGCTGGCTGGTGTTTCTGGCAGCTTCCTTGCTGCTGTTCGATTCCTGCATCTGCTCTGTGCCCACAGTCAGAAGAAATGGGAGAAGGTTTGGGCTGAGGAAGCTCGAGGAGCTCAAATACCACCGTTGTAGAGAGAAGAAAGACCCCAAAAGATGGCAAAGGGATGATTTACCCACGTGGGTCATGGACAGGGAGTGGCAGGAGGCTCTTCCACATTACAAACATACTGAACAGGACCAAAACGGGGTTAGACTAGAAATCAGCCATGGTTTTGCCTTTCAGCAGTGGAGGTGGCCAAGTCACCATGAGTTGCGGTGGATTCTCCATGGCTGAAGATGCTAAAAGCACACAGTAGCTGCTCGAAACGGGCCCTGGATGTCACGGTGCACAGAGCAGTGGAGATCTTTTCTCTCCAAGCTTTGACTTCAGGAAAGCTTCCCAAAGGCTGTTGAGGACATACATCTTCATGCACCATCTCATTCTACAAATTCCATGTCAGAACGGCATTTTCTCCCCCCAAACAATACTCAAACTATATTATTTGATAAACACCCTATTTTGCTTTCATCTGATCCATAGGGAACTCCTTCCAGCTCTGCTTCACGCTAGGGGTGAAAGAGCCTCATGAGTGGCTTTTGCCTCTTGACTTCCCACATCCTTTCTAAGTTCACTGGGAAAACATCTTTCCATGCCCAGAGTGTCCAGCAGTTCCCCTGCCCCTTTGTTTTTATTTAGCTCTGTAATTACATTATCCCACTGTACAGCTAGCGGGAACGAAATCTGCATGAAAGATATTAAGAAAAACAACTTTTTTTTGTGTTGCAATATCCTTGAAGCTCTCCTTAGTCTACTAATACCACCTCATTTTGGCAAGCGCTTCACAAGGGAGAGTAACACCATGCGTGAGGTGGGATTATGTTTGTCGTTAACGCTGTGTGTTTTCCAGGGGAGGAACAGCACTGCCTTTTTGATGCTTTTGGGAGGAAAATCACAAAGTTTGCTGGGCGGCACGGAGCGTTGTGACACATGCTCAGGAAAAGCTCTTTGGGGTGGGAGATGGTGTTGGGATGAGTTTTATGTGAGGGTGGGAGAAGGCTTTAACTCATGGTGAAGCAACTCTCAGACATGGGGGGCCAACATCTGGGTGCTTTGGGGCTACAGGGGCAGACAGGATGGCTGGGCTGCAAGGGGAGCGCAGGCTGCGGCGATGCTCCCCAGGCCCTTCTCTGGTCGCCTCGCTCCCTTGTCCCCTCGGTCCCGCTTTGCCCCAGGTCCCTTTGCTTCAGACACGCCGAGGTGCAGC
This sequence comes from Pezoporus flaviventris, assembly GCF_033815535.1. NCBI lineage: Eukaryota > Metazoa > Chordata > Aves > Psittaciformes > Psittacidae > Pezoporus > Pezoporus flaviventris. The sequence goes on along the minus strand of NW_026892702.1, from coordinate 1,340,094 downwards.
CGGCAGTCCCCGCGAGAGGCTCAGGGGTGTGGGGCGCACCCCGGGTCACCCCCACTGCCCCGGCCGGACCCCCCCGTCGTTGCCCTCGGGGCCAGACCGGGGCCGCACAGGCGAGGCTGGGGCCCGGTCTCGGTGCTGTGCCAGGGCTCTCGAGGGCAGGCTGCGGGCCGGGGTCCGCACGCCCCCTCCCCTCCGCATCGCCACCCCACGGGGGGCGCCGCGTCGGCGGCCCCACAGCGTGGAGCGGTTCCGCGCCCGCCGGGCGGCGGCAAGCGGCGGCCGAGCTGTGCGGCCGCGGCGGTGGCCGGCGCGGGGCCGGGCCGGGCCGGGCCGGGGCCGCGCAGGGGCGGAGGGCAGCGCGGGGCCGGCCGGCGGCGCGGCTCCCGCGCTGGGCCAGACTCAGCCCCTTTCTCCCGCCGCCGCTGGCTGCGAGCGCGCTGCGGCTGGAGCTGCCCCCAGAGCGGCTCGTGATGGCGGCGGCGCGGGCTCGGCAGCGGGAGGCGCCCGCCCAGCCCTGCGCGCCGCGCCGCTAGCGGCAGCGCCCGTGCCCGCGGCGGCCGCCCCGGCCCATGCCCCCGGGGGGAAGGGGGGCTGCAGCAGCCCGGCGAGCCGCCCACCCGCGCAGCGGGGGCATCGCCCCCACTCGCCGCTCCTGGGAGGGCGGAAAGGAGGCAGCGGCGGCGGCGGCGGCGCCGGCATTGTGCGCGGCGGATCGCAGGCCCCGGCGGCGCGGGGCTCGCCTGCCTCCAGCCCCAGCCTCATGAGCCAGCCGGACGGCTCCGCTCCGGCGGCGGCGGCGGCGACGGGAGCGCAGGTAACGCGGCGGCCGGGCGGCGTGTCCCCCGGGGGGAGGCGGAGGGAGGAAGGGAGAGGGAGGGCGGCAGCCGCAGCCGCCCCGTCGCGGAGCCCCGCCGGCGGCGCTTTGGCGCAGTGCGCGGGGGGCGCAGCCGGGGCAGCGGCTCTACGGCCCGCACCGGCCCCGCCGCACGCCTCGGACCGCGACGGAAAACAAAGCGGCGCCAGCAGCCATGTCGGCGGGGACGAGCCGCCGGCCGCGGCCCGGCCCGGAGCCCGCACCCCGGCCCTGCCCTGCCCCGACCCGGCTGCCCCGCGCTCCGGCCCGCTGGGCGCCGCCGCTGCCCCGCTCCTTTTCCCGGGGCTTTTTCTTCTTCTTCCCTTTTTTTCCCCCTTCTCTAATTTTGCTCCCGAACGGTGGGTGGATTTTTTTTTTCATTTTTTTTTTTCCATTAGAACGACGCCCCCTGGAGGAGACTATTCCGTAAATAAAAAAAAAAAAAAGAAATTAAAATTGAAAAAAAAAAAAAAGGAAATATTTTGCTATTTCTTATTTTGTACAAAGTTGGGGCTGGGGGTGTGGGGCCCGTCCCCGCAGCCTCGGGGCGCTCCCCGCTGCTCCCCATCGCCTCAAATCCCGATTTTGTCCCTTCGGATTCACAGCCCGGCTCTTATGGAAATGAAAATTAAGCTGGAATTTGAATGAATTCAGGTTTCTGTGTGTCCCCCAGCACCCCGGGTCTTTCGGGAGGAGAAGGCAGCAGGGTGCTTGGGAGGGAAGTGGATCAAGTTGGAGATGGACACCGGGGGCTGGGAGCTGCAGTCGGGGATTAGTTTGGGAAAGTGGGAGAATCGCTGTTCCGGAGCAATTAGGAATTGTACTTCATTGTAATTTTGAACTTGTGCAGCACGAAACTGATTTTCTTCAATTTTGGGTGTTTTTTTGTTGTTCTTTGCTGCAGTGCTGAAAGTTATTTGTGTTAAATGAGGAGTTTTTCAGGAAAATGAGAGCCCAGAAAATTTGCTGTGGACACACCCAAATTTTCCTTTTTTTTTTTTTTTTTAAATTTTTTTTTTTCTTTGGGGGGTGATTTTGGATTTCATGCAAAACTGCTCAGAAACAATGAGCTTCTTAAACACAGGCCAGGAAAACACGAGGACAAGCAAAATGAAGAGTCGGATGTCAGTTTTATGTTTGAATTTCTTGGCTTTTCGGCTGGTTTCTCCTGGCATAATTAAACCAGACTTTCCAGCATTTCATTTCCTACTTCTTTTGTAGAGAAAAAAATTTCCATAGGAGGGATTTTAGTTGAGTTTTTTTTCTTCCTTCTTTTATAAAACACACTGTACCAAGTGCAGATCCTGTGAATCACACAAATCTAATGTTTACCCAGGTTTATGATAAGGTCCGCCATGATTTTATGAATATGCATAATTAACAATATTGTAAAAAAGAGAATTGCAGATTTAGTGATTTTGATTTTTTTTTCCCCTTTAAACCAGCAAAACTAAAGTGCTTTTAAAGGGCTCAGCCATGATATTTCTTTCACAATTTCTAAATCCTCTTTTCTCCTTGGCTCTTCCTATAAACCCCCTTCCTGGAGTTTGAATTGAAAATCTTTTATTTTTCCATAATTTTTTTTTGTTTGTTTTTAATTTTTGTCTTTTTTTTCTTTTTTTTTTTTTTTTTTTTTTTTGAGGCTGTTCCATTCCTATTATTTTGCTGTTACGGGGGGCCTGTGAGTTCTGGACTGAGCACACACTGGTTTATTATTGTAGGGTTGCCCTTGAATACTGGGGTCTTGGTATTGATCTTTTTAAAAATAAATAACAAAAGAGCACTGAAACACGCATTGTTTCAAGAAAAAAGCAATATAGGAGAGAGACGTGGCCTTTCCCCCCCAAAGTGGGGGAGGGAGAGGAAGGGAAAGATTAGGTCAACATTGAGTTTTACCAACCTTGACACAGTCTCCTCTCTAAAATGGGGACAAAATAGCAAGATGGCTGGCTCACAGCTGCAGCAGTTTGGTTTTTTTTGGTGTTTTTTTTTTTCTTTTTTATTTATTCTTTTTCTTTTCTTTCTTTTTTTTTTTTTTTTTTTTTTGCAAAAAGGCGTTTTTAAATTTTGAACTCAGAAGTGAGTTCCTGGAGCTGCCGGGCAGCAGATGCTGAAATCCGGGCGCTTAAAAAGGAAAGATTAAATTTCAATCCAGAATTTATTTTTAAATCTGGATCTCAAAGCCCTGAAGTGTTTTTATTTATTTATTTATTTTTTTTTCCAGTTTTTATTTTTTATTTCACTGTAACTTGATAATTGCTGGAAACGACACAGGAGTGCCTGGTGGATTCAGAGGCTTGGGGGGCTGTTTTCTCTCCTCCCCTTTATTTGTTTCACATTTGGGGTTGTTCGGGGAGGGGGGGGGATGGAAAAAAATTGTCAAAGCAGGAGAACTGTTGGGTGGAGGAGAGAATGCTCTGAAATGTCAACTTCATGGCTTTATTTTTGCATTAATCCCCCCCCCCCCAACCTCCCTGAAAAGGACCCACCCTCTTCCTGGATCTCTCTTTGAAGCGAGTACCTCGGTGGCAGAGCAGCGCTGGGGCAGTTAGAGTGGGGTGCACGCATGGGTAAAAATGGCACACAATGCTCCAAACTGGATTAAAGGATCCCAGAGAATATTTTATTCATGGTTTTATCCAGGAAGCGTTAATGTGGTGGCTTTTCCATCTTCCTGTACTTCCAAGAATTCCCTTCCTTGAGCTGCATCCCATAACTTTCACGTACTCTGTGGTTGTATCCAAAGAAACCGTTTAGCTGTAATTGAATTTTTTTTAATTTTAAGGTTTAATACGTTTTCTTTCTCCGAACTGAGATTTTCTGATGCTGCTTTTTCTCTGCCCGGCCCCACACCGTCACCCCGAAATCTGGGAGGTGACACCATGGATGTACTTTGGGATTGAGGAACACACACTGATGGGTGCTGCATATTAATTACAGATTATGACATACATTCAAATCTGGGTCTCAGTGACAAGATTTAACAGTTCCATCTTTTAAAGTTTCTCATGCTACCCTAAAATAGAGGATTTGAAGCTTGGAGGGGCATGTTTTATGGCTGTTTTCACCTGGTTTCAGCCATTGTGGGAATTCACTGAATTTTGGAGTGGGTTTGAGTGTTGCACGTCTCATCTGCAGAGAGGAAAATGCAATGCCATCGCACTGGGCTGCAACTTGTGAGGATGCTGTCATACCATAGGTGTGCACGCCACAACCTTTCCAATCTTTAACTCTGTGTAGATCAGTTTCTTTTAAACAACAGCTTCCATTATATGTTCCATCAGTGATGAAAAGCCGCTCTTGAGGTTATAATGGGTTTCTGAATCTCACCTTTCTGTGTGCTGGTGTCCTTCCAGCAGAAACCTCCTCCTGCTGGAAAAGAGATTTCATAATTTGTCATTGCAGTCTTGCTTTCAGGGGGATTTTTTATTTCTTGTTCTGGAAAGTTGATCAATATTTATCATTTTAGAAATTGCTCTTTGCCAGCCTGGAAGGGGGAGGGGGAGGAAGGCAGAGCCACACCAGTAGATTTCTTCTGACATCAGTGAAATGTATTTTGCAAGAAAAAGAAAAATTTCAAGTACCTCATCCTCATTGAGGACAAAAATAGGCATATTTGTATCCCGGGATGAAAACAGACATAATATTATTAAAGTAGTAGATAATATTTACACAAGCACCATATAAAACCTTACGAGGCTCTTTGCATAACTCCAGACTAATTTAAATCTATATCACTGCCATAATGCAACGCTGTGAACGCAGCTCGCGGTGCAGTCACGTGGCCCTGGTGGTGCACAGTCAAGTTTGCAGTTCTGCAAGTGCCGGAGTGAAAATCAGATTAATTTAATTTTTCTGGGGGCTGCTGAGACCTGATGCAAGGCTCGTGCTGATGCACGGTCATGGTTTACGCCTGCTTCTTTGGATGCTGTGTCTGTGGAAGGATTTAGACCTTGCTGTGGTGTGGTGGATCTCGGTCCCTCGTGCTACATGGTCCCTGTGGCACAGCTCTGGGTGAGTGGGTGGTGTTGGGAACTGCACTTTCAGGGTCCTGGTATTGCAAGTGGAGCCTCTGCCTGAGCATCGTGGCCATTGCATGGATTGTGGAGTTGTGGTGGCCCCATCCCTGGCAGTGTTCAAGGCCAGGCTGGACACGGGGGCTTGGAACAAGCTGCTCTAGTGGAACGTGTCCCTGGCTGTGGCAGGGGTTGGAACTGGATGAGCTTTAAGGTCCCTTCAACCCAAACCACTCTGTGATTCCATGGTTTTGGAAACGGCATGGTGCAGGTGTTATCCACGTGGAGGAGCGTGTGGTTGCCCAGCCCAGGTAGCTTCTGTGGGATTGCGTGCATGCCTGAAGCATGTTGCATATGCAGAAGTGTTTGTTGGATCCCCCTGTTCCTCCCGGCGTTCTGTGGTGCGCTGCGGGTTGCTCCAGTGCATGCTTGGATCCACATCAGCAATAATGTGTGTGCTCATCATGCTGGGGGCTGTAATTGGCTGGTGTCAGACCCGCAGTCATGGGAAGCTGCCCATGAACGTGAATTCTGTCAGAGGGGTCGTCTGCAGCACTGGACCCTATTTGTGCATGGATGTGCCGAGCGGGACTGAGACGGGAGGGCGATGGGAAGAGGTGCCTGGGAAGAGGCTATGAGCGTGGCTGGAGGCTGTGGTTGCCTTCTGCTGAGGGACATGAGAAAATGGCACCAGGAAATAAGTATTTCTTGTAATTTCTGAACTTCTGAGCATTTAGCATTACGTATATTTAGAATTTCCCATTTACAGATTCAGTTTGGCCATACTGTGTTTTCTGGGGAAGAAGTTTCTCATTTTTAAAGGTCTTTTATGGATTAATTGCTAGTCATCTGCCTCCTTGTTGCTTTTGTTTGGTTCCTTGAATGTCTCTTGATTATTTTGTGCTATGTGATGCCAATTTAGTGGTTAACTAGTATGCAAACTACATCTGGACGTGTTGACTTTGCATTAACAATCATTGATTTGTCTGGAGCAAGGGAATAGAAATGAATGATGCTGTTTACGACGGATAGGATATGAAAAATAACCATTTGTGATGTGTCTCTCATCAGTGGCACGTGGCTCTGGTGTAACTTGTCCCAGCCTCGTAAGCAGTCAGAGCTAAGCCATGGCACCAGGAGTGGGAAGAGGCGCTGGGGAAGGCAGTGACACATGGTGTACAGTGAAGGGATTGGGTACGTGTTGGTATATAATACCTATGTAATATATAACTTAGGGGTGTAATGGAGAGGGTGCAAACTTTAATGATCACAAATAATAAGCAGCAGATGGGGTTAATGGGTGGCTTTTGCGACAGTTGATTCTCTGCAAAGCCCGTGACTGCAGCGGTGTGATTGGCTCTGGATGGAGCAGTTCGGTGCCTCCTGAACCCTGACTGGTGTTGGGAAGCTGAGATGCATCTGCAGCTGCTGCACTCTCAGGTGAGTCGTGGGATGTAGGTGGCATTGCTGTATGCTTGTGTCTTCTTTGGAAGAAGAGAAAGGCTGGAGGAGTTGCCCGTTCTGTGCAGCGGGTACCTTCCTAACACGCGTCCTGGAGGTGTCAGCTGCCAGTGCCCCACTCCTTGGACAGTGTGTTTGTAAAGGCAGGGTTGCTTTCCCTTGGTTGGTGTTGGAGAGTTAGACCTTGAATCTGACCTCCCATAGTCCTGGGCCTTATTTGCTGTCTCACTGCCATTAGTGGGACTTGTGGCGGTGCGTAAAATTTAGTGATCTTCCTTTTGGGCTGGGGTCAGCAGTCTGGGCTCTTCCCACACAGAATGTGCTTTGCTGGCCTCTGAAACATGTGTGTGCTGGTCAGATACCAAAATGATTGCTGTAGGTGATCTGTAACACATATTTCATGCATCAGTGCTATTAACTGTGTAAGTGCATGTGGAGGTGCCAGGCAAGCTGCATGATTGCTTTTCCGAGTTCTTGGATTTTACTTGTTTTACTTGTTGTGGCTGCCCCATCCCTGGCAGTGTTCAAGGCCAGGTTGGACACAGGGGCTTGGAGCAAGCTGCTCTAGTGGAAGGTGTCCCTGCCCGTGGCAGGGATTGGAGCTGGAGGAGTTTTAAGGTCCCTTCCAACTCAGACCAGTCTGGGATTCTATACTTATTTGAGTCTCTGTTGCTCTCAAAGTGAGCAGTGTAAGATCTGGCAGAAAAAAGAGGTTAAGTAGAAAAATCCTCCTCCGTACTCTTTGAAAGTGCAGCTGCAAAGTTTCTTACTAGAGAGGTGTATCTGGGGAAGGATGCAGCATTGGGAAAGGGTATGAATTGTGTAGAAGTGATACTAGCAGATATCTGTCGCTGTCCGCATGTGAAGGGCCTGGGGTGGCCATACATGATGGTTTTCGGTTGTGGGACCCCAGTCTATTGTACCGATTCCTCTGCAAGGGTTGTTCTTCTTGGGAGTCCTTCTCCTCCGTTTCTCTCACCTGTATTACCAAGGTGCTCTGGTGTGCTGTACCTGCAAAGACTTACACAGGCAAGGCCTTCCTTGCATGCACCTTGGAGTACTCCTGTTTGTTTGGCATCTGTATTAAAATAAGGCTGGAAGTGGAAAAGCAGCAACTGGAGGGTTTTGCCTGTGCTCATAAGAGGCTGACAGAGGGAAATGTGAATGTCAGTGCGTGGAGCAGAGGCTGGGAGCTGCCTACGCCATTGAGGAGTCACTGAGTATGTGTACATGTACGTGTTTATGCATGGGGACGTGTCTGAGAGCCTCATCAATGGAGAGTGCAGGTCTCCGGTGAGCCTGGGTGCTGCGTTGGTCTGGTGGGTCCATATCAGCAAGGGGCTCAGCAGCTCTTGGCCAGATAACACAGGAGCTCAGGGAGCCGTTGGTGTCCTCTGTAGTGTGTGAGAAATTAGGGATGTTATCACGCAAGGTCCAGTATCTCAGCGATGGGTAGAAATGAGAACAGCTGCTTTGGTCAGATGTGGCCATCAGTAGAGGTGAGCAGAGCTCTTGCTGCAGTGGGTCAAACATGATCATGCTTGTGCCCTGATGGCAGCACCGTGTCTCCAGAGTCTTCAGGTTTTAGTACTTGTTGTGATTTCATTTTACTAGATACACTCAGGCAGCAAGTAATTTTTTGGAAGTTCATTTTTACTCTGTGTGGGTGTAGGTATCCTTTCCTGCCCCAAAATAGCAGCAGCAGTGATTTTTCAGAAGCAGTTGGGTGTGCTTGTGTTGAAGGCCTGTCATTTAGGTTCTGCTTCCAGTATGGTGAGAACAATTTTAGTGCAAGTATTTAATTGCTTTAGAACTATTTTTAGAAGTATTAAACCTCAGTTTTCAAAACTCTGCAACCAAAGCCAGAAGCTCCTACGGTGTGGGGGAGCTGAGGGAGGAACCTGGAGGAGAGCTCATGTGGGTTGACCCCACTGGGAGCAGAGTGTGGTTGTGGTCCTTGAGGGCTTGGGGTGCTGTGGAGCTTTTGGGGTGCATGCTTGGAATGGAGTTGTGCTTATTTTGGTGAAGGTTTTTTAATTGCTATTCTGATTACTTGGCTACACGAGGGGAGGATGAATGAAGCCCCATTTCAGCAAATTTATACTATTTCTCCTAGTAAGTGTGCAGACTATTGGGTGTAGTTTGGAAACTGAGCTGAGAGCATCCCGGTGAGCAGCGAGCAGGCGGCCCCGATAGGTCCTTAGCTTGAAAGCCAAGAACAGCTACTGCTTCCTAAGTGTAAATCTGTCACTGAGGTCCGATGAGCTTTAGTCTGTGGGCTGCAAATCCTGAGCTGTGACCGGCATTTGTGACATTTGTAATTTTGAGGGTGGAAAGGGAGCTTTGTAAGGGCACAGGATAGTTATTTGCTGGAAACAAAATACCTTTTTGAATTTCGGTGTGCACTTTTGAAACCTGTGTAGGGAGGCACAGCTGGATTTGGATCAGGTAAGAGAGATCTGAAAATCCCCTTAGGAATCAGCAGGATTTCTCTTTGCCATCCAGTGATGCTGTCAACAGGAGCCCATCTCGGGCTCTCGGGATGCTCAAGTGCATCCTTAGAGAGACGGTGGGAGTGGCACCAGAGGATGGGTCAGGACCTGGTATTGTGGCCTTGGGGTTACCTTGTGGGTGCTTGGTGGTGAGCATGAGCTGGTGGGACCACTGCAGGCTGTCAGGGCTGGAGATGAACTTAGTGAAGGAATTAATAGCAGAACACCAGGAAGACTGTTCCTGAGTGTGTTTTGACTCTTGTCATGTTTAGACTGCTTCGGGGCATGTGGCTTCAGCTATCTGCTTACGGTTAATGCTGCTGAGGCATACTACATATTAACTCTGAGGGAGGGATATTTTTACCATCTTATCTGTCTTTATTTTAGAAGCGTATAAATTCGGCTCCTTGGTGATAACAGCAGTTAGAATTAGTGTTTCTCCTCAATTGGATTTGTTAGGACACTGACAGAGAGACATCCTTGGAGGGGGACCTTCTCTGCTGTGCGCCGAGAGGATGCTGGGTGAGGAATAAAACATGCAAATGGATCCAAATAAACGGCATTAGATGGAGGCAAAATAAATCCAGAGCAAGTTTGCAAGGCCCAGGCTATATCTCATATGCTCTGAGAACACTGATACAATTTGCACTTTTGGAAGTGGATGGCAGATGTTGGAGGGATGTAGGTGTGTGTCGACTGGAGCATCCTTGGCGGAAATAGTGGTGCCATTCATAAATGAGAAAAAATACCCCAGAACTGAGAAAAGCAAGAGGCCCTTTTCCTGAAAGCTTGCACATGTATTTAATCCTTTATGCTATAGTCATAATTGGTTTAGTTGCTGAAAAGTATATTTCACTGAAAATGCTCCTTTTGCTTTTGGTTTCTGATAATGTGGAGGAGACGCAGTCACACGGTGGGGATGGTTGTTTGTGTTACTGGTAAATGTGCTTCTCTGTCCTTATGGACAGCTCTTGGGCCTTCCTACCTCAGCATAAACAGTGCTTGTGATCGTAGTTCATTGTGTGATATTGAAAACGTATGAAATGAGATGTTCCTGTCTACTTCAAGCAGACGTATGTCTACCTTTTGCAAATTAACCTAATTAAATATATATGGAGAAATTTATGATATTCAGCTCCTAGCATAAGTTATGCAATTAGCATCCACGCAGCCAGGAAGGAATTTTCCATTTGTGTCTTGACTTTTCCTCATAGGATGTGTGGTTTGCCTTTTTTTCATTTTTCTTTTTAAATCTTCAATGCTTTAATTTTTGTTCTGCTGAGGAATTCTCTCAGGGACCAGCCCTGCGGGAATTTAGGCTTGTGGCTAAATTTCCCCACAAGTAGCTTTGACTGAAGTCGGTAAAATGGTACCTGATTCCCGTGCTTCAGCCTATCCCTTTGACTCTGCAGGACAGAAGGATTTCATTTTGTTGAGAGAATATCATCAGAAGCAAAATAGCATTTGGGAGGAAAAATGGCATTTGAATATTTACATTTTTGAAGCCTCTTCCTTCCTCCCACCCAAAAATAGCAAAAAAAAGAATTATCTGTCTCCTCTGGATTTATGTAATTTTCAAGTGTTCGGCCAGTGTTGTTTCCAAAACATACCGTCCCTCCACCTTAACTCCCAATGGCAGGAGAGCCCTTGCACAATAAGTACAAGGAATATATTCCATTAATGCACGCTTTCATTTGGAAATATTCTGGCACCGGAAAGAATACATTTTAGTTTCTTTTCTGCCAAAGTGTTGGGGTTTCTTCTTAATATTTCAAGTTTGATCACGTTATAATAGTGTGTTATATAAATAATCATTTGGTCTATTTTGCATATCAATAGTTGAATCCATTTTACTCACAAAAAGCCTTTTTTCCCCCATAAACATCCCCACTGTTCCATCCCAGAAGGTACTCTTTATTAGCAAAACCAACCAAGTAAATGACGTTCCCAGCTCAGCTATTTTAATGATCCCACAAACCCAAAAAAGCAGTAGGAAATTTTTCAAAAGCAAACTGCAGAACGTTTTTTTTTTTGGGACATCATAACTTTTAAACTTTTTGTCCAATTATTTTTGTCATGTTTTTCCAAGGAGTCATTGCAGCGAGCTGTAAACTCGAAGAATTTGAGACTGTTCTTTCCCCATGGATTTAAAGGTGACCCAAAGCTGACTCAGTGAGCCAGGAGCCAGCAAACACACTGTCTCTCTTACTAATTTCTGTGCAAGAACTATTAACAGTTCTGCATGGGGAAGGTGAGGTGTTGGATTGTAACCATTTTCTCCCTCTTGGACACCCCTACAAATCCATCCTCCACTATTTTCCGTCGACTTTTTTGCATGGCTGTATTTCCCTGTATCTGTACTTCCAGACAGAAGAGGTTCTGCTCTAAGCCCAGTCTCCCAGTCTGTCCTTTAGTAAGAGCTCTCTGCTGTCTCAGGTTGAAGTCATTGGTTTCTCCCACCTTCCCTAGGTGTTTTTCTGTTCTTTCCTTTATGGGGAGTGCATTTTCATATAGAGTCATTGGATGGTTTGGGTTGGAAGGGACCTTAAAGCTCATCCAGTTCCAGCACCTTCCCCTAGACTAGAGCAGCTTGCTCCAGTCCCCTTCCAACCTGGCCTTGAACACTGCCAGGGATGGGCCAGCCACAGCTTCTCTGGGTATCCTTTGCCAACACTTCAGCACTCTCTCAGGGAAGATGAGGTGCTCAAGCCATCAGCACCTTTGACTCCCAGTTCTCCATCACCAGGTGTTGGCTGGTGAACAACTACATGCATTAGAAGAAGAAAACAGTGTTGAAAATCCTTTTCTGTGGACTTCCTTGAGAGCCTGCAGCCTTGCCAGCAAGCTCTGCAGGGCAGGAACTGTCTTACACCCATGTTCTGTGTAACTCCAGGTATGGGGCAGATGATTTACTACCAATAGCTTTGTATCCCACTCTAGCAGATACAGTGTCCAGCTGTTTCTCACCTCTGCTCCTCATTGTTGTGCCCACCCTTTGGAGGCTCCTGGTATCTTGTCCGCAGGAGCTGCTGCAGCTCCTTGTTGTGTGGATTCTCAGCAGCCTGGCAGCAGAGGCAGTGTTTTGGATAATTGCAGCATCTGCAGTTTATTTAGGCAAACAGGAGCATGAAAGATATTTGCTTTCCCTTGCTTGTGGGGTTTATTTCGGGGGTTTAGCTGTGGGAAGCAGTTTTTTTAGGGGAGGCAATGACCAGCCATCCTCTGTGCCCCTTCTCCCTGCCCATCCTTGAGGTACTGCTCCTGGACACCCTTTATCACCCATGTCCTCCTTTTCTCCCTTTCTTCCCTTCCTCCTTCTGCCAAGGCTTTCAGGGTTGGCTCACAAGAGCTGTGCACAGTGCTATGGATTCAGGTTTGGGCTTTAGCAAATTTTCTGTTTCTTTGCAAATAATCAGTTGTTGCTTTGCTGGCTACCATCGAGCACGCACCTGTACTGCTCGAGAAGTGCCCTCAGTGTCTCCTCCATGCTTTTGTGAATGCTGATGTCTGATTTAGGTGCCTTGATTTCCTGTGTCACATCGTTTTTCCTCCGGTGTGTTATTTTCTACAAGACCTGGTGCATGGAGCAGATGTCTGTGGGACCCCACTGTGATAACAAACTATTTCTGCCCCTTATTTTCCGTCTTTTAATCAGCTGTTAATCAATGAGATGACTTCTTACTTCACCCTGTGCATATGAAAGTACTGTGAGTGTGCTCCATAAAGGCCTTCAGAGAGGAGGCTTGTGGAAATGCAAGGGTGCTACACCCTCACTCACCCGTTTCTACCCACACATTGACTCATAAACTAGTGAGTTATAACATCATAGAATCACAGAATGGTTTGGATTGAAAGGGACCTTAAAGATCATCTCGTTCCAATTAGATCCAGCTAGAACTGTGACCACCTACAGAAGCCGTATTGATTCCTGGTGTTTCTTTATCTGTGTGAACACTGATTTTTCGTTTTATTGTGTAATTACTATTTATACTAATTTTTCTGCTCTGAAAGTGAAGTTCTGCAGTTGTAGTTCCTTGGGTCTATTCTGTAGCTCTTTTAGAATGGTGGCATCACATTCATTATCTTCTGGTTCCTGGGTGCTGAGTTTGACACCACTGATTTTGTGGTAGCCAGGTAATTTTAATAGCTTAATGCCTTTCACATTTTGGATGCTTGCTCTCTGAGGTTTTTGGGGTTCTCTTTGCTATTAACTTTGCTACTCAGGTCTGCATCTTTTCCTCGTGACCTTGCAGCTTGAGGCAGATACTCAGCTCATTCCTGCTGAAGGAAGAGTCCAGGAGCGGAATTGCTGAGTCCTGTCACAAAAGAGCACTGGTGCAAAGAAGCTGAATTTTTATCCTGTGGCTTTATCTTTCTTCCCTGCTTGTTCTCTGTCAGTATCTGGCAGACTGCTGGTGCTTCGGTGTTTGATTTTTATTTTTTATTTTTTATTTTTTTTTAAGTTAGGTTTTATTCTGGATTGTGTTTTTATGGCTTTAAGTATAGCTTTTGAACGTTTAACTTGTGGTAATTCTGATTTTGTTCTGAGGGTGGCTTTATGTTTCTAATGGTCTTTTCACTCTGCTGTTAAACTATACTTATTTGTTTAACAAGCCCCCTTTGGTAGGTGATAACCGCCTTCTCCAGGTTCTCCACCTCACCTGCAAGCCCTTTTAGCTGCTCCATTAACACTCCCCTAACACTTTTTCCCATTGAAGTACCCTTTAGTTAAGTGTTAGTGTAATAGACTTTCTTTTGTGTGGCTTTTGTCTTCTGAAGGCACTTTCGGCTGCATCCTCTGTGAGCTCTACAGCAAGGATGGGCTTTGGTGGTGCTCTCTTGTGTCAACTTGAGCCACCAGCCCAAAGGTGCAGTAGGAGCAGGAGGTGCAGGACGTCTGTAGGTACAGGGGGAGGAAGGCTGTAGGTACAGGAGGAGGGCTGTGGGTACAGGATAACTGAATTGTCCTGGTACTGAAATTGTATTTCCTGCCTTGCAGGACTTGCAGCCTCTCTGTTATTCAGTGACATTTTGAGCATCCTTCTGTGCTTGCTGATGGTGTAGCTGTGCTCTGCCTTCTTTGGGTGGCTTTCCACTCCATAAAGGTTCTGGGGAGACCTTGGAGCAGCTTGGGAGCCTAAAAGGGCTACAAGAAACCTGGAGAGGGAATTTGGACAGGGGCCAGGGGCAGGCCAAGGGGAATGGCTTGAACCTGCCCGAGGGGAGACTGAGATGAGCTCTTAGGCAGAAGCTCTTCCCTGTGAGGGTGCTGAGGCGCTGGCACAGGGTGCCCAGAGAAGCTGTGGCTGCCCCATCCCTGGCAGTGTTCAAGGCCAGGTTGAACACAGGGGCTTGGAGCAAGCTGCTCCAGTGGAAGGTGTCCCTGCCCGTGGCAGGGGTTGGAGCTGGAGGAGCTTTAAGGTCCCTTCCAACCCAAACCAATCTGGGATTCTGTGAATTTATTGGGCTGCACTTTGCTTCTCTGTCAGCACAACTTCAGCATTCCATCGGGCTTCAGATTTCTACCTGAATTTGAAGTTTTTCAGGGTACATTTGAAGTTTTTCAGATATTTATGACCTCATCAGTAGAAAATGCTTCACTTTAACTGGATGTTCTCCTACTCTTGTTTGATTTTCTCAGGCTTTATTTTAAATAGGCCTTTATATGCAGACATCTGGTTTCATTTTGCTTTTGATGGCGTCTGGCGTTCTTGTAGGGGCTCCATCGCCTTTGGTGGAAGCCATCCTTCAGATCCCACTTCACAGCCCTCCTGACCTGCCTGGCCATACAAGTGGATCCTTGTGGGATTTCAAGAGGATTTCTGTCATTCGCAGGTGCTTTTTAGCAAAGGATGGTCTCTCCTGTGAAATAAGGACCAGTCTGGGTTTAAAATTGGTCTAAAACTCAGATGCAGTTTGTTTTGTGTAGGACCCTGAGCTGCCCTCTCCTGCCTTGTATCCTGCTGGCCACCCTCCCACACGAAGAGGCTGAGCCAGGAAGCGCTGTGCTGGGGAGGATTAAAGGAGGAAAATGGGGGGGGGAATAAAAGGGTGAATAATAAAAGGAAGAGATGACAGTTATCCCTGAGTTAGGAGTTATTATCAAGTGCAGAGAATTGATAAAGGAAGTTAAAAACACATGGGAAAAAAAAAATCTGTGACTGTCAGCACAAGGAACAGTAAGAAAGTGTTTGTATTACGAACAAAAGAAATTCTAATAATGGTTTGTATAGACTTCTCCTGACTGAGGAGAGGTAAAATGCATAATAAAGCAGAAAAACTAGACATGTTTAATAAATATTGCTGTTCCCTATTTGTAAGGAAGAGGTATGATATGCTGCCAGCCCATGTGCTGAGGAGCTTCCAGGTCCAGCGTTAACCAGGGCTGGTGAGCAGAGGCTGATGGTCACTGGGGGCTCCTGTGGGGTCTGGTCATTGGGTTTCTGTCTGTTTTTAATCCTTTAGGGTATGGATATAGTGAGAATATTCCAGAAAAGTTGGCTAATGCTGCTGTTGTGCTGTCTGAGTCAGTGGGGAAGAGGACTCGCAAGGCAGAGGAGTGCATGAAACGCAGGGAAGGAGGTGATGGGAGTGTGAAATTGAATTTGCTCTTTGGCAGAAGTGGTGGAGGAGGTGTCGTTACCCTCTGGTAGCATCAAGCTGGTGTGAAACAGGTTGTGAACAGGGTCTTGGATGGCCACATGCATCGCCAGTATGCCCATGGGGTCCGGCTCCACAGCCCCAGGGGCTAATGCATGCTTGCAGAGAGCCAAAGGGTTGGTGGAAATGAAGTTACAAGGGAGTGTAGCTGCTCAAAGGGATTTAGATCATTGGTTAGTCTTCACTGGGTGAACTTTGATATGATGGATCACAGGATTCGTGCATCTTGAGGTGGGAGCTGGGGGAACTGCTTTGGGATGGGGAGGCCAGAGAAGGAGCAGAGTTGCCAAACCAGGCTGTGATGTGGGAAAGGGACAGCTGCTGTAGCATAAGCAATGACACTGAGTCTGTGGAGATAGGCTAATGCAGACTGTGGATATCCACAACAGGGGAACCCAGTCAGAACAGCTCTGCTGTCTTCTGTTGCTTCTGCTTTAATACAGTATCTCAATTTCCAGTCCTCTCATTTTTTTTTGAGAGATGTTGAGAAGTTGAAGAACACAGAGAGCGTGTGAGTGGAGTGAAAGGAAATACTCACTGGTATTTCTTCCTAAGTATTTGGGGATGATCAGGGGACTTGAGCACCTCCTGTATGAAGATAGGATGAGAAAGTTGGGGCTGTTCAGCCTGCAGAAGAGAAGCTGTGTGGAGACCTCATAGCAGTCTTCCAGTATCTGAAGGGGTCTATAGGGATGCTGGGGAGGGACTCTTCATTAGGGACTGTAGTGACAGGACAAGGGATAACGGGTTAAAACTGAAACAGGGGAAGTTTAGGTTGGATATAAGGAAGAAGTTCTTTACTGTAAGGGTGGTGAGGCACTGGAATGGGTTGCCCAGGGAAGCTGTGAATGCTCCATCCCTGGCAGTGTTCAAGGCCAGGTTGGACGAAGCCTTGGGTGCCATGGTTTAGTGTGAGGTGTCCCTGCCTATGGCAGGGGGGTTGGAACTGGGTGATCTTAAGGTCCTTTCCAACCCTAACTTTTCTGTGATTGTATGTGCACCACATTTTGGAAAACCCTCCCTGACAATAGGTGTCTTAAAGCAAAAACCAAATCTCATTTGATGTTTTTTATCTTCATGGAGTCGGTTCTCCATGTTTTTTTTTTAAAAGGAAAATAAGCAGGTACCAGAACCCTTCGTTTTAGGAAATTGGAGCACAAAACAATACCTGAAAGCTGGATCCAAACGGTCATATGGCAAAATGAAGATGCAAAATACTTGGAAGAGTAGGAGTTGGAAATGTTGAGCAGCAGGGGAGATTGGCTGCTAGAGCAGGCTACCAAGGGAAACTGTGGACGCTGCATATCTCCATGCTGTTGCTTATTCTCTGCATCTATGGAATATGTGTTTCAGAGTTTTCTGGCAGAGCGTAGCAGTTAGACAGGGGAGAATTGCTGTTGTGTTGTAAAGAATGGCTATTCTGTGATTGAAACAAAAGATCTCCCTTTCTGTCCCTCTCTTTAGTATCCTGTTTCCCAGTGTCCAGTAGCAGATGGTTGAGGAAGGATTGTAAGGAACAGAGAAAATATTGAGTGAGCCTCATTTAATGTACTCCCTTGCTCCTGCAGAATGGACCCCGCATTACTCTCACTTCCAAACCCTCAGGGATGCTCCCAGCCCTCCTCTGCCAGCATCGGGCCGTTGCACGTGCGCACGCACACCCCGGCATAAGCCCTTGATGAAAACAATGTACTTGCTTTTTCCCCCCTAGTAGAGATATAACTAATGAAATTCATAGGTAATCTGCTGTAACATTGAGCACAAAAGGCTATTTGTTTACTTTTTCAGGCAGGAAATGATAATGAATAAGGTAGTTAGGGAACACATGGGACACAGTCATTAAATAATCTGCTTAATATTCTTAATGCAAAAGCGATAGACAAAGCAGTGGACAGAAGTGTGCTTAAAGCAATATAGGAGAATACGGCTTTTTCTCCGAGTGCTTCATGGTCTAGAGGAGGCTTCAGTCCTCCCAGGTACAAGGGGAATGTATTGTAGAAAAAACAGGAGGTATTTACAAACTGCTGTAGAGATCAGAGAGGAAATTTCCCCTGGTTAACTCCAAAATCAGGCAAAAAGCAGCAACTGAGCTGAGGTGGCTACAGGAAGATGTAAACAGTATTAGAAGCAGTAAGCAGTAGGCTTTTAAAAAGTATAAACAGTCTGGTAAGGAGGAGGATAGGAAGATCTATTAAAATAATCAGAAGGCAGCTAAAAGGATAATTAGGAAGGCAAAAAGAAATAGAGAAGATCTAATTGCTAAGAATATTTTGACTTCAAAGGGTTCTTTAGATATATTCAGAGCAGACAGAAGCTAGCTGCGGAAACTTGTCCACTGAAGACGGTGATGGCAATTGGAGGCAGGAGATATGGGAATAGCATATTTGTAAATGAGCTGTTTAATGCCCCTGGTAGGAGTTGTGTGCCCCTGGTAGGAGCTGTGTGTCCCTGATGGGCGCATACAGAGGCATACCTGTGTCCAGGACCCTGTTGGTGTCACGTGCTGGGAGCTCCACGGTCAGCAAGGGGAGTTGCAGAACACTTGGGCACGTTCATTTTGTGTTTAGGTTTTAAACTAAGAGGTATGTGCAGCTGGCCAAGGAGCTTCAAGTCTTCTTGTTGCACAACAAAAATGCCTTGTTGCTGCATTCACCTGCTAAGTGTGGAGGTGACCTCATGTGACAGACAGTCCTGAAGGATTAGCTTTTCCTTATGACCTTCCTGACTGTCAAGTACACATACTGAGGTACACAAATGTGTGTCTGTGTGTGTATATATATATATATGCATATATTTGTATATATATTGTGAGCGTGCGTATAGAAATATTTTGCACAGAAACACAAAGCATGTATCATCGAGAGGTGGATGCAGCCTTCCAGTGTCTGACAGGGACCTAGAAAGGTGCCAAAGAGGGCCTGTAGGGCCAGGCCAAGGGGAATGGCTTTAACCTGCCAGAGGGGAGACTGAGATGAGCTCTTAGGCAGAAGCTCTTCCCTGGGAGGGTGCTGAGGTCCTGGCACAGGGTGCCCAGAGAAGCTGTGGCTGCCCCATCCCTGGCAGTGTTCAGGGGCTTGGAGCAAGCTGCTCTAGTGGAAGGTGTCCCTGCCCGTGGCAGGGGTTGGGACTAGTTTATCTTAAGTTCCTTTCCAACCCAAACCAGTCTGTGATTCTGATTCTATGAAATACGATGATTTTTGTGTGTTTGTTGTATGCTTCACCTCCAGAATCCTCCCTCTCTAAGTTCAACGGGCATGTAAATCAGCGCAAAAGGTAATGCCACAAAGGAAATGCATTCTGGCTAGAAGTTCTTGAGTTTTGCCTGGGGACGATTTATGCAGTTACTCGGTAAGCTCACTAGATTTAGATTTTCTGGCTTTGATCAGAGTTGCTTTTCTCAGCAAGCTGCCCTTGCAGTAGAGCTGGAGTGTTACGAACTCCTTTGTATATGTAATTAAAAGCCGTCTTCTATCTTGATATCACGCTGTGGTTAATGTTTCATTTAGAGAAATGGGTTGACTTTAACAGGCTGGGAAGGTTGGTGACTCTCCTGGAGGCTGGTGCAGGGGTGGATGGGTTTGTGGGCTCCTTTGCCTGCTTACCCCGACCTGGAGAGCAGGATTAGCAATGCCAGGTCTTGTTTTGTTCTGTTCTGTTTTTTATGCTTGTGAGGATTTATTCCATGTGTTACTACGCTAGATGAGTTATCACAGCACGCAGCAGGGTGGTGGACACCTCCTCGTGGGTCCACCAGCATGCCTCATCACTGGCTGGTCTAAGGCGTTTCTGGATTCCAGGGTTTGAGTTCCTGCTTTTCACCCGGCCAGCACCATCATCGGAGTTTCAACAAATCTGGGAGGAAATCAGCAATGTTTGAAGCGGCTGCAGTGCGCAGCTCCTCGGCTGCGTTCCTGGGGTGCTGTGGTTGCATGGCCGGTGCCTCGCCAATAGACTGAGTTTCCATGTCAGCAAGCGCCGGATGCCTGGTGTCGCATCTTGACTGGAGGGTGGAATTCGCCTTGTCAGGAATGTGACCAGATCTATTGTTTGTAGATTATGGCTTGTCCCTTGAAACATTACAACATTTATGCAGAGCGTTTCAGAGGCGCAGCATTGCCTGCGTGTGTTTGGTTTAGGGTTGCCAGCTCCATCTGCTTGAATGGGGTGTCCAGCTGTGCGTGGCATTGATGCTGTTCTGCACAGCCTGTGCTCCATGTCCTCATCCCAGAGAAGCCCTTAGGCCTTCTGGTTGCTGCTCCCTTGCACAACCCTTCCTTTCTTTGCAATGAAACAGCAAGATCCTTCCTCAACATAAATTAGTGGGGTGGAAGAGGGGCAGCAGCACCCTGAATTCACACCTTGGGGCTCAGGTGTAGCGAGCGGATAAGTAGTTATTCCATTTCGTGATGGCAGCAGGATGGTATTCTTTAAGCTGTTACATTTCTAATGGAGTGGAGAAATATCCTAAATATTGAATACTTAAGCTTTCAGATGGGATTTGAGAGGTTTCACATTGAACATTATTAGTGCAGGTAAGGAGTTACAGTCTCCAGAGTGAAACTGTTCCTGGTGTAGAGAAAAAGCTTAGCGCTGGAACTGGGCAAGTTCCAGCAGGTCCGGAGCGGATGTTTCCATGTGCCCACGAGTTTTAATATTAAACCCCTTTATTTTCACCTGCATTAAATGCTAATGAGAACAGGGTGTCTTTGGGGCTTGAATGGGAAATAAGAGAGGAGCACACTGCATCTGTCATTGTGCTCTGCTTTCCTCTTTTCCTCAAATCTGATAGCCTTCAACTTTATATTTCATTGTACCAAATTCTGATCAGAGCAAAATGGTAATTTGATTCAAGGGGAGAAAAATTAAAGTAAAAAAAAACAATATGGGAGAGATATTTTTGCAAAGGTAATGTAGATCTTGAGAAAAGGCTTTTGTAAATCAGCAGATGTAATCGGTGGCAAAGGAAGTTGTGTGTTGTACTGGAAAAGGAAAGGAGGGCTATGGAGTCCTGGAGCCATCAGCCCAGACAAAGAGATGAAAGCAACAGCTCCTGATGGAGGGGATGGTTGCTAATGAGTTGTGGTTACTGCACCAGGCCCTGCTTGTGCTGGAGCTGGCACCACTGCTGTTTTCAAATCACAGCCTGCTTTGGAGAGGAAAGTGAACATATTGCTGTGAGCCTGCCTGCAGCAGCAGACCTGCTTTCCCTCCAGCTTCTCTGTGCCTGTATGATGCATCCATCCAATAACGTGCTTGGATGGAGGAAGAGAAGACCTTGCACTTAGTATTTAGATGCAGGAGGATATGGAAGTACCTAGCCTCAAGTATTGGTGCCTGTTGTAGCTTGGCAGACTTAGGCTGCACTGTAGGAAAGTCAGAAATACGTGTTGTGAGTAGTGAAAACTTGACATTTTTGATTTTCAGGTCTTGGCCTGGAACTGCTTGTTTGCCCTGCAGTGATCCCAGGGTTAGGTAGCCAGCTTGTCGTCTGACCAGGAGGTGGTGGTTTTCACTTGAGCAAGGGGCTTAGGTTGGAGCAACAGCAAACCAGAGGAGGTGACTTGGTTATAGAGCTCGGAAGTTAAGCTGTGGTGAAGAAGTGGCAGGGCTTGTGGTGTAGCTTGGCTTGGATGTGCAGCAGTGCTGGACTCTTTTATATCAACCTTTCTGGTTCATTACATGGAATAGGAGAAATGTGAACAAGTCATAGAGAAAGTTTCAGATGTTGTGACCTGCCTTTGTTCCTCTTCCTGGAAGATAATTGAGGTAGAAAGCTTCAAAATGAGAGTGAGTCTGATATCTAAACTGTGAGAGAGCTTCTTTCTCTGTTTCTGTAGCCTCTTGGGAAGTGCATTATTCGCTCTGAGATTATGAAGCCAGAAATGTTCTGGCAATCAGCTGGACGTGGAAGGATCTCGTCCACTATACCAAGGTGATTTTCTGGTGTAGGACCAGGAGAGAACTTTGAGGCTGTTTTTACCATTGTGCACCAAGGCTGGGAAGTTTATTCCTATTGGGAAGTTTATTCCTGTTCATAGATGGAATGTTAAGTAGTATCCAAGGAAATCTGCATGGTTCAGTGAGCCGTGAAGAGCCTGTGTCTCAGAGTAGCCTAGACCTGTCCACCTAGTACTGTGGCCGTGTGCTGTGTCAGCTGGGCTGCTGGCCTGAGGTTCAGGATGGGCAGGGCATGTTTGCAGGGTCAGAGGAGGGCCAGTATCTGTTTCCATAAGCATCTTTCTCAAACCATGCAAAGACTCAGCTCTGGGGTCATTTCATTAAGGCCCAGATCACCCCTAAAACTACAGCTCCTCACTCTTTGAGTTAGAGCCCACCAGCGTGTTCATATGGAGGATGGATATCTGTGAACTTGCAGGACCTTTGCTGTTGAAAAGTCTGTAGTTGCTGGATGAGAGGGGAGACTGAGATGAGCTCTTAGGCAGAAGCTCTTCCCTGTGAGGGTGCTGAGGCGCTGGCACAGGGTGCCCAGAGAAGCTGTGGCTGCCCCATCCCTGGCAGTGTTCAAGGCCAGGTTGGACACAGGGGCTTGAAGGGCAGGCACGCTCGAGGACTCTGTTAGGAAGAGCACTGTGCTGCTGTGGTGGAAGGGATGAAGAGAAGGGAGATCATTCATGGAGGCTGTGGGAGGAAACGAAGGGTGAGATTATGTTGTGGTGCTGAAAATGTCATGGTGTAACAGTATTTTGGGGGGCAGCCTCATGGATGGAGCTCACTGATTTGCTTGTTGTTCAAAAAGAATATAAAATAAAATCTGTGCTGTGCTGATACCTCTGTTCTCTTCCCACACACTGCAGTTGGGTACCAACTCCCGTCAGCCCAAATGGAAATTAATGGGAAGGAAGGGGATGACTGAAAGGAGACTCTTGATGTGCCTTTGGGATCATGGCACATGTGTGAGTGGCTGCAGCAACATCACCTTGGGATGCGGGACATTGTGCTGGGACTCATTGCTTTCAGGAGACTTTGCACTGGGAAAGCACATCTCTGGAGCTCAGGTCCTGGCAGAGGAGTGGTAGCTGCACAGACCTTCTGCCTGTAGGAGTAGTTGTGGTGGATGGGACCAAGGCGTTGCCTAAGGTGCCCTTTAAAATTGTTCTGCCTCTTCTCCTTCGCTGGTGGGAGATTTTCCAAGAGTCCTGTCCTTCAGAGACATTTAGTTTGAGGTTTTTGTGGTTTTGATCTGTCCCAGTTACTGGATTTGCAGTGAAATGTTATTCCTAAAAATTAGAAACTCTGTTCTTTCCATTTCTAGACATTAAACCTTTTTCTTTGCCGTTTCTTCCATGAAAGGATTGTTAGGAGCCTTTACGAGCTCGATAATGTAGTTTCCAGTGAAATTCTCACTCCAGTGAGCTTTCACTAACTGACCTGTTTGCATCAGCTCTCGCAAAGGAAGCAGAAGAGTGACTACCCCCAGACCTGAGCATTGCTCGGTGTGATGTGCGCTGTGTTCTAACAGCCACCAGCACTGCTCTGTGTTGCATTAGTGATTTCTGACCTCCAGCAAACGGTTGATGTGTCCTCTGGAGATCCTCCTGCCATGCTCCTGGCTGCACGCTTGTGTCTTTTGGCATCCACCAGCAGGACCGTGGCTTTGGCCGGCACTTCAGCCTCATTCCCTGCTTGGCTGCTGCTGCTGGAGCGGTGTAACGACATGGTGTCCGACGCCCAGAGCCAACCCATTGACTTGTTGGCTTGACGTACCTTTGTGGCTGCTGCTGCATTCAAGACCAGAAGCTTCCAGGATTTCCTTTAAAAATAGCTATGTACTTTTTACAAGGAGTGTTTTCCAAGTGCAGGCTGAAGGCAGAGCAGCACGTTGGAGTCTCCTTCAGCTTGCCAGCAATGTTGCTAAATAACTGGAGGTGTGAACTCCCCAAGCCCTTGTTTCTGGATGCTAATGGCATTGCTAGTCATCCCTGGAAGGGAGCAGCGGGTGTCAAGCAGAGCCTGCAAGATGGGGAAGGAAGGCTGGCCAAGAGCATTGCTGTTGCCAAAAGTTGGAGGTGCTGGTCCTCTGCCTTCTGCCCATGCTCTTCTGCTGGCCCTTCTGCCCATGCTCTTCTGCTGCCTGTCTCATGGGCTAGTGTTTGCTGGAGCCTTCCATGAGTTAATTTATCTCCTTAACCTAGGAACAGCACATGAGAAAAAAGTTGTGGAGGGGAGAGAAAAGCAGGGCTTTGAGCCAGGCTGGTGGGTAAGTTGGCTTATGGAGTGGAACAGTGAGTGGGATACAAGCAGAGGGAGAGGAGGATGGGGGTGAGGAGGAAGGCACCACACTGTACCATTAGGCCACGTCAGCCACTCAAGGGCTCACCCGTGGTGTGGTGTAAGGGGCTGGTGATTGTGGCATTAAAAGTAAAGAGGAGATGCAAGTCTGGCAATGGTGAGGGTATGAAGGGAGATATTTCCTTCAGCAGGTTTCTCTGCAGGATGGTCAGCAGCTCACGTGGACATTCCCACCACTTGCTTTAAGGCATGGATGGCATGGTTCGGGCTTGGCACTGAATCTGGAGTTATCATCCCTCTGTGGTCACAACATCAGGGGTCCAACACCATTTTCTGGCACCACTCTGTAGCGGTGGCGCTTTGGTTTGTGTTCCATCAGCTCCTCAGCATTGCTGGCTGAGGTCAGGTCTCATGGAGATGAGCAGTGTAGTCACACGGTCTGTAGTCTGGTTACAAATGGTTGAAGAATAAACTGGTTCCAGCTTTACCAGAGTCATGGACAGGAGCTGGACCAGAGTTCCTGAGGCCTGGAGCAGTGCCATGTCCCCTGGGTCATGGTGCCACTCAGTTCTACACCACCTTCACCAGGCTTAGACTGGACCCAGTGCGAGTTCCTGTCACACCAGAGTCCTGGGACACAAACATCTCCAAGCAACACAGTCACACGTCATTTGCAGCCTGAGGGCAGTCCTGTAAGACTCCAAGAACTGTAGAATTGCTGCCTGGTTTGTGTTGGAAGGGACCTTAAAGCTCATCCAGCTCCAACCCTTGCCATGGGCAGGGACACCTTCCACTAGAGCAGCTTGCTCCAAGCCCCTGTGTCCAACCTGCCCTTGAACACTGCCAGGGGCATGAGACAGAAGGGCACCTGCAAACCCTCAGCCTTGCTCCTGTTGCCCTTTCAAGCCCTCTACCCTCTCCAGAAGTCTTGCAGCCCTGCTGTGCCCTATGGACCCTGGCTTAGAGCAATTGCACTCGCTGACAGATGTGGTTCTTGAGCAGGTTCCATGCGGTGCACCAGCCAGTCTGGGTCCTGCAGAGCAGAGCTGTTGGGTGTGCAGGCAGGAGCCCAGCACCCTTCTTTCAGCAGTGGGTGCTTCTCCTGCAGTGTGAGCGCTCCTTGGCTGTGTCCCTCTAATTCAGGACCTGTGGATGGGGAACCTTCCTGTCCTGTGGCATGACCTGTCCTCTTCCATGGGACTGGGGAACGAGATGTGCTCTGGGCAGCACCAGCTCTGATGCTTTTATTTCTTCTGAAGTTTGCAAAGATTTCCCAAGCTGTAGCTTGCCAGGGGGTGTGAAAGGTTGGTAGCAAGAAGTGAGATGAAAGCAGCCCTCTTTTCCTGCCTGTGGAGGAGGCTGGAGTGCTGGAGCACGCTTTTGGCCAGCACCATCCCTCAGGAAACAGGGTAAAATCCCAGAAATGGGGCAGTCGAGCATCTTCCCTGAGATGCTGCTTTTCATGCAAAACTTCTTCATCAGGAGAGTGTCGATAGAGTCAACCTAATTTCACCAGGGACCACACTCATTTCTGAGCAAAATCTGCTGTTTGCTGGTAATGCCACAGGGATGGATGTGAATGAACCAGCTGGGTTCTTCTGCCATGGTGAGAACATGGTGTTTTGCTCACATCAGTGTCATCTCCACTCTTTCTTTGTGATTCAGGCTGTGCCGTGAGGACAGGCAGTGCTGGTCCCCGTGTGCTGGAGATGGAGGTAAAGGGCCTTTTGCCTCCTGAATTTCAAAATAAGGCACACACCACGTTTATATTTTAGGGGGTTTTCCCCATAAAATGCTGATGGACAGAGCTACACGTGGCTGCCCTCAGAGTAAGTACCTTCGGTGTTGTTTATCAAGTACCTTCAGTGGTGGTTTATCAAGACGCATTGCACTGCTTAAGTATACATCAAGATTTCACCTTGTTACTGGGATTCTTTTGACCTCAGCTGAAAAATGTGAAAATAGTTATTATTGGTTCAAAGTAAAAAGTTGTCTTTTTAAAAAGCTAAATAATCTGCTTGTGTATTTAAGAGCACACATTTTGTACTTCTGTACCTGAAATGCCATCGCCGTGTTCTCCCTGCCTCTGCACAGGTCCCGGCAGGAATCTTGGCACTGCAGCCGGCAGCACCACAATGATGAAGTAGTGAAACTCAATGGGTTTCCGTTCCCTAGGTCAAACAACACATAATTCATCCCTGCTTCCTTTCCCTCTAACTTGAAGGACGTTCCCCAGTGAGCTGTAGTGGGACCAGGCAGCACGAAATGCTGCACCTCTCTCCAAGTGCATTGGCATCACAGTGCTGGTGCTTCCATGGGCTCTGCTCTTCCCCACCTTGGCAGGATGCTGCTGTGGGCGTTGCTGTGCATACCAAGTCCAAGCTTTGCTGGTGTCCCGGTAGGAGCATGAGAGCAGTAAAAACCCCTCCCATGCCATCCCATGCTCACGTCTGCAGCACTGGAGGATGCATTTAAACATCTTTTACCCATTTGAGGGGTCCCGTCTCCTTTCCCCAGCACTGGAGGATGCATTTAAACATCTTCCATCCTTTTGAGGGGTCCTGACTCCTTTTCTCCATTGGTGCTTCTTAGCTGAAAGGTTTTTGTTCAGTTTAGTTCTGCCTGATGGTGTTGCTCTGCTTTCCCCAGAGGTACTCTTGGGACATGATGGCCAAACCTGCAGGCTGTGCTCAAAATGCAGGTGTGGGAGGGATGTGTATATGGCATAATTGGGTTTTCTGTTTATTTTGCCTTTTTTAACAATTTCTTCTTTCCTCTTTGACTGCTACCGAGCACTGATCTGATGTTTTCCCTGCACATCTTAAGACATAAAGGCCAAATGAGATCAGGTTCAACCCTTTCCTACCATAAAGCGTGGATCTGTTGCCTTTTTTTATTTCCTTTCATAATCTTACTCTGATTTGAGTGGATTGCTTGATTTTAGTGGTTTCTGCCCATTCTCCCAGTGGTGGTCTTCAGTCCCCCACGTCGCCTACAGAGCTGTGAAAGGTCCTGTGGGGTGTGCATCTCCTGTCCCTTTCAGACCATGGTCAGCACAGGGCATGCTTCAGCTGTTGTGTCTTTGCTTTCCCTGTGAGGGTGCTGAGGCGCTGGCACAGGGTGCCCAGAGAAGCTGTGGCTGCCCCATCCCTGGCAGTGTTCAAGGCCAGGTTGGACACAGGGGCTTGGAGCAAGCTGCTCTAGTGGAAGGTGTCCCTGCCCGTGGCAGGGCTTGGAGCTGGAGGAGCTTTAAGGTCCCTTCCAACCCAAACCATTCCATGATTCCATGATTCTCTGATGGTCCCACAGTGTCCAGGGGACGGGCAGAGGTGCTCACAGACGTGGTGTTGTGTGAAACTACCTGCCCATTAAGCATTAACTGAAAGGCAGCCTTGCCCCCAGCTGCGTGGGTGAGGCAGTGCCAGCCTTTTCCTGTTTTCTTGGGAGAGTGGATGCTTGTGCCCGCTCCCTGCGCTGCCCATGGTCATGTTGCTGGTTGTGGTCTCGTGTGTGTCAGGGTGGGATACAGCTTGTGCTGGTTGTAGTTAATCCAGCTCTGGTTGCCCTCTCCCATAGTGGAGGAAGAGGCTTTTCTGATCTTAAACATCCCCAGCAAAGGGGAGCGATGTTGTGCCCAGTTGACTAAGACTGGACACCTTGCTCCAGCTGTGCCAGCACAAGCTTATTGTGTGGGACCACACGCAGCCCTTGTTGGAGACACTCAGCTCTGGTCCTGCTGGTGCTGGTGCATGTGAGGCTGCAGCTGCAGGGCTGGTGGCATCTTTCCTGATGGGAATCAGGCCCCATCCTCCATTTGCGTGTGCACTTTGCTATGCACCCTTTAGCTATGAGCTCACGGAGGAATATCTCTTACCTCCTCCTTGCATAGAGGGGTGATTCATTAGAAATGTGGGGGCTGTCTATAGAAACTGGCTGGGATGGCAGGAGTGGCAGGCAGGGGATGCAGGCAGTGAGAGAAGGCATCTGGCTCCAAGCGGCTGCTGTTTATTTAGGAAGGGAAATGTTCCAGCTCAGGTCATGCCCTTTGGGAGCGTATCTTTGTATGGGTGAAGGAAACTGGTTGAAAGGTTGGATTTTTCTGGACTGCTCTGTAAGTGGTTTGAAACTGTTCTTGAAGTTTTATTTGACTGGAAAGCATTTAGGAAGTGATTTTGAATCCATTTGGTTGATTCGCTGCTATTCCTGCAGTAGGATGCAGAGCAGTGATTCTGTAATTAATTTAATTACATGCTTATTCAATCTTGCCTAAACTAGTAAAATTTCAGAATGCTTCTGGAGTCAATGCAATGTGATCTTCAGGGACAGGAGGAAGGGAAGGCAGGGAAAACTCCAGTTATTTTTCCCCTTGGTTGGGGAGCCAGCGCTCCCTCCCCACAGACCCGCAGTACCCATTGAGGTCACCTCTGCGCTCATGGCCATGGGCACTCCCAGCCATGTTTTGGTTGTTCACCAAATTCCTGCCTGTGCTCAACACTTCCCTGCTGAAGGGAAACCTTCTAAAGAAGATTCATGGATAAAATAATAGAAAGCTTTTTCTTTTTTAGCTCTCCCCTACCTCTCCCGTCTTTGCTGTTACCCAGTGTCTGCTTCTCTTACTGCTTTTATTCCCTTCAGATTTGCCCAAAACTTTGTAGCAACCTTCCAGTGGCTAAAGGGGCTGACAAGAAAGCTGGAGAGGGAATTTCTGCAAGGACATGTAGTGATAGGACAAGGGGAATGGCTTTAACCTGCCCGAGGGGAGACTGAGATGAGCTCTTAGGCAGAAGCTCTTCCCTGTGAGGGTGCTGAGGCGCTGGCACAGGGTGCCCAGAGAAGCTGTGGCTGCCCCATCCCTGGCAGTGTTCAAGGCCAGGTTGGACACAGGGGCTTGGAGCAAGCTGCTCTAGTGGAAGGTGTCCCTGCCCGTGGCAGGGGTTGGAGCTGGAGGAGCTTTAAGGTCCCTTCCAGCCCAAACCAGTCTGGGATCCTATGATTCTATGATTATGTAGCTGGTCTAATGAGTTCCAGCCCACTCTCCATCTCCCCATCATGGCTCAGCAAGCAGCTGATCTCTTCCCAGTTTATCTTCTTCCCCTTTTTGGTTGTTAATTTGAATTTACCATTTCTAAATCTGCTGCTTCTCCTCACTACATCTCTATTTTATTTTTAAACTCTGCAGAAGGCCTTGAATGAGTAACCAAATATCTCCTGGGCTCTGGAGTTTAGCATCTTTGCCCTTTGTTCAGCTGGGGCAATGCATGAATTCACAAGTTACTAAATGAAAAAGGAGGAAAAAAAGGCAAATGTTTGATTGTGGATTGGATTTGTAGGTTTTTTCCCCCCAAAGACATGAAATACAAAGAGGAACTGGTGTTTTCAAATAGTTTTAAAAGTAGCAGCTTGTTTTAAAATCTAGTTGTACCAAGGCAAATTTTGAAGACGGAACTAACAACCATTGAACTGTTTTGCTGAAGGGAAAGTTGTAAAATCCAGTGTTCAATATTTAAGAACTTAGCAAATGTGAATCTGCTTGCAGCAGAAACAGGGGTAAACTGGATGAAGGTTTGATGGGCAGAGTTACAGCTGGAGCATAAATTACCATGAAGTCAAGATGATTTCCTTGATTCTTCCTGCATGAAGAAGGCAGTGCTGCCAGGCATGCTGGGAAGCAAGTCCATGTGAAGCAGCAGAGCATCGAGTGTGCACAGGTCCTGTTTGCAAGGACAGACTGCAGCAGCCCTGTGAGCCTGAGCAGCCCCTCCACTGAAAGTGTTAGGAATGTGTCCTTCTAAAGCATTAAAAAAAATAGTGTTTTTCCATTAAAATAGAACTGAGCAGCACTTGGTGGTGGGAATGGGTTTGGTTTAGACCAGCTGAGGGTTCAACCTTTGCTGTAGCTTTATTCCTAAGTTGGGAGCCATTCCCTAGTGAGGAAATGGTCTGGGCTGGTGACCATGGCTGGAAGATGGGTACTGGGATTGCTCTGTCTTTGTTGCTGCTCTTTACAAGCATGAGGATGCTTTTCCATACCTGCTGAGCAGAGCTTCCTTGGCAGGGACTGGAGGAGCTTGTAGAGATTCTACAGTTGCATGAGGTGGACTTTATAGTGCTCTAAATCTCCACCAATGACTGATTTAGGGATAACAGGAGTCCGAATCTCATCAAGCTGGTCACTGGGTTTGGTGTTTTGGGGAGGGGTGGTTTGAACTGTGTTTATCTTGCTCCCACATGGCAGCGTGTGGAGGCTGAATTCCGTGTTTGGGCCATCACAGCGGCTCTTTGAGCCCCAGCAGTGCCTTTGGGGGCCACTTCGTGCTTTGCAGCTTCACATATTTTCCACGTTTGTGGGAAATGCCTCCCACCCTCCTCCTGGTGGCCTTTGAGTCAGTTCTGAAACACGCCTTCCTCTGCTCCAGCTGCTCAAGATGACTTCCATGCTGCCACCTCCTCCTCCTCCTCCTCTTCTGTCCTCATCACCTTTCTGGTTTTGAGGCTTTCCAGGAGCTGAGCTGGCTGGTGGCAAGCAGAGCTGGTGGTGTTAGTGCCCGGTGCTGGTGTGAGCCCAGTCAGGTGGCAGGATGGCTTGAGGACTGTTGGGTCTGCCATGGGAGATGCTTCAGCCCTAGATTTTGCTGTGTCCGTGTTTCATGGAGCAGCGGCAGTTGATGTCTGGCAGCGTGCGACAAGCAGAGCCTTGGAGCTTAGGTTTTCTTTTACAGAAATGCATTTTAATGTATTAAATTGGCAGCCCCAGTTTAGGTGACTTCGGCTCTTGGCTCCCTCAGCGTTGCCTTTGCCTTTGAGAATGTTTTGCATTCAAAATGATAAATGCTCCTAGAGACCTTAAGTGACCTTAATTTCTCCAAATTGGATGCCTCATGCACAATGTGACAGCCTCCGAGTTAAAATTCATATAAATTTTGTAAATCAGTAGCCTGACCTTTTGGTGAACTGGAAAGAAATGTCAGATTTCTGTTTCCCTCCCCCAGCCCTGTAATCGGGAGTCCCTCATCAATGAATTATTCCTAATTTCAAGATTGTAGCTCAAAAGGGCACTCCTGTGGCTGAAATCCCATCAGAAAGGCTGACCTTTTGATTGTCACTGATGAAAATTCAAGATTTTCCCTGAACTTAGCAGACTGTCATGGACTGCACGAGATGCTACTGTAGCTCCCTCCTTCTTTCCTTAATGTATTTATGGTAACTCTGTATGATCCTCCATAGTGCCTTCACAGTCTTACAGGAACATTCAAGGTGTAGTAAAAGATTTGGTGCAAAGAGTTCTCTTTAGGTGCAGCACAACTGTGAAGTGAATGAGGCCCCTCCTACTCCATGGAAAATTGGTTGGAGAAGAGAAGGCTCTGGGGACACACCTTAGGGCAGCTCCAGTGCCTGAAGGGGCTGCAGGAAACCTGGAGAGGGGCTTGGGACAAGGGATGTAGGGACAGGCCAAGGGGAATGGCTTTAACCTGCCAGAGGGGAGACTGAGCTGAGCTCTTAGGCAGAAGCTCTTCCCTGTGAGGGTGCTGAGGCGCTGGCACAGGGTGCCCAGAGAAGCTGTGGCTGCCCCATCCCTGGCAGTGTTCAAGGCCAGGTTGGACACAGGGGCTTGGAGCAAGCTGCTCTAGTGGAAGGTGTCCCTGCCCGTGGCAGGGGTTGGAGCTGGATGAGCTTTAAGGTCCCTTCCAACCCAAACCAATCTATGGATTCATAGCTTTTTCACTGTCTGTGTGGCAGGGGCTTCCCTTTAGGTACAGAAATATGTTTTATAATAGGAAACAACTGAGTTTAATTTATGGAGAGAAGGAGTTTCATACAATTCACCCTTGTTGGGAAACACTGAAGCTCATGGGGCTGGAGGAGCTGGCATTGTGCCTGTGGCAGCCATCCTGCTGCTGCGTTTCAACACCCTTCAGCTATGAAACCCACCTAAACCTCACCAAAACCCAAGCGAAACCCCACTGAAACCCCGCTGGGGCCAAGCCCTCCCCACAGAGCACCTGGGCAGTGCACTGGTTCTCCAGCTCCCAAAGGTGTTTGGAGCGTCTCTTCTGGGCTACGGACAGGGCTGTTGTGGTTGGGCATCACTGAACCTTTAACAAATGGGATTCAGATTTACTGGGGGAAAAGTCAGCACTAAAGAAGACTGGATAACTCCTTCCATAAGTTGCTGGCAGAGACATAAGTTCCTAAAACCAAATGAAGCGACATGTCCATCCTGTAAAACACTTACTTGCATCTGCTTCAGAGAGGAAATCAGCCTGAGATCACTTTTGCTTTTCATTTTCTGGTTCTCCTCCACAACTACAGCACAGTAAACTTTTGGAGGCAATGATGTGAAACCAGTATTTAAACTTGTGCCCAGTTTTCATTTTAATTGTAATAAATCGTGAAACAATTTCTAGTAGAGATTTTGAAGTAGATTTTGCAAATTGTGCCAACCAGCAGCTTTAGAATAATAAATGTCAAGTGTTAAATTATTTGGCACTGTTTCTGAAATGTCCAAATCATAGAACCCCAGACTGGTTTGGGTTGGAAGGGACCTTAAAGCTCCTCCAGCTCCAACCCCTGTCACAGGCAGGAACACCTTCCACTAGAGCAGCTTGCTCCAAGCCCCTGTGTCCAACCTGGCCTTGAACACTGCCAGGGATGGGGCAGCCACAGCTTCTCTGGGCACCCTGTGCCAGCGCCTCAGCACCCTCCCAGGGAAGAGCTTCTGCCTAAGAGCTCATCTCAGTCTCCCCTCTGGCAGGTTAAAGCCATTCCCCTTGGCCTGTCCCTACATCCCTTGTCCCAAGCCCCTCTCCAGGTTTCCTGCAGCCCCTTCAGGCACTGGAGCTGCTCTCAGGTCTCCCCTTCAGGAGCCTTCTCTTGTCCAGGCTGCCCCAGCCCAGCTCTCTCAGCCTGGCTCCAGAGCAGAGCTGCTCCAGCCCTCGCAGCATCTCCATGGCCTCCTCTGGCCTCGCTCCAACAGCTCCACGTCCCTCTTGTGCTACTGCCCCAGAGATGGATCAGGACCCAGGGGGGTCTCCCCAGAGCACAGCAGAGGGGCAGGATCCCCTCCCTGAGCTGCTGCTCATGCTCTGCGGGTTCAGCCCAGCACATGGGTGGCTAATTACAGTCTGAGCCAGGGGTGAAAGGCTCGTATGTTGAGTGGGATCTGTCGAGTCATGCACTGTGAAGTGGGTTTTGATGGCTCTGCTCTCTCCAAGTGGCCTTTCAGTAACTCCATCTCTGTTTCTTTTATGTGTGTGATGTGTTGACACTTCAATAAAAAAGGCGCTTTAAATGGTTTTTATGGGAAAGCTTCAAGCTCCTTCTGTCCTGTCTGGTTTTGAGAGTCTGGTATTTTATATTTATAAAATAATAAAAAAGCAGCAACTGGATAAATTCATGGGAGAAATTTCTGCCAACAGCAACCAAGC
The DNA here is from genome assembly GCF_033815535.1 of Pezoporus flaviventris. NCBI lineage: Eukaryota > Metazoa > Chordata > Aves > Psittaciformes > Psittacidae > Pezoporus > Pezoporus flaviventris. The sequence goes on along the minus strand of NW_026892702.1, from coordinate 1,306,937 downwards.
ATAAAGGCAACACCTCTTGCTCTTCAAGCTCCCGAGGTGCAGCACTCTAGAGGATGGGTGATTTTTCTGGGATATCCTATGTAGAATTTTCCTGATTTCATAGATTTTCTTAACAGCTCCTGCTGGGGACAGAACAGTGGCTTATATGGATGCTGATATGGCTTATATATGGTCTGCGCCTGTTCAGTCTGCCTCACATTGACACCCTTACACAAGAGTGGTCCAGCTACTTTTCAGATGCATTTTCAAGTGCTTCATCAAAGCCAAGTGAGAAACAGGATACAGGAGCCAGAGAAAGTTTTGCACTCAGTGTGTGTGGACTAGGAGGTCTGGGTCTGGAGCAGGGCCAGGACTGCTGGCATCTTGCGAGGTCACATCCTGAGCAAGGGTGTCCACCTGCGCTGTGTAACTGTGCTAATGATGCATCAAGGTCTGAAAAGGGCTCTTTCCTTCTAAGAAATGCTGGAACAGCCAGAGAAGCGTTTTTCATTCAAGTGTGCTTTCACTTGCTCTGCTCAGAGCACTTGGAGAGGATTGCTGGAATGAGGTGAAGAGCCCAAGCCTTCATCTGTATCCAGGAGAGCATAACGATGTAGCTAACGATGTTCCACAACCTCAGCTGGGCCCAGCAGCTTTCATACTGGTACAGGATGTCTCCATTCATCATGGTCATGAGAGTAAGGTTGGTTATGGATTCAGTCCATATGCAGAACCCTTTGGTGTTGGCTAGCTGGAAGATTGTGTCTTCTTGGAAAGGTAGATGTGGTACAGGGGGTGAGATGTGCTTGGAACGCTGAGGAAGGGGTGCTGTGCAAGTGGTTGGTGCTCTGAGCAGAGGTGATGGCCTGTGTGCTCATTTGGGATGCAGTGTGACACCCCTCCTCTTCCCTTCCCGGAGATCCTGCTTGCTACAGAAGTAGGAGTTTTCAGAGTGGTCTGTAGTTGCCTTTATCTTTTGGTTCAGGATTGGACGTCACATTTATTCATAGATTCAGACTTTGTGTTTCCTTTTTCCTGTGCCTTGCCGGGCACTGGGAAGCACGTGTCAGGAAGCTGTTGTTACTGGCAGCCTGCAGAGCAAGAGCATAACTGTGCAAAGGAAAAGTACACTGTAACCACCCCTAGTCCTCAAACCTTGGGCATGGGCTTGCATGGAAATGTAACTCCAAGCCATGGCCTGCTCTATGATGTTGTTCTTGGGTTTCATCAGGCACTGAAAGCTTCTGAGCCCAATGCAGTGAGTGTGTAAATGCAGGAGGAACGCAGGGCTCTGGTTCCTGTCCTCCCAGGCTGAATTAGGGCAAGAAGTCCTAACAGTGTTATTGGTCTTAATGGGTAACTGGTGTGTGTGAGCCAGCAGTGGTATGGATGGACCTTTGGCTGTTTCTCAGTTTGAAGCCCAGTGGCCTGGATCATCCCTGCTATAACCAGTGATGGTTGTGCTCTGAGTCCACCAGTGTCTGATGGGGATGGGATGTGGTCACAGCACGGGTTGTCACTGGCGTGGGTGAAGGCACCCTGCGGGCTGTGCATGGCTGGAAAATCAAACCTGTGGGAGTATGCACACCTCTGAAATGTTTGAGATGACCCAAAACCCCCAAAGATTAAAACCTGCTCACCCAGAGCAAAACTTTGTGCTCTGAGCAGAGCAGCCCATGGAGGAGCTCTTAGGGAAGGAGCACTTTTAATTTAGCAAGTCCTCCCTTGCCTGCCCAGCAGCTTTCTGTTCCTTTTGGCACTTCAGTTGGTGTAGCTCTTTCCCATGCATCAGATGCTTTCAGTTGGTTTCTGGTGGGAGTCCATGTGAACCCCTTTGTTACATTACAGTCTCTGTATCTGCAGAATTTGAGATGCTAAAAGGTCCCATCCCACCTTTCTGTTACTTCCCCTCTGCCTCATCTCTGGTGTAAGAGGCAACTGAAATAACATGAGTGAGTCCCTTGAACTTCTTGGGGGTGGCTGAGAGTGATAAGGAGCAGCCTCCAGGGGTACCCGGAGGCCTGGCACTGAACCTCTCACCATGGCATCACTCGGTGCAGCGCTGAGCTTTGCTCTGAGGCTTTCCTTCTGTGTAAATGAGAAAGTGTGTTCTGGAAAGTGTGTGTCCATGTGGACATCATAGGCTTTTCCTCCAAGGACTGTGAAAGGTGGAGGTGCTCCCTCATCACACTTACATTGTCTGTTACATAAATGAAAGAAAAAAATGATAAAATTTCATTATTTGATGCTTCCAGATGTATCTCCTCATATGATAAAAAGCTTTTGCTATCCAGCTCTTGTGCATAACTGCTTAACTATGCATAACATGACTATGCATAACATAGTCAGCCTCCAGTTTTCAAGGAAGGAAAGAACTTTGGTTTTGTCCATTGGCTTTGCAGCTCATCTGTCTGCCCTTGCAAGGGATGTCTGAGCAGTAACAGGCAGGAGGGCAAGGACCACCATTGTCCAACAGTGCAGATTCGTGGTGATGCTGCAGGGTCATAGGTTTGAAAGTCAGAGAACCAATATAAAGAAAAAAACCTTTGAACCAAGGTGTGTAATTCTGAAAATACCTTTTGATTACAGAGTCTAGATTGGTTTTTATAGGCAGCTTCATTGTAGAGTTCCCAGCGGTCTTCATCTGCCTGTTTTAAAGCTGCTAGGATGGCTAGTTTCTCAGCTATGTGGCTAATGTGCCGTTTGAAGTAGGATTTTCTCATCTGGTATTCAGAAGCTTTAAAGATAGGAGCTGTGTAGTGCAGGAAGTTAAATACATGAAAATAAATCATGGAGAAAGTATTTGGCTCTGGAAATAAGATGGTTAAAGGTGCAGGTCTGTGTGGCATGTGCAGTTGCCCTTTCCATCAGCTTAATTTGTTTGATACAGTGTACGGTTCATTAAAAATGAGTCGGTGCTCATTCAGACTGACATTAACAAGTCACAATACCAGGGTTGTAGGCGCTCAGGGTTGTGGGTGGTCACAGATAGTGGGAACTGTTGATGGTCTTCAGCAGAGTTTGACAGCTCAAAGCTGTGGAAGATGGTCAAACTTGTATCCCCCAAACACCCTAACCCTAACCCTATGCTTTGCATTCAGGTTTTATGTTTTCCTACCCATGGCTGGAGGAAGACATTGGTTGCATTGGCTTTGCAAGGACATAGATCAGAGCTTTAAGACCAGAAGCCAACTGCCAGTTGATTGGGCAGTTTGTATGCCAAGCCATGTGTGTTGGCCAACACTATTTGATGCATGGCCAATGCTTGAATGCCCAGCCACCTCTGCAAGTGCCATTGCCTGCGATTCCTCTACTGTCACTGCTGGCTGTAAAAGCTCTGTGGTTGCATTGTATGCTGGATGGGAACTGGGGATACCTGAAGACCAAAACCACTTGACTGATGACCAGAATGGGGTGGGAAATGTCACTTCTGTCCCAAGAAGTTACTGTGTCAGAGGTGGCTTGAAGTCTGGACTTTGGCTATGTGAAGACAGAGGTGGCTTGAAGTCTGGACTTTGGCTATGTGAAGACTGGACCTAGGTGGAGAGCCAGGGTGTGCTCAGTGGATGGGTTGGGAGATTTAGTTATGTCTGGACTGTTGTTTGACGGTTAACAAGGAGAGGCCAGAACGTGCTTTGAGATCTCAGATGTTCATGTATTTTTGCCAAGTCCAAATGTTACATTTGGTAGAAGCAGGAACCTGTGGCAACTTCTTGTTTCTGCTTGTTGAGTCTGTGTTCCTGCTCAGCAGCTGATCGCAGTGTCTGATTTTGTTCTCTGCCGCATGGGAGTACTTCAGGAAACCCTTTTTTTGTCTGAGAGGAAGCTATCAACAGACCCCAAAGAGCAGTACCTGTTCTATATCATAGCTGCTTATGTGTCAGTCTGTATAAACGCTCTTTTGATGGTGTTCTCTGTCCCGGAGTTCACCACCTGAATCCTTCCATCCAGGAACACCCGTCTTTGCTTTGGAAAGCAATCAAATGACCCCGTTTTCATTAAATAATAATTGTAGCAGCAATAAGCAGTTTGGAGCTCTCACTCTTAGTATTTTTCCTTTTACTGGCCAGGTTATGTCTCTTGGCTTTTGGATGTTTTGGCTACCCAGGAGAGGCTGGGGATAACCCTGGGCACTAAGGTAACTTCTCCAAAAGGAAGGAATGATTTTGAGAATGAAATGCAAGGCTGAAATTCAGGAGATACGTGTGTCTGTTTTTCACAGAACCTTTTCCTGTGGCTCTGGGCAAGTTGTATAATATGTTTTAGATTTCCCAGCACAGGAACTGAAGAGAAATTACTTCATCAGCTCACATCAAAATTGTTAATATTAACTGGCATTTGGGAGACATGAGGATATTTTTGACATTTTGGTTGATGTTTCTCATAGCTTTGAATGGTTAGAGTGATTCAGTGAGGTTTACTTGAACCTCTGGAGCTCTTTTTCCATAGAAGCTATCTTCATTTGCCTTGTTCTTGTCCTCTTCAGAGGTAGAAAGAATTACCATCTTATAGCTTCAAGGTCCTTTTGTCCTGGTAGACCTGACCAAGTTGCCTGTGGGCTGTAGATAAGCAACCAGATGAGCATCAGCCAGTAGGCGCAGCAGAAGTGCTGGGGGTTTTGGTATACAAAGAGATAACTGCTATGTCATTGCAAACGTGGTTATTTCCAGGTCAGAACTGAGGTACGCCGCCAATAAACTCTCAACACCTTGGGCTGAGATGTGACTCTGCTCAGTCTGTGGATAAACCCCTCCTTCACTGCCGCCAGGCTGCCATCCTTCACTGGCGTTGCGTTTTCTAACAAAGCAGCAATAAATAATAACAATAATAAAATAAAGTTGCTTCTATTTTGGTTCTTTTAAGCGCTGACAATAGCCTTTGGAAAAGTCTGGGTTTCCTTTCCGAGGAGGTCGCCATGGCTACTCCCTGTGTGCGTCCAACAGCCGTGCTGGCTAATGCAGCAGAAACAGATTTGGCTTTGCCTTTTGGATGTAATGAATAGCAGACTGCTGTGTATTCATTAAGAGGAGCAACTTGCAGAGGTTAAGTGTTTAATTTCTGGAGCTGCTGTCTAGAGCAGTAATAAACAATAAATTGGGCAGCCAAGAAGGAAAAGGGGTTTATAAGACATAAAGTGGGAAGAAAATAACTACTGCGTCATTCCTTGTTTCTTTCCTTGGGTTCTGCAGCTGTAAGCAAGGATCTGAGTCTAGATTTTTGTTAGATATGATCAAATTTGCTGGAGAATTAACTTTGTTTATGACAGGAACCCCTCTGACTAATTCAGCACAAATAAACAGGCTCTTGGACTGCAGTCATCCAGCCCAGGGAGGATTGAGGGGATGGGGCTGGCTTTAGTGTCTGAACACCACTAGTGTGAGTCCAGATGATGCTCTGTCCATCTCTTATGAACTTGCAGCTTTCAGGGCTGGAAGGGGTCATGGTCATCCAGCCACAACCCAGGGCAGCAGCTTCAGAGTCAGACCATAGTTTTTGTTTGGCCTTAAGTTTATCTTTAAAGGAGGATGGAGCCAGGAGGGAGCTGGTTTCTTCTCCCAAGGAACAAGGGATGGGACAAGAGGAAACGGCCTCAAGCTGCACCAGGGCAGGTTTAGATGGAGCTGAGGAACAATTCCTGCCCCAGAGGGTGCTCAGGCATTGGAACAGGCTGCCCAGGGCAGGGCTGCAGTCACCGTCCCTGCAAGTGTTCACACACTGCATAGATGAGGACCTCAGTGTCATGGGTTAGTGATGGGCTTTGACAAGTGCTGGGGAACAGTTGAATTTGATGATCTTAAAGGTCTTTTTCCAACCTCATTGTTTCCATGATTCTATGACTCTATGATTCTATTATTCTGTGATTTAGAAAAAAGGTCTGTAACCTTGATTTCAACACTCTGGAAATGGTATTAATCTCTCTTAGTTTTAGATGTCCATGTCCATAGTCAACAAGGAGAGATGGCCATGTTTCAGATACCTGCTGTAGGATATGAGAAGTTGGGAGCTGGGTGTGCCTTTTTGCCATCTTATTTGTGATTGCTGCAGGAGAGATGAAAACAGCACAAAATAATGTCATCACTGGTGGCCTTTGTACAACGCACAGCCTCATCATCCTCTTCTGAACACCCCTGACCTCCTTCTCCGTGGCCTTACATGAGTAGCAGGGCTCCTTTGGTCTCCATCAAGACAGCGATGTGGTTTGCTGCTGTTCTTCCAGGACAATTTCCATCTGCCGCATGTTTGCATGTTGGTTAGTGGGGTTTTTTTAGTTCCTAGTTGTACAGTCTTGTGTTTGGCTGCTTAAAAAAGCATCTTGTTTAAGCAAGTGCAGCAGAGCCATCGATCCAGCTGGCATTGTATTAGTGACCTGTCCTCTTTAATTATGGACAACTAAGTTTTAATTTTATGCTCTCTGCAAACAGGAATGAGAATGATTTTCAAGCAGCTTGTAAATCATTGATAGGTATTGAATCCTTTCATGGGTTGCTTTCTCTTGGAAGAAATGAGGATTCCCTCATTAGAGTTAGCTTTCAGAATTTATCAAATAGCTGGTTTTTAATCCACTTAGTACATGTTCACATTGATTTCTGTCCTAGGGCTGGTTTTTTGTCTTTTAATCAGCATCTTGTGCAATAGTAAGCCCAGCAAAAACCTAAGTCTCTTATGCTAAAATAGTTATCTTTCTCAACCAAAGCCATAAATCTTACTGGGAGGCAATGCCAAGGCTGTGTGACAAGGCTGGTTTTCTTTCTTGTTTCCCATATGAAGACATAGAGACTGAAGGTCTTTTCAGCCAGGTTGGCACAGGCTGTTCACACCTGCAGGAAGACTCTTTTGAATCCTTTCTCCATGTTTTCTGTCTGAGGTGTGTTCGTTGTACCTGCCGTGGGTACGAGAGTCTCTTTGCTCTGGCAGCATCACACAGTAACCACCACTTCTTCATAACTGTAGTTTTTCCACCTTTTTTAACTTTTCCCTGTGAGGGTGCTGAGGCGCTGGCACAGGGTGCCCAGAGAAGCTGTGGCTGCCCCATCCCTGGCAGTGTTCAAGGGCAGGTTGGACACAGGGGCTTGGAGCAAGCTGCTCTAGTGGAAGGTGTCCCTGCCTGTGGCAGGGGTTGGAGCTGGAGGAGCTTTAAGGTCCCTTCCATCTCAGACCATTCTAGGATTCTGTGGTTTTTCGTTAGGCATAACAGTATCATGTGATGCTTACAGAAACAGTCTGAAGTGTCAGTTGTTTAGAAGCTCCATCTGTGTTAAAAGTCTGTATCATTTCCTTGTGACCTGACCTGTTGACATTTGGTGTGGTAGGACATGGTAAGGATGTCCATCAAAACCTGAGTCCTTGTTTAGGAGTCTCAGAGGAGTCTGAGGAGGATGAGGACCTGGACCTAAGAGTAGTCCAAGGGGAATGAAGGGATGGGTGTCCCTCCGCCAAGGTCATGGCTGTTTTCACAGGTGTATCAGCCCTGGCTTTTTGATGTCCATGACGTGCCTGTGCATGAGGGTAGCATGGGTTTCCCCAGGGCTCATGGCAGCAGGGACCATCAGAGCAGTCACCTGCAGCTCCTAATGTGGATTGGGTTGAAAATGGTGTGGAAAGTTTTAGGTGTCTTCATAGCTCTTGCATAGAGCCATGTTTTGAAGATCTCTGTTTGTGACTCACCTGGAACACTGCTGCCAGAGTTGAGGAGGGGATGGTGTGTGTGGGGTCAGCTCTGTCCTCCCTGGGTGCCACCGGGGTGTTTGGGGACAAGGTTTTGGTGGCAGAGAATAAGTTTCCGACCTCCAGCCATGCTGGCAGCACCGGTTGGTTGCTCACAACATCTCTGTGGCCTCCTCTGGACTCAAGTAGGTCCAAATCCCTCTTGTGTTGAGGGCACCCTGAGCTCTGGAGGAGGAGGTTGTGAAAACAAAGGAGGAAAGGGTGGGCAGTGGGGATCCCTTGGATGAGGTTGGGAGGAAGATGAGAAGCTGGAGACTGGAGGAACCATATCTATCCTATTTGCCTCTTCTGGCATCAGGCTCCTTATTTAAACCTGCTTCCAGTGTTTCTTCAATGGTGTTTTGGGCAGGCCCTCTCTGTGTGACTGCCCTTGGCAAATACACAGCCATAGGAGGGATGGGGAGCTTGGCTCTGCTGGGTGTTGGCAAAGGGACATGTGAGAGTTCATGTGCTGGAGCGGGGGTCCAGGTCCCACAGGGTATGTGTGTGTCCTTGCAGGTCCATGGTGAGCAGACGACCCTAAGCCATGCTGCAAACATGCACTACAGTGCCAAGAATCAGCCCTGGGTCTGGTTTCGGGATTTAAGCAGGACTCTAAGGCAGCAATGAGCTTGGCAGCAGGGTGCCAAGCCTCAGCACCAGTCAGTTTGTGTGAAGGTCTGTGGATAAGCATTTGTTTTTCATGCATTGAACTGGAAAGCTTTGTTGCCTTTATGTGCATAATGAGGCTGGTGGTGAATCAGTCCCTTTAAACTGACACATAGCACTTTAGATATGGAGCCTACTGCTAGAAATCAGTGATGGGAAGAGCATCAGAATTTTGAAACATCTTTATTTGGATGCTGAAAGCCTCTGTTATTAATACAGCTTGGGAATAAAGGGTTTTATTAGAGAGAGAAACCCCTGTAGTTGAGGGTAAAAGCCAGCCAGCAGCTGATCAAGTGAACTGAAGCATCCTCATGCACGGGATGCTCTGTAATTGCTCACTCACTTCAGTATTTCTTTGCCTCTTTCTGCCTTTCAGCTGATGATAGCTCTGCCTCAGCCAGGGCATCACTTCTGCTGCCTCCATTCATCCCCACGCTGGTTTGTGCTCAGGGGACAAAGTCTCAGGAGGTGAATTCTGGTGATGCTTTAAAGGAGAAGATAATTGACTCGTGGGCTGGAGAGACATAACAAAAGGGGAGTTTGGGTGTGTGGAGGGAAAAGCAGTGCTTGGTGTAAGAAGAGGTTCTGAGTGAACTAATACAGAATTCTAATTGGGCAAAACCTCTGTGGGATTCTCAAGAAGGATCAGCAGATCAGAGAGCGGATCCATGTAGAGCAGCGCTGTCTGTTGGGGTTATTGTTGCACTCCTTGGGACATTGCCAGAGAGGTGGGATAGATGATGAGAAACTGGGAGGAAGGCTGGAGGAGGCTTTAAAACCAGCCTTTCAGTGGTTTTTCAATGACTCAGAGGGAGAAATGCAAAAGAATTCAGGAAAAGGAGAGTTGCAAAATGAGCGTGGCGTGGTGTGATGCAGGGGAGGGACAGTGGCCTCTTGTGGGGGGTGATCAGGAAGATGCTGATGCTCAGTGATTTCCAGACTCGCAGCTGACATCAGATGACAGAGCTTGGGACTCATCTGAACTTGCCCATCTCCTCCCTGGTTGTGACTGGGATGTGTGCAGATGCCAGTAGTGGTGCTGTTATCCAAGTCGTGAACAATACTTTGCCCTACTCAATTTTTACTTTACTAAAATGGATATCATGGGCTTCTTAATAGTCATAGGAGCATAAAACCCCTCAGTGTATCACAATTCATCATCCTTTAAAAATTGAATTTCTGTTGAATTATGCCTTGCCTGCTGTAATGCTGTGGAAAAGCTCTTATTATTCATAACTATAAATACAGTGCTGTCGAGATTTAACTGGTGCCTGAAGGCTTTATGCTCTACTTTCGTATTGACAAAGCAAACAGTCTTATGGATCGGTTTAAGTTTATGGGACCAGAGGTAGTTGAGCCCTTCCCCACCACTGGAAGCATCGGTCCTCCTCTCCAGTCCTGAGCCGTCTCAGTAGGCAGGAGGGGTTTGGATCATTTTGACCCTTCAGGACTGAGATAAATGAGCACCAATAGAAAAAAACAAAGACATAGAATAAAAAAAAAAGAAGAAATTCAGTCCCTCTTGGGTGGGTGGTTTTCCTTTTGGGTACCAGCTTGGTCTGGCTGCTTGGAGGGAGTGCTTGGGTTTGTGATAGCAGAAAGCAGGTTCCATGTGCTGAAGGACAAGCAGGAGAAGCTCCTCCTTGAGGATGAGATGGATCCCCTGAAAGCCACCTGCATCACCTGAGTCTTCATCTTCAGTGCAGAGGACTGATTGGACCTTAACTAAAGAGACCTTTCTGTAGGAAGGTTCTCCCATGCTCTCCTTGGTGGGCACCAGGACTACTTTATGTTGCTCCTCATCCCAACTACATGCTTAAACCGACGTTGGCCCACTCATGCAGTGCTGGTGAGGACAGACCTGGCTGGGTACCTGTTTGCTGGGGTGTAAGCTTTGCTTTACAAGCATCTATTTGGGGCCTGAAATGTGGAATTTGGTGCTCGGCTGAGGCTGAATTGAAGGCCTTCTCATGGATTTTACTGTGACACAAAGGAGACGCGAGTTAATCTTTTGCAGGAAATAATTAACATATGGAAATAATTGTTTAAACTGTGATTGGGTAAATTTGGTCTCTGGGGAGAAGGTGGGAAAGATTTTCATTGGATTTGGAGGGAATTTTTTTCAGTGTGGTTATAATTAGAAATTTGCACATAGCAAAAGCAGCGTTGCTGTGGGATGGCGGTGAGCGTGGCCTGTAGGTTGTTTGGACTTGTGTTTGCTTTACGATCTCTTTTCTTAATATAGCAGTTGGGCCTTGCAGAGCTTTGGCAGTGGAATGTTTCACTTTTGACTCAGTTTGGACATTGAATATTTTTGTTACAAAATAACCCGGCTGCATTTTCTTTTTTGAAACAAAAATTACTAACCTCTGGGGAACTGAAATTCTGTATTTGAGAAATTGCAAAGCCTCCATTTTGGGCTTTCTTCCGCTGCAAGCAAGGCAACAAAATCAGTGATTTCATGGCACTTGTGTTCTCTAACGCATTTCAAAGCCAGTTTCTATGTAGGCACATGGAGCAGTACAGAGAAGTGCTAAAAATCAGATCATAGAATCCCAGAATCCCAGCCTGGTTTGGGCTGAAGGGACCTTAAAGCTCCTCCAGCTCCAACCCCTGCCACAGGCAGGGACACCTTCCACTAGAGCAGCTTGCTCCAAGCCATATCATACACAAGGAGAAACGAGCCCTGTGCCCCTTCACTTGTAGGGGTTCAACATGTCAGTCACCACTTACTGACCAGCTATAGGGCAAAACATGGAGGCATCATGGAGAGGGGCTTTGGCCAAGGGCCTGTAGGGACAGGCCAAGGGGAATGGCTTTAACCTGCCAGAGGGGAGATGAGATGAGCTCTTAGGCAGAAGCTCTTCCCTGTGAGGGTGCTGAGGCGCTGGCACAGGGTGCCCAGAGAAGCTGTGGCTGCCCCATCCCTGGCAGTGTTCAAGGCCAGGTTGGACACAGGGGCTTGGAGCAAGCTGCTCTAGTGGAAGGTGTCCCTGCCCGTGGCAGGGCTTGGAGCTGGAGGAGCTTTAAGGTCCCTTCCAGCACAAACCAGGCTGGGATTCCATGGCTCTATGAAATACCAGTGCAGTGGAACATGTGATGATTAAATGGATCCCTAAGAAAAGGGGAGATACGGCTTGGTGCCTTGGTGCAGGGGAAACCATGGAGGGGGAATGCTTTGGTTCCCACAGGGCCAGCTGCTGAGACAGGAACACCTCGATTACGACAGAGCTCACTTCTTGCTTCCAGCATGTCTTTAAAGTCAGTAGGAGGCTGCGGGTTTGAGTTTTGTGTGCGATCAGTAGGGTTTTTCCATGAGAGTGGGCACTTTTATCACTACATCAGAACACGTCTGGGATGGTGAGTGGTGCTGGCTCCGTAAGGGTGTTACTTCACATGACTTCCCCTGCCATGCAGGTGCATGGACTCGGTGCCCGTTGGCCTCCCTGGTTAATGATTGCCCCGTGACTGCTCATAACTTGAGTCGGTAAATGCCTGGAGCGAGCACGGAGACAAACCTGAGCAAGGGGACCATGTCCTGGCACGCATCCTGCATCCCGGCACAGTGAGCAGTGCCTGGGGAGGACCAGCATGTTTGGGCTTTATCCAGCTTCCTTCCAAAACTGGAATAGTTGGGCCTCAGTGCTCAGATTCAGAGAGTCTGAATGGGAAAGGAAGTGGAGAAACATCACCCGCTTTCCAGAGCTGAGCCTTGGGTGGTAGCACCCGTGATACCACCCTGGACCGTGGGGATCAGGAAAAGCTCATTAATGCCTTAACTTGCAGGGTTGATTCCAGAGACAGATGCTCCTCAGTGCAGGTCTGCTTCTTGCAAGGGAGAGAAATTCTAGCTTGGAGAGCTAGGCCTCCAAACGGATTTATTAATTCATTAAATAAATAGTTATTGCTAAAGTGACACTTCTGATTGTGTCTTTCTTATCACAGAATCCCAGCCTGCTTTGTGTTGAAGGGACCTTAAAGCTCCTCCAGTTCCAACCCCTGCCACGGGCAGGGACACCTTCCCCTAGAGCAGCTTGCTCCAAGCCCCTGTGTCCAACCTGGCCTTGAACACTGCCAGGGATGGGGCAGCCACAGCTCCTCTGGGCACCCTGTGCCAGCGCCTCAGCACCCTCACAGGGAAGAGCTTCTGCCTAAGAGCTCATCTCAGTCTCCCCTCTGGCAGGTTAAACCCATTCCCCCCTGTCCTGTCCCCATAGGCCCATGCCCTTGAGGGGTCTCAAGGGTGCAGAGCTGCCCCCCCATGCAGTGACCCGGCACATTGCAGGGCTGAATCCAAACCTGCTGAGCCCCAGCACTCCCTTCAAATTACATTCCCCCAAGGTGATTTTATTTTTATGGATTTACCAACAAACCAGTTATTTCAGAAATGAGTGGCTGCTGCTGTTGGTCATTTCTGGATGGCCAGTTGGCTCCGTGTCGCATGGTTTAATGATTGCATACTTTGTGCTGGTTAAATAGTGCTCAACAAGGAAACAGGAGAAAAACCACACTGGGATAATCTAAGAAAAACAAGGATTATAAAAATGGCTCCGAGGCGCTGAGTGCTGGAAACAAAACCTATTTTGTGGGTTTGGTGCTGCACCTCTGCTTGGAAAAAAGAATTGGAGCAGTTGTTGCACTGGTTCTCGCAGCAGATGGGCTACTCCATCGCCGGCACGTTCACCCGTCTGGAAAGTAATCCTGTCGCTTGGCCCGGTCTGGGTTTGCACTTCTCTTAGTGTGCGTTTAACTGTTGCTACCTTAGGAAGAAGACTCCAGAGATTAGTTCCTCTTTAAAACCCAAAACTGAGGCCATGATGCACCACAGGAACGTTTCTTAAAACTAAAAGAAGCCATTTTGATTTAGAATGTTTCCAAAACTGTTGTAAAATGACCTTGAAATTCAGGGCTTTGGTGCCAATTAGGAGGAAATTTGAAATGATGTTACTGATTACTGTGGGCTGTCTCCGCTGCCTTTACTACAGCATCATCAGCTGTGGGAGGTTCTCCTTGTGTAGCTCAGGAAATTCACTGACCATGTTTTGTGTTTAATTTCCCTCTTGTTTTAAGGAAGGATGCAAGTCCTGATGTTGGCATTCCCGTACTCTTGTACAAAGCTCCTCCCTCAGTGTATGCAGGGGTCTCCAAACTGGTCTGGAGCAGACAGGGACCTCTTGCTCCCTCCCAGTCAGGCAGTCTCCTTGTGTCCCCCAACCAGCCTTGCACATTCATCTCTGGTGTCAGCCCATAAATCAGGATCGGGGTGGCTCAGCAGATGGGTGCACCATGGGGTGAAGCACCGGTCCCATATTTCAGCCCATTTGCTAAAGTTTTAATAGGAGCTACAGAATAAAAAGCAAAGCCCATCGAAAGCCCTGCGTGGTTTTGAAATGTTTTGGTTTTCGGAGTGCAAGCCTTGATGAGCGTGAGGTGTTCCCGGCTTCCCTCTTGTTCAGATGTGCTGCCGTGTGGGATGGGATTAGCAAAGCACCTGCGTGGTGGCTGCCTGCCGGGAGCCAGTGCCCCGGGCACGGTGGGCCGGCGCCTGCTGGAGCGTGGGTTTGCACCAGGGCTCTTTGTTTAAACTCTTCCCCGTTTCCTTATTGCCAAAACACTTTTTCTTCTTGTTCTGCTGAAGAGGGATGTGGGGTAGTGATGCTTTTAGATTTAGTTCTTAGTTCTGTTTGAAAAGTGAATGAGCAGAGTTGGTGGTGACTCGGCAAGGTCATGATGTACGGTTCATTAATGGGATTTCTTCTTCACTATCATAAAAAGGCAAAAAAATGTCACAGGCCTGAAAAGAACCAGTTGGACTTGGTTCATGTGATCCATGCTGTTGTGTGCCGCCAGCACCGGCTGCTTCATCCATGCATCCTCGTGTCGCCCCCACTACTAATAGTGTTACTGCTACAAATAGTTGGAGCAGTTTGAATTAACCGCTCATGTGTGCAGCCCCATTGTGGCTTTAGGTTTATTTCCTGGCTGAAGCTGAGCCGGGGCAGAGGTGAGGGCTGCGCTGGGCTTGGCTTGCTCCCGGCGCTGGGTCCCTGCCTGTGGCTGGTGCTGGTGCTGCGAGGACCCGTCTGGTTTTTGTGGGCAATAGAAATACCACTTTGTTCATCACGCGGGGAGTGTCAGCCATGACTGACGGGCATTTTGCTCGTCACTAATAGCGCTGCTTAATCTCAAAACAAGACTTTTCCTGTGATGTATCTGTAAAACAAAGCAAAACAAAACAAGCTTTCTTCCTTCACGAGCCACCCCTCTCCCAAACAATCAAACAAACAAAATCCCGATCCCTCCTTTCCTCTGGCAAACAATGGCTCATTCAGCTGGTTTGGGGGTTTTAAACTGGTTTCATTCTTTCATCTTTCATTTTGGCCTCTGGTTCCTCTGGCTGCCGCTTTGCAGGTGGAGCTGCAGCGGTGCCGCCGGTGGAGATTGCCCAACTCCAAGCAGCGCCTGCGCTCGATGCTTTATGACTCTGCCAAAGCTTTCTCAGTGTTTGGGCTGAAATTTTCCAAGCCAGGTGTCTGCCCCAGGGGGAAATGTGTTTGGAGAAGCTGCAGCAGAAGCTGCCACTGCCCTGCCTGATGGATGTTGAGAGGATGGTTAGCACGTGGTGAGCCCAGAGAATTGCTGTGGCTGTAGAGAAAACGTGATGTGCTGGACCTCAATTTCCTCCATCCTTGTCTCAGGGGTTCTTTCGTCTTTTCCTGATCTTTAGAAATTTCTGTGGGTTTTGAGGCCTTCCCTCCTAAATGTGGTTAAATGGCCCAACAGGCTCAGGCAGATGGTTCAGAGCTGGTGCATTCAGCAAGTGCTTTGCCCTGGTCCTGAACATAGGTTGGGGCAATCCCAATCCCAAGCACAGGCTGGGGGAGACAGGATGGAGCAGCCCTGAGGAGAAGGACTTTTGGGGGTGTTGGGTGAGGAGAAGCTCCCCGTGACCCAGCTTCAGTGAGCACTTGAGCGCAGAACCCCCCCTGTGCTGGGCTGCACCCCCAGAGCATGAGCAGCAGCTCAGGGAGGGGATCCTGCCCCTCTGCTGTGCTCTGGGGGGAACCCCCCTGCAGCCCTGATCCAGCTCTGGGGCAGCAGCACAAGAGGGACGTGGAGCTGTTGGAGCGAGTCCAGAGGAGGCCATGGAGATGCTGCGAGGGCTGGAGCAGCTCTGCTCTGGAGCCAGGCTGAGAGAGCTGGGCTGGGGCAGCCTGGAGAAGAGAAGGCTCCTGAAGGGGAGACCTGAGAGCAGCTCCAGTGCCTAAAGGGGCTGCAGGAAACCTGGAGAGGGGCTTGGGACAAGGGATGTAGGGCCAGGCCAAGGGGAATGGCTTTAACCTGCCAGAGGGGAGACTGAGATGAGGTCTGTGATTCTGTGTTTCTGTTCTTGTTGCCAGTACTCAGCTGAGCCTCAAGAGGAGGGGTGAGCAAAGCATCCCTTCTGCATCCTTGATGTCCCCACATTGCCCAAAGCCAGATATGAAGGAAAGCACAAATGTGGGAGGGAAAAACAGTTAAAAAAAACCCTGTTTCTAGAAGATACTCTATTCATTTGTATTATTAAAAAAATAAATTAATTATGATGCAGAAACGTTGCAGAATCAATGAGCTGATCACCAGCAGCAGACCAGGTCAATCTGGTTTTCTTCTTTACTTTTCTCTTAGTAAATTCCACTGTGGGCTGAGGAGTTGAGGGTCCCATGGAAGAGCTGGTTTGTGTTCCAGCATCTCAGGGCTGTGTCAGAGCATGGGGCAGGCTGGTGGCACATCCCAGAGGCTGGATTCCCCCCAGATTCTGTCATTTTCTGAGTTTTGATTCTGCAGTGGTGTTATTTTTCAGTGTGGTTTTCATGTAAACCCTGCATGGGGTTAGGTTCCCAGTATGGGCTTTAAACCTGGGTGGTTTTGATGGTGCCGTGTGTTGCTGCTTGGTGGCCCTGGTTGGACTCGCCACGGGGCTCCTCGGGATTTATGAGCCTGTCAGTTGGTGCATCCCCTTGTTTACTTTATCTGCCAGTTTCCAGATTCTTTCCCATTTTTCCTTTCAACCTCATGTCCTAATTCTGATGCTTTATTAAGCTCTCTAATTACGTTGAGTTCAAGTTGTTTGAAACCCACTTATGTTGGTATAGGAAGTACTTACTGTACTAATCAAACGATCCAAGGTGGCTTCTTCTCTCAAGTCCTTAATTTGTGCTATACATATTCCTCCTCATACACTGCGCTCTGTAACAATGCACTTTTCCTCTATGTTCCTAAAGAAACACTGAAACGCATTAATTCTCTTGGTTTTGTGTATATACCTGTAATTCATCCTGGACTGTGGTGTTCTCTTGCACAGCTGCATGGGGCACCATCCAGCTCCAAAATCCTGGCAGTGGTCTCTCTGTGGGGTCTGTGAGAGGCTGTAGGGAAGCAGTTGCTTAGAACACAAAATAGGTTTCTTAAAGATTTCAAACATAGGAATATTTGAGAAAACATATTGAATATTTGAATTATACAATTAAAAACATAACAAAGCTTCCTTAAAGATTTCAATATTTTATTTTAATGAGCTTAAAAGTTGATTTAAAGTTTCCTAAAGGAAAGCCAAGGTGTGGGAGCAGACCCTGGGAGGGCTCTGGGTTTGGGTGGAAAGCATCTGAGATCAACATTTTGTTTCTTTCTGGGAAAAGACAAACATGGTGCTGCTGGGTCTTGCTATGTGTGTATTTCTGAGCTAACACTGAGGGTGAAGGTTTGCTCCATCTCTGTGGGATCAGAACAGTGTTTCATAGAATCATAGAATCACAGAGTGATTCGTGTCAGAAGGGGCCTTAAAGTTCCAACCCCTGCCACGGGCAGGGACACCTTCCACTAAAGCAGCTTGCTCCAAGCCCCTGTGTCCAACCTGGCCTTGAACACTGCCAGGGATGGGGCAGCCACAGCTTCTCTGGGCACCCTGTGCCAGCGCCTCAGCACCCTCACAGGGAAGAGCTTGTACCTTGTATTCAACCTAAATCTCCCCTGTTTAAGTTTAAACCCCTTCCCCCTTGTCACTTCCTGCCCTTATAAAAAGTCCTTCTCCATATTTCTTGTTTCCCATGTGTATTTATTGGATTTTCATGAGCATTTCCTTTGCTGGGTCATATGGGCAGCAAAAACTCATTAAGGTGGTGATGGGGTTTTCCCTCAGGTTTTGTGTCCCCTGCGTGCCCCAGGTCCATGGTGAACGCTGGGCAGGAGGAAGATCAAAAACCTGCAGGAACTGAGTTTCTGAGCCAAACTGGAGGTTCAGATTTGGCTCTGGTTAGAGCTGTACTTTAAGTAATGCAGTTGATCTGGTGAAAGGAAGGTGGCACAGGGAAGTGCTGAGCTTAATTCTAGGTCAGACAAACCCTGGTGGTGGAGAATCAGGATCTATACAGTTTAGTCAGAGGAGCCCAAAAGTGCTCAAGAAGCAGCATCTCAGTGCTGAGACGGGGGGACAGTACCAGTCACAGTGACCCTCTATGGGAAGAGGAATGTAGAAATTAGAGGCATTTAGGACCACTAATGAAAAGAACCCAACAGTTTTTGCTGATGCCTTTGAAGTCTCTTCACATCCAGAGCCATGCGATGCTGTTAGTGACCCCAGGGAAGTGGTGGGACCATTGGCTCCCCAGCCTCTGAAAGCGCCCTGCTCTGCTCACTTCGGAGGGGAGGGCTTGGCTCATGGGGATGATGAGCATCCTTCTGCCTTTGCATATTGACACTAGTGACTTTATTTAGACAACAACTATCAGAATAAAGGCCAGGTACCAATTTTTGTTCTCCCCTTGTCCTGTTTATGCTCCTCCATCTGTGGAAAATGGTGTTTTGTCCGTTGGATGATTTGGGAGTGAGAGTTTTCCCAGCTAGACTGGTCCTTGCAGCATTGGGCATGTACCAGATAACAGCCCCTATCCTGAGCTTAAGTGTGTCACGCCAATAATAGCATTAATGTTTCAAACTGAATGAGGGATCCTTTTTTTTTGTGTGTGTGTGGTGGTTAATGATTAATTAGGTCAAATTCTCCAAAATTAGACTGCTGGAGAAGGAATGGGCCAACAGTTCACGTTTTGACAAAACCATGGGACAGAAACCGATGGGGCTGGTTCCACCTCGTCCCTCTGCACGCTCTGTCCCACGCCCCAAACTCAAACTCACTTTTCCCCAGAAGAGGTTCACTTTTAAAACTATATCCATTAATATCCCAATTTCCTTCCCCCCCTTTCAAATCTTGCATTAAACCCCTGTAGATTCTGCTTTAAGTAGGCAATTAAGCTAACAACATAATTATATCCCTTAATGCTCATTTTAACCGGTTTAGAGAAGAAACAAAAGGGGAAAGCAGCTTCAAATAGATGGGAATAAAAGCTCCGTTGTAAAGATATTTTTGATGCTCGTGATAATTTGTGTTGTGAAGTGCAGAGTTTGGCCATTAGTGGCTGCAGGGGAGCCAGGAGGTCACGGTTAAGACCCTTACAGGCACCGTGGGGTTTTGCCTCCTGAATGTCCTTTATCTGAACTCTCTCCCGGCTGCAAATGTTGGGAAATCCTTGGAGACTGGAGAGAATGTCCACTTCATACTGCAGTGGAGTGGCTGCATAGCTGTGGCATGGTAGGTTTGGGCTTTTTTATTACCTAGGCAATTATTCACCAGAGAGCAGTACACTGAGCCTGCGAGCTGCTGCCTTGCCATGTGCATGAGCAGAAAATAGAGCGCTGCAAAGGACCAGTGGTGGAGAATTACTGCAGTAAATCTGTGCTGATGTGGTGAAGCTCCGTCGCTGCCATGCGGAGGCAGAGCCAAAGGGGAGCTGTGCCCTCGTGGTAGGGAGCAGGATAACTGCTGTGGTTTCCTGCAGAGCACACAGCGCCCACAAAAATCTGTTTGCGAGGCACCAAATTTTGTGAAGACCCTGCAAGCTCTGTGCCATGAAGCTGCTCTGGCATCTTGCTGGGGAACCCAAGGGCTTGGCTGGAGCCTGCCTTCCTGGGGTCTGCTGGTGATGCTGGAAGACCGATGTTGCAGTACAGGCACAAGTCACTGCAGATGCGGCTCTCCTTTGCAGAAGTGTGTGTTCATCTTCCCTTTCCTTTGCCCATTCCCAATGGAGGTGTCATTCAAACAGTTAGATCCATGTTTGTGGATTTTGGGACACATCTTGGACCTGTGAGGTTCCTGTCTCAGTGTGATCATTTAGATTTAGTGAGGAGCTCCAGCTTGATTGTCTTTTCTGGATCATTCAGGTGGACATAAGACTATATTTGTCTTTCTTAAGAAGAAGAGCTTGGGATAACCTGAGCTAAAGCAGTCGGGATCCTTCAGCAGCAGCATGTGTTAGCTTAGAACTGGATGAGCTTTAAGGTTCCTTCCAACCCAAACCATTCTATGGTTCAGGAACATCCTGTGTCCTCCTTTGTATTTAGGACAATGTGGAGGCAAAGTGCACCAAAGTAGAGGTCCCTCACCCTGGATGGATTTTGGAGATTCAAGGACTGTCCCCAGCATTTACTGGGCTTTTCACAGATGCCCTGAATTGTCACAGCTTCCCTTATTTCTAACCCCACACTTGGAGTGTTTTGTGCAGAAAACAATTCTTGGGCTGAGGAAATTTTCCAGGTGATCAGTAGAATAATTTATTGGAGTTGAAATGCTTCAAACCAGTCCCAAAATTTGTGGTATGCCATGTTCCTTGGGTGCAAACCAGTTCATATAGAAAATACCCATGGCTGCTGCTGCAGTTATGTGTGATCTGAGTGGAAAACAATGCACTCAGGGTGGAAAACTGTCGATGGGGCTACCACAGCAGGAAGGGTAGGTGAACATCAGTTTGCTTTCTTTCGTGGAAGAGCTTGTGGAACCTGGCGCTCTGGAACTATTCCCAGCCCAGCATCTTCTGCAGCTGGTACTCCAGGGGCACTGGAGCAGGCTGGTGGCTGGAGGGTTTCTGGTGATGCATCTGGAGGAGGAAACAGCCTGGGCCTCATGGTTTTTGTCATGCAGATGCATTTCAGTGGGTTCATTGCTCCTTTCTCAGCTCAGAGGCAGACCCAGCACAACAGACCAGTGCTATCGCAGGTACATCCAAACTTCATTTGGGAATTAGGCTTTAACCCTTGGGCTCGAAGATTTCTCTCTAGTTCGTAGACATGACCCAGGGCTACATCTCAGTTTTGGACGTGATCACACATGAGGGCTTCACTTGCACAAGACTTTGCAGCAGCTGCTGGTAAAGGACTAACGATGCCACCTGCAAAATTCAGCCCCAAAATGGATCTTGTAAGAACATTTGGACCTTTTTCCCATCCCAGTGGAGGTTCTCCCGCTCTGCTCCAACCAATGCGTCTGGTGGCAGAGCTGAGCAAATAAGGGATTTCTTTCTTAAAGCTCACGACAGATTGAAAAATACTTTTTCATGTTGAGCCAAAAGCAAACTATATTGATCTTAATTTTCCTTGTTGGCCAGAAAATCTTTCTGGGTTGTGTAGTTCCGAGTTGAGCAGAATCTGGGGCTTCCAAGAGCTTCTTTTAGATTTTGAGCACATTTTGCAGCTCTTACTTTAAAAAAATAAATAGGATCTATTTTGCCTGTATGAATAAGAAAATTTTGAATGTCAGACTGGGTCACTTCCACTTTTTGAATATGAGTGTCATATTCTATTGTGCAGACACAAATCCTGCAGTGGTTGGTCTCACTATAGCTATGCTTTTGGCTGAAAATCATTTCCCTGCAGCTCCATGCCCTCATTTGTTTCAGTTCCATGAACCATAGAGTTGAAGGTCACACAGGTCGGGTCTTGGTGGTGTTTGTCCCATGCAAACTGCTGGAAAAACAGTTTCTTCCCAGCTGATTGTTTGGAGATGTTGACTGGGGAGTGACAGTAATGGAGGTTGATGACCTGGCTGCGTGCACTTGCAGCCTAGAAACCAGCCGTGTGCTGGGCTGCATCAAAAGGAGCGTGACCAGCAGGTCGAAGGAGGTGATCCTGCCCCTCTGCTCTCGTGAGACCTCACCTGGAGCATTGTGTGCAGTTCTGGTGTCCTCAACATAAGAAGGACATGGAACTGTTGGAACAAGTCCAGAGGAGGCCACGAGGATGATCAGGGACTGGAGCACCTCCTGTATGAAGACAGGCTGAGAAAGTTGGTGCTCTTCAGCCGGTAGAAGAGAAGCTGCGTGGAGACATCAGAGCAGCTTCCAGTATCTGAAGGGGGCCTATAGGGATGCTGGGGAGGGACTCTTCATCAGGGACTGTAGTGACAGGACAAGGGGTGATGGGTTCAGACTGAAAAAGGGGAGATAAATGAAATATAAGGAAGAAGTTCTTTGAGAGTGCTGAGGCGCTGGCACAGGGTGCCCAGAGAAGCTGTGGCTGCCCCATCCCTGGCAGTGTTCAAGGCCAGGTTGGACACAGGGGCTTGGAGCAAGCTGCTCTAGTGGAAGGTGTCCCTGCCCGTGGCAGGGGTTGGAGCTGGAGGGGCTTTAAGGTCCCTTCCCACCCAAACCACTCTGTGATTCTATGGTACCTGGTGACATCCTGCTCTTCCCAAGGCTGTGCCCAGTTTGAGGTGGAGGGCTGTGGGATCCCCTTTGCCCTTGAGCAGTATTTGGGCAGTATGATCCCAAGGAGGGCAGTGGTGGTTCAGCAGGACCAGGGGCACTGCAGGAGCCTTAACAGGTTGAAATGTACCCAGGAAAAGTTGTTTTTTCTCTCCCCTTATTTCCCAGGCAGCCATTGGGAAGGCGCAAAGCCCCCCGCCCTCGCTGGGAGCAGCCAGGCCTTTGGGGATCCTTTGGTCTTTAATTTGCTCTTGATTTGGGTTTCTTTTTAATTTTCCTTTTCTCTGTTTTTATTTATTTGAATCGTGGGGGTTGTTTGTTTGTTTATTGATTTCTCTCTGCCCGGGGAGTGGACCTGGGGATATTTATAGGATTTGTGGTCGGCTGATTGGAGTTATTTTGCGAGCAGAACTTCCAAGATTTCTACTTTAAGCCTGTTTTTTCTCCAACTTCCTTCATTTCCCCCCTTCCTTCTCGTTTTTTCTCTTTTTACTATTTTTGCTTGCTTTTTTCCTTTTTTTTTTTCATTTTTAAGGCAGACTGAGCCATTTCTGAATTTTCTCCCTGTAATTACTGCTCTTTTTTTAAGTTTGAAAAAATCACCCGCCTTTGGGAGCTTCCCCCAACCTTCCTTTTAGATCAGTGTGGTTTGACTTGTAAATTTTTTCCCTTTCCTAACTAAAATTACCACCATTTTGTGCTAGTAAAAAAAGCCAAACTGGGAGAGAAGGGAGGTGGCATCCCGGAGTTAACGTCCCAGTGGTAAATAGTTTCATTTCAACCTCATTTTAGATGCCTCAAGGGATTTTTTTTATAAGGATAAAATCTATAGTTTGCAAATGGGCACCCTTCCCCGCTGGTGTCAGCCTTGACGGGACCGTTGGCCAGTGCTGGACCTTCTTATAGTCCCGTTCCTAACACCACCTCACTGCAATATTTATCAAATTGGGTGTTTCTTATTTCTAGATACTAAGTTTTGGCGTTGGATTGTCTTGTGTTTGACAAGGATGCTGCAAGGGCTGGAACAGCTCTGCTCTGGAGCCAGGCTGAGAGAGCTGGGCTGGGGCAGCCTGGAGAAGAGAAGGCTCCTGAAGGGGAGACCTGAGAGCAGCTCCAGTGCCTGAAGGGGCTGCAGGAAAGCTGGAGAGGGGCTTGGGACAAGGGCCTGTAGGGACAGGCCAAGGGGAATGGCTTTAACCTGCCAGAGGGGAGACTGAGATGAGCTCTTAGGCAGAAGCTCTTCCCTGTGAGGGTGCTGAGGCGCTGGCCCAGGGTGCCCAGAGAAGCTGTGGCTGCCCCATCCCTGGCAGTGTTCAAGGCCAGGTTGGACACAGGGGCTTGGAGCAAGCTGCTCTAGTGGAAGGTGTCCCTGCCCATGGCAGGGAGTTGGAACCAGAGGAGCTTTAAGGTCCCTTCCAACACAAACCAGGCTGGGATCCTGTGATTCTGTTCTGAGCACTTTTCACCACCACCTCTGCACTGGGACTGCACATCTCCTACCACTGCGAACCCCTGCTCTCACTGTCATTGCACAGAGACTTATTTTGGGGTATATTAAACTGTTCCCATTGAACTTCTGCCGAGTTCTTCCACGTGGGGTGGAGATAACACGGCGAGGGCCCATCCTCTGTTGTTCATCTTCAGCTCAACTTTCTCGTCTCCCTCTGTGCTGTATCAGCCTCCAGCAGGGAAGGGCTGGATCTCTGCAGGTGGATGTTCCTGGTGGTGCCTGCCAGGGGGTTGCCCGTGGGAAGCCCTGGCAGGTCCATCAGACGTGGTGTTTGGAAGCAGAGCCCACGCGATGTGCCTGCTCCCACACTCCCAACAGAATGTGCGGAGCGGCACTTCTGTAGGAAACGTGTGGGATTCCGTGCATAAATAAGCCCTATTTTCATTCTTTTTCCATGTGCACTCGTAGCTTGTTACATATGTTGTTTTATCAACTTGGAAAAGTGCCTGCAGTGGGATTTTTTGTGTTAAATTTGATTTCCTGAGAGTTTCCTGTGAAATTGGAAACCTGGGAAAACGGGTGGATTTCTGCAGCGCTCCCGCACGGCTCCTTCTCCTCCCTTTGGATCCCCCCACGTCAAAAATAATAACCCCCTCCTCCCCCCACGCTTTCATTCCCTATACATTTATTCTTTACAAATATTTCCAGCTGTTTCTTTTGCTTGGAAGCTCATAACCATCTGTATACAACTGCTTGGTGCAGAGAATGCTGTTGTTTTGCCCGGTCACTCTTATTTTCCAGCTTTTATAATAGGAGGGTTAGAAGGAATCAGTAATGCCTTTCCTCCTCTTCACCCTCCATTTGATTATTTTTCTCATAAAGGACAGAGTGAGGAGCGAGCTGAGCAACAGGAGATGGAAAAAACATTTTGATTGCTTTTCAGTTGCTTATAATCAAGGGGTAACTCTTTAAATCCAGGCCAATTTGCTGCATTGATTTAATTCACAATTTTAATTTCATGATTGTTTTGGGGAGGAAAAAAAAGGGTTTGTGAGGTTGAGGCCTTGTTATGCTTGTTCGAACGTTGGTAGTTCTAGGTTAGAACTTGTTTCATGTTCCTTTCCTGGGTGTGCTTCTGCTGTGGGTGCTGCTTGAATTTCTCTGTGCTGCCACAAGAGGAAAATTGAAATTCAGCGCACAGATTCTGCCAGTTCTTTCAGCGAGTTCATAAAATTACTCATATGAATATTCCCTTGACTCAGAGGCTGCTGCTTACAGCCCTTAAACACGTCTGCGACTACCCAAAGTATCGGGAGCCAAGCAAATGGCTGGAGACGGGAAGACCTGGAGTCCTTCAAAGGCAATTTTTTCCTATTCCAGAAGGAGGAAGCGCTGCCGTGGCTTAGCACCCATCCAGGCTCGGGCACTTTGTGGTGGGATTGTCCCTGCCCAGCGGATTTTGGTGTTTGCACTCTCTCCTGGTGAGCAAACCCCGCGTGAGCCTTGTCCACCAGGAATTCCACCTTTTCAGTTTGAGAGGTTTTAGAAGAACTTGGAAGTCTGAGTTCCTGAGATGACGCAGATGTAGGAAACACCCCCATGTTATTAATATGACAAAATGGAAAGATCATAGAATCATAGAATCAAGAGTTTGGGTTGAAGGGACCTTAAAGCTCCTTCAGCTCCAAACCCTGCCACGGGCAGGGACCCCTTCCACTAGAGCAGCTTGCTCCAAGCCCCTGTGTCCAACCTGGCCTTGAACACTGCCAGGGATGGGGCAGCCACAGCTTCTCTGGGCACCCTGTGCCAGCGCCTCAGCACCTTCACAGGGAAGAGCTTCTGCCTAAGAGCTCATCTCAGTCTCCCCTCTGGCAGGTTAAAGCCATTCCCCTTGGCCTGTCCCTACAGGCCCTTGTCAAAAGTCCTTCTCCAAGGGATAAGATAGTTAACAGTAGGCAAGAAGTAAATACAATACAACTGAATGATTTCTGGACTTATATGATGATGTTACTATTACTATTATTTGCCTGCTTACCTGTGTGCTGCAACTTTGTCTGCCTCAGGTAAGAGTTTGGGGAAAAGTTTGAGGAAACCCAGTCCCACCGTTTGCAAAACCAAGCATCAAAAAAAAAAAGAAGTTAAAGGAAAATAATTCTTCTGCCAATACAAAGAGAATTGAAATCGGGATAAAGAGGGGCCCTGGGTGAAGTCAGGAGTGGAACGACAAGAGCAAAGGAATCATTCCTGCCTTGGTTTTCCAGTGAAATCCCGTGCTCACACCTGATCTTTGTGTGGGACTGATGAACCTGCAGCATGTTTCATCGTTAGTGTTTGATCCTGATTAGCCTTTGGGAAGCAGCACTGGCATCCCAGTGGCTGGGAGCCTGTGGGAAGGTGCGTGGTGAAAGATAGCATCAGTGGTTAATCATCCCCCATCCCACAGGGATGGGCACTGGGAGTGGAGACACTCTGCACCTCCATGGTGGGACTGGAGGACACCCCCAGGATGGCTGGACAAGCACGAGCATCTCCTCTGCTGATGGAAAGCTCCTTTGTGGTGGAAGGTGTCCCTGCCCCTGCCCCTGCCAGGGGGCTGGAACTGGATGAGCTTTAAGGTCTGTTCAAGCAGTCTGTGATCCTAGGATTCTGGGATCCTGCAGTACCATTGCCTGTGGGAATGGTGTTCACCACCTTAAGGTCTTCCTTGGCACACTTCCTGTCTGGGAGGCTGCCCACCAGCAAGAAGGGGATGTGGCCAAGGGCCTGGCCAACTTTGGGTGATGCTTTATTCCCATCTAGAAAAGGCTCTGATTTCTTTTTAGGCTGAGTAACTGTCTACAGCAGGCATTTATTTGTGTGCTTAGATATGGTGGAGATGCTCCCATGGGTGAGGTGCCTAACTGTGGTCAGCTTAAACACAGGCCAGACATGGGGCTTCAGAGGAGCTGGTGGGGAATGATGGGCTCCCTGTGTCCTCAAGCATTGAGAGTTGGGATGCTCCATCTAACACAGGGATGCTGGGGACAGGTTGTGTCCCTACAGGTCACAGTCACCTCAGTACCCTGGACCTCTCAACGTTAAAACTGCCAGGCTGGACGGGGCTTGGAGCAAGCTGCTCTAGTGGAAGGTGTCCCTGCCTGTGGCAGGGGTTGGAGCTGGAGGAGCTTTCAGGTCCCTTTAACCCAAACCATTCTGGGATTCTATGAAAGCTTGGTTTTTTTGAAAGCTTGGTATAAGTAATGCACATAAGCAGGAGTAAGGAGCACCCTCCCCTCATGCTGGAGACTTTCCTGTAGTGTGTGAAAGCCCAGATGAGCTCACTGGTCTTCATAGGTCTTTCAGTTCCACTATGTCCCTGTGCTCTTGCAGTGGAGGTGTTGAGCATCACCTGCAGGTATTCCTGGCAGGTCTGGTTTATTTCCATCCTCAGTGCCGCCGCCACCCTTCTCACCTGCTTCAAAGCTTGTCTCTGGCTTGGCCAAAGCCTCCTGCGCCTCTGTGCCGCAGTGGGGGTTGCTGCCCTTTTGTTCTGATGACCTCAAGTCAAAACCTTCCCGCTGCTCTCATCTCAGAGGGTTTAGAAAGCTCAGATGTTTGGGTTTTACTGTTGTCTTTTCCCCATGCCTCAAAGCCCTGACCTCAGCCCATCCGTGCTCTGCTTCTCTGCGCAGCAAGGCTGCAGCTGAGTAAAAGGATGAAATTCCTGTGGATGCTCACGGATAAGTTTGACACTAAAGTGTTTTCAAGCTGCTGCCATCATCCGGGAACTGAGTCTTGGTGGTGTTGTCCCACAGTCATCACGGGGGCAGTTTGCAGACCCCATAGTGGGCACGGGGGGATGCTGGACCCTTGCTGCTGGGGCTGGGCTCTGCTGCAGGACTGGAGGAGATGCCTTGGGTCAAGCTCAGATTTCGCAGGTATCTTTTTTTAATGATTATTATAATTCTGGTTGTTTCTTGAGGGGAAGCTGCAGCTGAGGAAACAGGCAGCACGTTCCTCCGGCCCAAGGAGCTAACATGTGCCCTGTTGGAAAATTCATTCCTTTGGAGGCTGCAGTTAAGGATCTGCAAAGGATGAGGACAGGACAAGCCGTAGCAGTGTAAAGCATTGTCACATTTTCCATTGTGTGGAGAATGCCCTGGCCCTGGGAAGCACCTGGGCACAGGCCCTGCTGTGCTCACCCATTGGCTCAGCATTGCTCTTGCTCCTGATAAACCTGGGGAGACATCACTGAGCTTGGTGGGAGATGAGTACACCATAAGGGTGACGTAGGGCTCTACAGTGCCAAGCTGGGCCCTTGCGTTTGCTTAGCATCCACTGGATTGGCAGGAGGAAGCTAAAGTGCTCCCCCACAAGAAAGAGTCATGAGCATATTTACGGGTCCTTTAGCCCTGCAGATGTTTCAGGGTGATGGGGGGCTTCTTTTCCTTCTGTCTGCTATTTAATGAGAATTAAATAGGAAACTGCCAACATCTTTGCTTTGTTTAGTAAAAAAAATGGGGGAAAAAAGAAAACCACTTCCTGCGTTTTCCATGGCTCTAAAGTTAATCCCAACAGACAGCTCAGGTAGGCCCGCAGTTATTTCTATGGCACGTTCCTTTGGGAGACCTCTTCCCAGTTGCTTCTCCTGCTGCCAAATGCTAATTATTTGGGTGAATTTTGCACACTGGGTGCTGCCGGCTCCTTCCTGACCTGCGCCTGAGGTTTGGGCTTCGCTGACAATTCCTCAGCTGTCTTTGGGAGGGTGTCTGGGGGAAGGAGGTTGTGAGGTCTGGTTTGGTTTTCTTTGGTTCCCCTCAGGTAAAACAAACAACTTGGCCCTTTTACAAAGCATCCACAAAGGAAAGATGTCTTTGCTGCTCTGGAGAGGAGCTGGAGCTGCAGCTGCTCCTGCACACCCCAGGTGGAATTAGAATCATAGGATCACAGAATCAACCAGGCTGGAAAAGCCCTTTAAGCTCATCCAGTCCAACCATTCCCAGCACTGCCCAGGCCACCACTAACCCATGGCACTGAGGCCTCGTCTCCACGCTGTGTGAACACTTGCAGGGACGGTGACTGCAGCCCTGCCCTGGGCAGCCTGTTCCAATGCCTGAGCACCCTCTGGGGCAGGAATTGTTCCTCAGCTCCATCTAAACCTGCCCTGGTGCAGCTTGAGGCCGTTTCCTCTTGTCCCATCCCTTGTTCCTTGGGAGCAGAGCCCAGCCCCTCCTGGCTCCATCCTCCTGTCAGGCACTTGTAGGGAGCCATCAGGTCGCCCCTGAGCCTTCTCTTCTCCAGACTGAACCCCCTAGAATTAGGGTTGTTTAGAACCCAGTTTGGGATGTCTCCCCTTGGCAGAGCATGGGTGAAGTTCAGACCCCAGTCACAGGGGGGTGGCTGTGTACAAATAAGTAAATGCATTTAAATTTAAAGCCTTTTTCCCCCTGGGGAGGGCTTTGGTGGTGGATGGGGGGTTCCTGGCACCCCTGTCCCGCACTGAGCCTCATGCCCACAGGAGCAGGTCTGAGTGTGATGTATATAGATGCAAATCCAAGCAGTTTGAATGATTGTTTTTAATCATCATTTAAGTGATCAGGCAGAAAGCCCACGCTGAAATCTTCCCAAATCTCATTTAACATTTTTATGGGTTTCAGTTATTTTTGTGTTTTGCAGTAGCTGTTGAAATGTTGGGGGTTTCTCCCAGTATAGTGTAGCCCTTTCTATAAACATAGGTTTCTCGGGTCAGTTGTACATCTGCTTCCCTCCTCATTTTTGTCACTTTATGCTGTTAGGAGATGTTGACTGAGACATTCCTTATTTATCACATGATTTACTTTTCGCTTACAACTTGAGGAGCATATGGCCAGAAACCACATTCTGCTTCGTGCTTTTTAAAGATATTTATTAGCATTAGTTAAACAAAACTATCTAAAACATACCCAACCCGTACAAAAGCAGCTTTAGGGAATCATATTTTGAATTGTAAATTATTTTATGTGAGAGATTGTATGGAGGATTATGCAGCCTGTGTTGCAGAGCCCCGGCTCTGGCAGGCAGATGCAGACCCTGCCCCTCTGCTTTTAATTATAAATGAAGAAGTCACTGAATTAAATTACCTGGGTAAACCAGCACACAGGAGAGTTCTCTTTGCCCTTGCTAAAGAGGCTGCTTCATCGAAAGCTGCTCCGACCCATCTGGGCACGTTCTGGTTGCTGGTGGCTAAATGGAGATTTCCAGCAATTCACTGCTTTGACTTGCTTATAGTATTTGTAGTCCTTAAATACCACTGCTTAGAATTTCATAGAATCACAGGATCCAAGACTGGTTTGTGTTGGAAAGGACCTTAAAGCTCCTCCAGCTCCAACCCCTGCCACGGGCAGGGACACCTTCCACTAGAGCAGCTTGCTCCAAGCCCCTGTGTCCAACCTGGCCTTGAACACTGCCAGGGATGGGGCAGCCACAGCTTCTCTGGGCACCCTGTGCCAGCGCCTCAGCACCCTCCCAGGGAAGAGCTTCTGCCTAAGAGCTCAGCTCAGTCTCCCCTCTGGCAGGTTAAAGCCATTCCCCTTGGCCTGTCCCTACATCCCTTGTCCCAAGCCCCTCTCCAGGTTTCCTGCAGCCCCTTTAGGCACTGGTGCTGCTCTAAGGTCTCCCCTTCAGGAGCCTTCTCTTCTCCAGGCTGGACCAGCCCAGCTCTCTCAGCCTGTCACAATGCCATTATAAAAACTAAGAAATAAGACAGGAAGGAGAGATCAGGCCAGGCAGAAACACACAGAGTGGGGAAGGTAAGCAAAAAAAAAGAAGTAAATAATAAATTTGCTTCTTGGCCCCGTTAGGTGCTGTGCAGTTGGTCGGTGCTGGTCAGGAACCGCAGAGGCATCAGTCACCACATCATTTATTTCCAGCAATTCATTCATTCAACTCCAAATACAAATATGAAAAGGAACACGAAATGAATTACATGCATGATCCTTCACGGAGTGATTCTTGCGTTGGGTTGGGCGGTAAATCACACCAGAGGCCCCAGCTAACACGTGTGTCTAGCCAGGAGTAAAATATGGCATCAGGACATCGAGATGCTTCATATTTGGGGAATATGATCCCTGCAGGACGTGTTCCCAAAATTAATTTATCTGTATGGAAATTCTTTTAGATGGAGGATGAATAACTTTGCAATCGCAGACACCTTTGAAAAGTTGAGGTTGGCTCCGTGTTTCCCAAACTGATATATTGGGTATTTTTGGTAATAATTTTGGTTTAATATCAATTTAGGTTTAATAGTAATTTAGGTCTAATAATAAATTAGGTCTAATAATAATTTAGGTTGAATACTTCAGGTGCTAATTTTTGGTAATATTTAGGTACCGCTCGGTGGTGTGGCTGGAGTGGTCCTAGAGGTGATGTGAAGGCAGCGTTGAGGTTGTGCCTGTAGCTTTGCACTTGTGGCTTTCAGGAGCTCTCATCCAGGTGACCTGCGTATTCCATGGGTGATTTTCATGTGGAATTACAAGTTCAGGAGCCTGAGCACTTTTCCTGCCATTGGGGAACAGGGTTTGCGGGGTGGGTTGTGCAGGAAGCTCTTTGAAGGGACGGGAATTGCTGCATTCCCCATCTCTAGGGGTCTGGGATAACACCGATGCCCCGCGAGGTTTCTGCCCTGGCTCTGTATTAAATCTCCATTTTCCTACTTTATTTTTTTTTCCCTTTTTTTTGGTACACCCAGATCTAATCTTCTAGAAAATGCCCCGAAGGTTTGAGCAATCTCCCAGTTGCAGGAACCCATAAAGCTCCTTTTTGAGGGTTTTTTTTCCATTGTGTAACCATGACAAATCATTAATTTTTGATTGATTGCTTTGAATTATGGGTGCTCTGACATCCTTTCTGTAGCTGAACAGCTGTATAACAAATGAACATATCAGTGCTCACAAAAGATTGGAGATCTAACAGAAGCAATTACATTGTCAGCTCCTCCCTTCTGGCTTTTACCAGGCAATGGAGGGAGGAAATTTTTGAGCAGAAATTCCTCAAGTGGCTAACAATAATAATAATCATCATCAAAAAATTCCTTTCTGTAATTGAATTAGATTTTTATCTCTTCATTTCCAGTGGATTTCTCCAGCCTTCAGCAGCCAGGATGAGTCTCAGCTTTGGGCAACTTGGGAGAATCCCTTTGAACAAAATTTCATGTGAAGAACTCAAAAAAGAGAAAAATGAAATTGCAATTTTTGGTTGCTATTCCTTTAAGATTCCCAAATTGCAGCAGTGCACTAACTGTGACCTCCATAACTTTTAAATTAAGAATTTATGCTGGCTTGAAATTTATGAAATATTTCAACATGAAAGAAAGCCTTTTTCCCTCAGGAAAATTGAGCAATAAATCACAGCGCTCTCGATTTACTGCCCTAGAGCCAGGCAAAGAGAGGAGGTTTTCATTCCTCCCCCCTTCATTCTGAAAAAAAAATAGCAAAAAAAAAAATGTAATCATCGAAGACAGCTTCGCTGCTGTCCTCCCACTCTCCAGAATTTTTAATTTCAGCTGTTTCTGCTTGGATTTATTTCCAATATTCCTGCTCGGCTTTTCAATTTCCTCAGTTATTAAATTTTAATTCAGTGCATTAGCATTTAAATTAAAAAAGGGTTTATTTTATCGAAATCGCTGGCTGGCCCCCATCCTGCTGCACATGAATTGCCTGGTTCTGCCATTTGCACAAAATGTGAAACGCAGCTCATATCTTTTAACTTGTATTTGCACAATTTCAGAAATAAAAATTCTGGGTTTTGGAATAATATTGGCTTTCCAAGGAAGCCTCCCAGTGCAGAGCCGGGGGAAGGAGGAGACAAGGAGGAGCCCCTGGTTGCTCCCTGCTCAGCCCCCTGGAATGGCTCAGAGGGGCTCGATTAGCAAACGCCTTGCTAATGAAGGGAGGTGGCCCCTCTGATCCAGCAGTGGGGCTTCGCCATCCACCTCGGATGGGATCGGCTCTTGGATGTCCATCTTGGCTTGGACACAGCACTGGGCTTGGCTATTTCTGCCTTATTTCCCTGCCGCAAACTGCATGTTTTTGCATAGGAGGGGTCATTAGACATTGGTAAAGTGCCCTAAAATAACTGCAGGAGAGTAACGAGGGGGAATCCGCTCCGGAAGTCACCTCTGTGATGGGGCTGCATCCAAAACCCTGCGCCAGGCCCCTGCACTGGGGTTAAGCTCACAGTGTATCCCACTGCACCGAGCATGGGGCACGCGTGTAACTTGGAATGGGGAAAAAACAGGTATTTGGGTGCATTGTGCTCGCAGGAAGGATTCAGAGGGTGGTGGTGCCTTTCTGAACCGAAACAGCCTCATTTTTTGATGTCTTTTGCCCCCTTAGGCCGACGAGAGCAACAGCAGCGGGCGGAGGAGCTCTTCCAGCAGGTAGGTGGATGTTTGCTCTGCTGGGATGGGATGTGGTGGCAGATGGGGCTCTGCTGGGATGTGGGTCTCCATCCTGGGAATGGGTGGCAAAGGGTGACCACACGGGAGGGATGAGCTGGAGCTGGTAGAGCTCAGTGTCCATACACCTGGTTTTGGATTTTGCTAACAAGGCAGATGTGAGAAAGGTTAAAGATTGCTCTGGCCTTGGGGCTGCAGGAAGGTGTGGTTGGCATGCAGGATGGAGTGGAACAGGTGAATCCCCCAGCCCATGCCCACACTGGGTACAGACACCAACAGAGGATGGGGTTCTTGGATGGAGACCTTGGGCTGTGCTGTGGTGTGTGGATGAGGACCCCCCTGCTTCCATGCAGGAGGAGAGGAGAGAGGTGTCCCACCCCCCAGTCCCCTCTGATCCTCCTAAGGGATGTCTTTGCTGCGTCTCACTCTGGTGGGTGCAGGACATGTCAGGCTCCACGTGGGATGTGCTGAGGTTGGGTCTTGCCCTGTGCTGTAGCCTCACCCGCTATGGCATCATCATCTCCTGCTGATGCTGTAGGACACCTTAGGTTGCAGGGGTGCACTAAAGATGGTTCTTCTTGGTCCTTCTCCATCTTTGTCTGGTGGAGTCAGTCCAGAGCTGTGACAGTATGGAAGAAGGAGCAGCTTTAACTCCTTGGCCAGGCACAAACTCATGGTAGCTGGTTTCCTCTACAGAGCAGTGATGTGTCGAGTGGTGCTGGGGAGGTGATGGGAGCCAAGAGCAAAGCACTGCTTTGGGGATATTCGCATTTACCTGGTCCCACATGTGCTCAAAGCTGATTCCTGTTTGTCTGCCATCCAGAAGTGAAGTGGCAAATTCACCTCCTAGGTTCAGAAGGTTTTGTGTTAAACAGGTGAAGATGTAGGAGGTCAGAGGTGCCAGGCTGGAAACAGCAATGCTGAAGATGTACCAGAGAGGGGAGTGTGTAGCCTGGGAAGGGGATCAGGCTGCAGCATGGAAACATCCATGCGGGT
Organism: Pezoporus flaviventris; assembly: GCF_033815535.1. NCBI lineage: Eukaryota > Metazoa > Chordata > Aves > Psittaciformes > Psittacidae > Pezoporus > Pezoporus flaviventris. The sequence continues at coordinate 1,273,156 of NW_026892702.1, read as the reverse complement.
TGGAGAAGAGGGTAGAAAAGTCAGGGAAGTGCCATCACGTGGTGAGATGATGCACAACTTGTTGGGAGAACCACCGAGCACCTCAGGCACATTTGTGGGTTACATCAGCATGGATGGGACACAGTGGACAAGAGAACACCAGAGCCAGTTCAGCTGCCATGGAAAAGAGCCATCATGGTATGTGGGGCTGGCAACACCTCCATCAGCATCACCTGCCCATTCCTCAGCAGAGGACACAGCAGCATGGGCAGCCCCTTAACACTGCAGTGGCACAAGCAGAGGAGCTGTGATGGTGTGGCAGAAGCCACTTATCCCCACACTGGTGTGATCGGCGCAGAGCAAGACCACCACTGGTGCACCCAGACAGGGTGTGCTGGCTGCTGCTGCAGGGCTGGGCACTGCTCTCCTGCTTTGGCAGGTCACCAGCACTGCATGGAGCAGACCCTGGTGAGACACGAGACTTTTCAGCTCTGGGGCCCCAAGCACAAGAGGGACTTGGAGCTGTTGGAGCGAGGCCAGAGGAGGCCATGGAGATGCTGCGAGGGCTGGAGCAGCTCTGCTCTGGAGCCAGGCTGAGAGAGCTGGGCTGGGGCAGCCTGGAGAAGAGAAGGCTCCTGAAGGGGAGACCTTAGAGCAGCTCCAGTGCCTGAAGCGGCTGCAGGAAAGCTGGAGAGGGGCTTGGGACAAGGGCCTGTAGGGACAGGCCAAGGGGAATGGCTTTAACCTGCCCGAGGGGAGCACCATCACTCCCCTCTGGCTTTGCCTGCCTTCTCCACATCTGGAGCTGCATTTCACTTCCTCCCTTTTGTACTGCCAGTGATAGCATCTCTCTGCTAAACCTTTGCCAGAGCACCTTCCTGATCGCTCTGGAGACTTGGAAGTGCTACTGAAGTGTTATCCCTCAGGTGAAACACATCCTCCCATGTTAAATGCTCTCTCTTTCTTCCAATCTCCGAAATGCTGCTGTGAGTCATCCCCTCATCTCCTGCTGCTGGATGTGCACTGGGTGCTCCCCCCCACAACACCCCTGGTCCTTACCCGTCATTCCGGCCCCACTGCTCAGTGTGACAGGGTGAAATTACCCTCATCACATGCCACTTGTGGTACAGCAGCACTGCCCCGTGTTGAATGGTGCCTGCTGGGTTGGGCTCAGCAGCAGGGAGCAGTGCCAGCGTAGGATGTCTTATGGAGAGGAAAACTCTTGTCCCAGTATTGGGGTGGCTCAGCAGTTCTCACTCTTGGGATTCTGGGAACTAGCCTGAACTAAGTGCTGGGAGGATGCCTGGTCAAGGAGAAGCGAGCCAGGCATCTCATCCTGCCCCTAAATTCCTCATACTGACTTCTAACTCAGGTCTGCAGCACTCTCCAGAGGGTCTTACAGAGCAGGTGGGTCAGTGCATTCTACATGTGGGAGCTGACCCTCCAGGGTGTCCCTTGTGGATGTTCTCTCTCCCTGGGCTCAGCTCAGCACCCGAGCATCCTCCTGGAGCTGTGGCCTTCCTGACGGCAGGTGCCCCAATTCCACTGAGCTCCCAGTGGGGCAACAGAACTGCATCCCATGGTGGCTGCCGCTTTGTACATCCATAGAGGTGCTGGGCTGGCCATCACCTTTTTCTCTTAGAAAAGTAGAAACAAAATCCACTCACATCTGCCTGCCTGCAGAGAAGATGGTCAAAACCAGGACAATGACCAAGGCTGTTGAGGAAAAATTAAATAGAATAAAAGTGCAGTACTTGGAGAAAGCTGTGTCAGTGGCTGGAGGCTGAAACGTGGCTTTGACAAAAGATCTTTGGTAGCTGGAGATGCCAGCTAGATGTTTTTCAGAGTTGCTCTTGCGTGGAACTTGCAGTAGTTGCAAACCATTGAGGAAGCTTTTAAAGATTAATTTGCATCAGTATCAAAACAAAAGCAAAGTAAGTTTGCCAGGACACCTTTCTGTGTGGCATACTCCAGCATTCTTGATCAGAAAGCGGTGACCGCAGCATTGGGTCAATCCTGGTTTTACTTATTTATTGTATTGAAGTGGTTTTATTCTGTTTCAAGTGGATGTTTCAAGCTCTGAAGATGCAGGATTTGTATGATCTTCTCACCCCCACAGTTGTTTGCTGCCTTTGAAATAACACGGCTCAGCACATGCAGCTAAGAGTTAGTGGTGACAGATTGTGCTCACCATTCTCCTGCCTTATTAAGTGCTGTGTGGTTCCTGTACTGCACTAATGCTTATTAATGGGAACTGTTAAAAAGTGAAGAGAATTATTAGGAGCATAGAAAAAGCCCTTCCTTCAAGGGGGCTGGAAGAGAGATGGCTGTTTGCCTTGGAGGAGGTGACAACTAAGAGACAACCTGACAAAGCTGTGTGTGTTTTTGAACACTCCAGAAAAGGTAGATCAGAGGCTTCCTTCTTCCATTTGCAAGGGAAAAAGAGACAGTCGACAAAATTAAAAGGCAGCAAATTAAAGGCAGCAAAAAGGCAGGATTTTGCCTTGTGTGATGGGCAGTTAGTGTTGGAGCGTGTTGCCAAGAGTTGGGTGCTCGAGTGGGGCTTGGAGGTCTCAACTGGACAATGGCATCAGGAGGTGATATGGGCTCCTGTGGATGAAGCACATTGCCTGGGGACCAGTGACCTTGCTCCTACCTACTGGGAAGTTTCTTGAAGCTTTTTCTGAAGCCCCTTCTGCACATGGTGAACCAGGTTTGGTTTCTGTGAGTGTCTGGGACAGTCCTGGAGGGCTCGGCAGGACTAGAGCATGTGTGGGAGCAGCATCAGGAGCTGCAGAGCTCGGGGTAGTCATTGGGAGTTGTAAAACTAACTACTTACCAGTAATTAATGTCAGCATTCAGATGGTGGGCTCTGGATCCTGACAAGAAATAATTGAAAACCCAAATGTGCAATTATGTCTGACAAGCAGCGTGTGCTTTTCTTGGTCACCAGAGTCTTGTGTAGTCATGTGTTAGACACGGTTTTATATAATTATTATTGTTTATATGGTGGGTGTCAGAGGAAGGAAGAATTTGAGTTTCAAGTCCTCTGTTGGCTATTTATTTTAAAGTCATTAGATTTGTTTTCAGACTTAACTACACTTAATGTGCGAGACTCCTGCTGAATAAATCAGACCCTGATATAGGAACTGCATCTGTTTGCAGAGGGAACGGAGCCAGCTGGAAGCTCAGCTCCGTCTGCAACAGGGCTGTCACCAGCCGGGAACCCGCTCGCAGCACAGATGTAGCTGTGCAGAAAAGCAGGCTCTGCTCCCAAGAGGAGCTGAAATCCCAGACCTTCTGGGATTATGAGCTGGCTCTGAGGGCATGGATGGGTCTTAACTTCATTACAGCATTAACAGCTCTGTGGGAGAACCAAAGAACCATAGATTGGTTTGTGTTGGAAGGGAGTTTAAAGCTCATCCAGCTCCGACCCCTGCCACGGCCAGGGACCCCTTCCCCTAGAGCAGCTTGCTCCAAGCCCCTGTGTCCAACCTGGCCTTGAACACTGCCAGGGATGGGGCAGCCACAGCTTCTCTGGGCACCCTGTGCCAGCGCCTCAGCACCCTCCCAGGAAAGAGCTTCTGCCTAAGAGCTCATCTCAGTCTCCCCTCTGGCAGGTTAAAGCCATTTCCCTTGTCCCAAGCCCCTCTCCAGCTTTCCTGCAGCCCCTTCAGGCACTGGAGCTGCTCTAAGGTCTCCCCTTCAGGAGCCTTCTCTTCTCCAGGCTGACCCAGCCCAGCTCCCTCAGCCTGGCTCCAGAGCAGCGTCTCTATGGCCTCCTCTGGACCCCACCAATCTGCCAAATGCCAGAGCCTCGGTGGGCTTTGAATGGTATGAGGTGGGAAACGTCCCTTTCTGGAGCCATGAAGTACTGAGAAGTCATAGCTATAATGTCTTCAGTTACCAGGAAATTGTTTTCCATGGGTCACTCTCCTGGGCACCTTGGGCTTGTTCCGAGAATGGTGTGGAGCCTTGTAGCTTGTTTATGTTAAGCCCCTGTGTATCTCCACAGCAGGACATCTGCCACCTCATTTGTATCACTCCCCAGCTGCGGAGTTTTCCCAGTCCCAAGGTCCTTTCTCCTTTTCTGTCCATCTTTTCCTGTTGCTTGTTTTATCCCATTCATCTCGTGCTGTGCTGTGCCGCACTGCTGCTGGCAGGTCGCTGCCATGGTCCAGCGCAGGCTCATGGACCTGTGGCCATTTGCAGCCAGTTGTCACTCCCTCAGTCATTTCTTAGTCAAGCAAGGCAAACCTCTTCCACCGATATAAATAAACCCTTAATCTATTCTCTTTGTTTTTCCCTGAATTTCTTTGTCTCTGTTGACATTTCCACGCTAGGAAATGTGAACACGCCGGCAGCTATTCCATTATCATCTTATATTTCGTTTTTAACCTGCATCATTTGTATGTCACAGTTTTTATCTGACTGAAGTCTTTTAGCTTTTGGCAAGCAGAGCGCATTTGGTTTTTGTTGGATAAGCCAAATTTGGTTTGTATTTGGTTAGACTTTCCTCTTCAAACCGTCCCCAAGATATTCCTAATAAGGACTGGAGGGAATTTGTTTTGCTAATACCTTAGGAATTCTTTGTGGCTCTTGACTATTGTTCTGGTTTGTATTTTAATGTTTCAGGTCTAGAGGAGAGGCAGCCTGGCTTGGTTCTTAGTTCTCCTTTTCAGAAGGATTTGATGCTGTTGAGCATCACTATGCAGTGAATGCACCATGAAATTCCAGTTGCTGCCAAGAAAGGTTGTGTGGTTTAGACCAAGATAGTTGGAAAAATTAACTATGCTGCTTTTGTTTCTTTGCACAATTAGTGTGATGTCCGCCCAAATCTTGATTTGGAGCAAGAGCCTCTCAGCCTTTGAGAATTGCACATCCCTCCTGGTTAGCTTCAGCTTACTTGGTCACTTTAAAAGTGATCAGTGTGGCTAAGAAATCTGCGGCCAAGAGGAGATCCACCAGCGTTGTGAAGAGCACCAGCCAAGGACACAGCCTATAGGACCATGGACAAAACAAGTATAGATTTTTGAAGTAACACTTGCAACGCAGCAGTGACCTTAAAGTCCTTAAATCATGAGGTTCACAAGAGCATATTGCAGAGGAAGATGCCCTGAAGCTCCAACCAGTTTCTTCTTTCTGTTCTTCAGCAAGTCTTCACTCCTCTACCCACTGATGGAGGAAGGAGTTCCCATTCCCTAAAATAACTTCAGCGAATGAGTGAACAGGTTTTTCCTATAACATTTGCTTTCAGAGGTTAAACCCACACTCTGAGAATACACAACCTCATCTTGGAAAGTGGGAGTTGTGAAGAGAACTGAAATCTCTTGGGGGAACAGGAGTGACCGTGAACTCCTTGTGACCAAGTGACAGTTTGGGTTTCAGACACATGCAGCAGGATCTGCTGCCACAGAGTGTTATCAAACTTCATCCTGCTCCAGTAGCCGTGCTTTGAAATGCGGACACGTTCCCAAATGTCCTGGAAAGAGTCAAGAATTAAAAGCCATATTTTAGTGTGTATAAAACATACATTAAGGAAGTATGGTTGGTTTGCTTCATTCAAGAGGCAACAGAAGAGGTATTTTCTATTCTATGAAGATAAGATTCCCATTAACAGGATCTTTTTTCCAGCAAACCAATGGAGGGAGGCAGCAATCCACACTGGAAACACAGTGCCTGCTTTGGAAAACAGTTACTCAGATGAGGGACCCACGAATGTGATGGTCACTCCAGCACTTTATGCACCAAAATCAAGACAACCCTATAAGAAGCACCGGCTCAAGCTGCAGGTGCACTTTTGACAGAGGAGCAGCTCTGTGTGCGGTGACACAGGAGGTTGAGTGGGATGAGTAGGTTGGTCCCTTTGGCTTTCAGGCTATGAGGGAGTATCTGAAAGCCGAAGCAGAAGGCATGGAGACCACAATCATAGAATCATAAATCCCAGCCTGGTTTGTGTTGGAAGGGACCTTAAAGCTCCTCCAGCTCCAACCCCTGCCACGGGCAGGGACCCCTTCCACTAGAGCAGCTTGCTCCAAGCCCCTGTGTCCAACCTGGCCTTGAACACTGCCAGGGATGGGGCAGCCACAGCTTCTCTGGGCACCCTGTGCCAGCGCCTCAGCACCCTCACAGGGAAGAGCTTCTGCCTAAGAGCTCATCTCAGTCTCCCCTCTGGCAGGTTAAAGCCATTCCCCTTGGCCTGTCCCTGCAGGCCCTTGGCCAAAGTCCCTCTCCAGGTTTCTTGTAGGTTCCCTTTAGGTGTTGGAAGAAGGAAGGTACTCAGCTGTAACACTGGAAAAAATCAGTTCCTTCTTTCTTCTAACCCTGAACTTGAAAATCTTTTTGCCTGGTAGTGTCCCTTGAGATCTCCCTGAGGAAGGTCACTGGGCTGCTCCTCTGGTTCCTGACCTGCTCCTCCTCCCTCCTCCTGGTGTACAATACCTATGCAGCTGGGCTGCTCCAGGGAGCAAATGACAGCTGTGGGGAGGTGGTTCAAGGCCACCACAACTGATTTATCAGACAAGCAGATTTTCAGTGCACATCTTCCTTTTTCTGTCCCTGCTTGTATCATCTCCATGTAAAACAAGAATTGATGTGTATCTATGCTGTCTGTTCTACTTCCTGTAGCTGCAGTCATGGCAGGAACCCTCTTTAAAACCATGGCAGCATCTAGAAATTGAGCCCAGTTTCAGGCTTCCCCCTTTTTTTGCTTCCCTTCCTTTCTGACAGCAGAGGCCTTCTGATTTAGCCTGGGACCAGCCAGCTGGGTTCTGCAGAGCATGTTCCTTCAGGTGCCCACTGCATGGTCCTCATTACTGTGCTCTTCTGAACGTCTTTCATCCTGCAGACCAGAAGAGTGAACCAAGGACTGTATGAAAGTGTGTTTCAAGGTGTAGGTGGACACACATCTCTTGTGCTGGGTATCACCATCATTGGTGTTACCAAGTCTGTCTCTGGTTCGTCCAGCTTGAGTGGTGTCCAGGAAGACCCTGAAGATGCTCCACGTTTGCTGCTGGAGCGGAAGAGCTGTGTTTGTAGGTGTTGGTTCACAGCAGGGTGTCCTCCTCCACCTTTGTTTGCTTTTCCTCTCCTTTTGAGGAGAAAACACACAGGAGCTGACACTGGAGACTGGTCTCACTGATCTCACTTTGCCTCTCCCCAAAAGCTCAGCAGGATGTGTGCTGTAAAAATAGCCCCATTAGAAGCCATCTGAGTCCGTATGCAACCACAGATCACTCAAAAGGGAGCTTGGAGCACGCGTGTTTCTGTTGCCGTCTTCAGAGAATTACATGACAAATTATTCCTAGCTGGAAGAAATGTCCTTTTCTAATTGGGGTTTTTTCTCATTCTTTCAGAAGGGAGGAGTGTGTGTGTTTTTTAAGTAGCTTTTAGTCACTTTCATTATTTATGAGGATGCTACTCCAGATCAGAAAAAGCAAACTGCAAATGTGACTTTCTTCTGGCTGCAGCAGCTGACGGGGCCCATTTGCTTTCAGTTGCTGCCAGTTCCGCTTTTCCCAGCCAGAACAAAGTGCTCTCCAAGGATGAAAACGGCACCATATTGCAGCTCCTCGGCTTACATCCCTTTCTCCTTGCCTCCTTCCACAGGGGACTGGCTGGAAGGTGGCCACTGGCTTCATGGTGGAGTGTCACTGTGCAGAGGGTCGTTTCCTTTCTGTCCTTCCATCTGGAAGAGCTTCCTGCCTTGCTCCTTGCATTGATGCTTGTGAGGCATCATCCAGTCTACTCAGCTTTATGGCCAAAATTGCACTTACGGCGTGGTCATTTGCTCATACTATCTTGCCGCATCAGTGCTAAAGCCTCGGCCCTTCATGGGTGTAGGACCAAGGGAAGCTGGGCCAAAATGGGTCCAGGAACTCACTTTACCCCCACTTTTCCAGTTCCCCATGACGAGTCTTCATCGAGGCCTCCTTAATCTCTTCTGCCTTCACATATTTGTATTTGACATGAAAGTGGCCGTAACATCATCGAAAGATGAAAGTGTGATGATCAAAGGAGGCAGCTGTGTTGAAATGAGATTGTGAGATGGCAGAGCTGGTAATACAGTAATTGGCTACGTGGCCTACTTAGTCACAGGCGTGAGACATGCAAGTGCAATGTTTGTTTGCATCTTTAATGTTTAAAATCCATAGAGTCTGTCCTGGCAGATGAGACGGCACCTCACCTGCAGCCCAGCCAGGCACACCACTGAGGGACAGTGTGAGCAGCGCGTGATCCCAAGGCTCCTGCCTCCCCTCCTCACAAGGAAGAGGCTCTTGGATTGCCAAGCTCCACATCTCAATAAGAACATGATATTAAAAGTAAGAGAGGTTGGTATTCTGCAGGAAAGCTCAAAGACAAGGAGAAGGTGGTAGATGCACCCTGTGGAAGGAGACAGGGTTTAAGCAGATGTACCCATGCACATGTTTCTCTGAGAAGCTTTCGTCTTGTGCAAACAGTGCTTTGCTTGAAGAATGTCCTCTTTCCAGGGAACATCATGCCATGGATGGGAAATGCAGGTTGGACCTGCAGAGGGAACTGCAGCTGATCACAAGGCCACACTTGAACACTTAAAATTGCATTGTTTCATGCAGGAAGGTGATGGTGTGAGGCTGGGACCTGTGTTCAGAGCCACCATGAGAGGGATGGCTGCAGGTACCCAGGGTGGGACCTGACTCATAGAAGGTTCTCACTTAGTTCCTGTGTGTACGTTCTGGATCTGCTGCTGCTTTATCTTCATCTCTAGTTGTCAGCTCTTTGCAGTGCTGCAGCGTAATACAACACTGAGCAAGTGCAGTGTCATGGGCTCACAAGGGATACAACATCCAAAGACCAAAGGGCTGCTAAAGAAACGATGGTCACCTCTCTTGGGTCAGTGCATCTTCTGGCTCAATGGACACTATGGTGAATGCTGTCTTCTGTTAGCTCTTTTATAAGAGCAAGTAGTGACAGGACAAGGGAGAATGGCTTTAAACTGACAGAGGATTTAGAGATATCAGGAAGAAGTTCTTCCCAGTGAGAGTGATGATGAGCTTTAAGGTCCTTTCCAACCCAATGCATTCTGTGATTCTGAGTGGAACCTGCCTCTTCTGTAGCTGTGCATGTACCCCTCTCCATCCCATCTGAACTTCTCCAGTGTCAGTAATTTCCTTTTCTTTCCTATTTTGCTCCATGGTTTTAGTATTGTTTCTCCAGCCAAACCAGGAGCTTCAAACTCTGCTGTCCCATGAGGATTGTTCCTTCAATCCCCTACACCCTGGGGACAATCACACCATCACCTCGGCAGCTGAACTTCAGGGGCAGGAAGCCTGGACTGATCCTAGTTTTGCTCTAGCCACAGGAGTGCTTTGGAGGCTGTAAGGATGGAGGTGAGGAAGATGTTCTCCAGGTGCAGGGAAGGTAGGAAGGGTCCATTGCCTTCACCTGCTCAGCAGGAGCTAATGATGCTCGTCTTGTGTATCATATAAAGCAATCAGAGCCTCCTGGCTCCTCTGTCCCCTGCAGAGCACATCCAGAGGAGAAAGAAGGAGGGATGGAGCTGTGCTGCTGTTTGATTGTGTTGATTTTAAGGTATTCTGCAAAGCCATAGTGTTCCTCTGGCCATTGAGCTGGAGAGAGTCTGCAGTTGAAGTTTGGCTAAAGCCTGGCATCAGCCAGTGGCTGGAAAATCTCTGCAGGGTATGGAATAATGAAAATGATGTGAGAACAGCTCTTCCTTCTTCAGTGAAACAGCAAGGGACATGAAAAAGGTCATCAGAACTGCTCTCAGGTGGTGTGGGACTGATTCTGGCCTGGTGCAGGTCAATGGCAAAGCAAAGCTTGCATTCTGGGATGACATTCCTGCATTTTGGCTGGCAGAGGATGGGTGCCAGGCCTGTGAGACGGGATGTGGCTCATGCAATAAAACACTGGCCCCTTGGGGTGTCAGCAGAGGATGTACTGTGGTAGAAAGGGGCAGGAGCTGGGTGCAAGGAGAGGATATGCTGAGACACGGTTGTGAGCCCCTGAAGATACATGTGTGTGCAGACAAGTACAGCTTTATATATAGTTGTATTTCTGTATATATAGAGAGAATAAATACGTACATACAATCTGGACAGCAAATCACGTGGTGCTGGGCTGAGTGGTGCTCACTGGTGCTCAGTGGCAGTGCTGTACCCATCTGTACCCATTCTGTATCCTGGATACATCTGCTGCCTTCATCTCTCCTAGAAGGTATCTGAAGACAGAGAAGGGCTCTATTTAGTGTAAAATTGTTGTAAAACTCCAGTGGTGCTATATTATTTTAATGGGTTTGCTTACTTTTTTTGGGGGGAGGCTCAGCAAGCTCCTTTCAGGGCTTCTGTGCTATGCAATGGTGCAGGAGGTTGTGAAAGTATTTGGGACTGGTGTCCAAAACGTACAGCAGGTACCTGCTCAGGCTTATGACCCATGGGGCAATGGCAGAGGAATAGTGTTGCTTTCAGTTGGTGTTTGCAGGGTTAGGTCCCACCCAGGAGCAGGCAACTCAGCCAGGAAGGTACTTTCCTGGCAGAGATGGATCCAGAGTCAATGTGTGTGAAGAGCAATGTTCTTGAGGGTCCATTGGTCTGGTCTAACGTTTATATACTCCTACAGCCTCAGGCCATCAAGTCTGACCGGTGCACATCTGCACGGAGCCCAGTAACCCAGGGCCAGGCAGGTACTCTGGGTGTGACGACTTGGAGAGCTTTGTTCTCCCTGAGCACATCCTTTGGAAAATGGTTGTTCCAGTGGATCGCCCTCCGTGCTGATGTTCTGTGCCTCATTTCAGTTGGTTCCAGCAATGAGCTCGTACTGTGTTCTTGCCTGCCAAATGAAGGAAAGATGGTATTTTCTCCCCACGAAGATGATGGTATGCTGCCATCAAATAATCTCTCAGTCTTCCTTTTGGCATGAGAAACAGGTTGAAGTTGTTTGGTCGCGCAGAGTCAGTATCATTTCTCAGTCTCAGACCATTTCAGTGCCTCTTTTTTGAGCCAACTCCAGTTTCTCTAGTCACCTTTTAAGAACGAGCCAGTCTCACTGGGACTGGCTTCACCATGGCTGCATACAGAGAGGAAATCACCTCCTTGTTCCATCTTGGGCACATGTACCTGAAAACTGCCTTAGTCCTGTAGGTCAGAGCGGGGCTCGTGGCTGGCTGCAGCACAACCTTCCTGCTGGCATCATGGCTGAGCACTGTGGGTGCTGTTCGTGGGGGCACCCACATGCCTGGACACATTCAACTATGCTACAGCTGTTCATTGTGGGCAGAGCCAGCTTATGGAGTGATGGATCCACTGGTGCTGTTGTCCCTTTCACAGTCATTGCTCTCCACCCCTCCAGCGGTCATCCATCATTTTTAGCACCAGTGATGTTAAATTTCATTCCAGAGCATTAATAAATCATCCCACATCAATCATTTATCTGAAGGGGGCCTATAAGGATGCTGGGGAGGGACCATTCATTAGGGACTGTAGTGACAGGACAAGGGGTAATGGGTTAAAACTGAAACAGGGGAAGTTTAGATTGGATATAAGGAAGTTCCTTACTGTAAGGGTGGTGAGGCACTGGAATGGGTTGCCCAGGGAGGTTGTGAATGCTCCATCCCTGGCAGTGTTCAAGGCCCGGTTGGACAGAGCCTTGGGTGACGTGTGAGGTGTCCCTGCCCATGGCAGGGGGGTTGGAACTTGATGATCTTAAGGTCCTTTCCAACCCTAACTATTCTATGATTCTATTTCAGGAGCCTTGTGGAAATGCCCCCATTCAGGAGTGATGTGCCTTGAGGCCAGCACTTTGCCTTGCAGCACATGGCCTGTTGCTCACTTCATGCCATGTTCTGCTGATTTATGTCTGAATGTGACGTGATGCAAAGCTGGGTGCCCTCGGAAGATCTTTTCTGTCCTCACCCAATTTATAATCTCCTCAGAAAGCTGTATCCTTAGCATCACTGCTAGTTGTATGAGCTTGGCTCCTGCACTGACTTCTATGTTGTTCTGTCCAGGATTGACAAGTACAGGTTGCTGAACAATCCATTTTGCCTTCACTTGAAGTACAGAGCTGGTTCTCACCTTTCTGCCTACCAGTAGGAATTGTATTGGTTTGATTGCCCTCAGGGGAGGAAGACTGTTTCCCCACCACCACCCTATTGGTTTTACTGCCTTTATCAGTGTTTTGCATTTCACACCTTGTTGCTTCAATTGATTTCCAATTAATCCCACCCTTTTCTGATTGCTGAGTGGTTTGTACTTGAGCTCCTGGCTGTTGCCTCCCTTTGGCTTTAGAATGAGTGCTGCTGACCTACGCTGCTGTTGGGTGAGATTGATGGACCTTTTGGGTATCCAATAATATTACCATAAAGACTGTCTGGTTTCAACCACATTTTCTCTATCTTAATTCATCTTTCTCGCTTGAAAAAGCCCTGTATGATTTTGGGAGCACAGCCAGGGTTGGAGTAAGTATGAGGAGGGTGGGAAGGAGTGGGGAGGCAGGTGAAGGCTAATTCTCTCTGTTTAGGGGCTATTAATTGTACATTTCATTCCATAATGAGAATGAAGGGATGAATAATAAAATACCTGGTGATGTGATGTGACTGACCCATTTTGAAATAGCAACTACATGTCTGTGTAGGAGGTTGTGCAGTAATTACTGCAGAAGATTGTTCTCTTCCTTTATCTCTCCTCTTGTCTCCATTCTCCCAGAATTACCCACTGGGCACTGCCAGCTGCAGCATTTTGATTCCTCTGCCAGCCCCATAAGCAGTGTCAGAAGCCATTGCAGGTGTTAGTTTTCTAACATTTTACTTCATACCTTGTTCTGACTTTCTACGCTCTTCCAAGCAATGGGATTTCCTTCTCTTTCACTATTGCATGGTCTAATGACTCTCATCTATAAGTTCAGCCTATTTTCCACTTTATTTTGCCTGTTACTTCTGCTTAAAACATTTTCAAACACCTTTGGCTATTCCCAGCATTTCCATGGCTCTAAATATGTCACAGTCTTTAAAATCTCTGTTTCTGGGTAGTCTCAGCTATTATAGATTTAATTCTTCAGATTTCTGCACAGACTGAACCAGCAATTATTTTAGCTTTTCACTGCATGTTGGCATTTATTAATAACCAGTATTAAGAGCAGGGAGCCCGTGATGAGTGGTGTGATGGTGCATTTGGAAAAGGAGCTACACTGAGTTATTATCTGGTCCTCATCTGTTGTGCTCAACCTCCCTCTTCCTTTTGCCACCATAGCACTTGTTCATGTCATTCTACAGCTTTGAGGTGTCCTTCCTTTACTTAAGGGGTTTTGAGTATTTATTTATTGAGATTGATTTCTCCCATGAATTTCCAGCTTTTTCCTTCCAAGATGAAAATCTTAATCTGTTTCTAAATACACTGCCCTCTGCCTTCCTCCATCCATCATAATTTCTCTTGTCATCTTTGATACTTGTATCTGTCCATAACATGATAGTCTCCCTAAATATCATTATACTGCAGACAATCCCCTTTGATCATCATTGTGTATGTTAAGTAAGGCCATACCAATACCATGGGATGCAGGGTTACTTTGAAGGGTTAAAAGAGGGAACACAAGCGTAGATCCACTCATGGAGGAGCGCATGCAAGTGGAGATAGCTCCATTTTACACGTCAGGAGAATATGGCTTTTCTTTTGCATGTATGAACTAGTCTTGATGTAATCCTTGGTCTCAGGACTAGTGGGATTGTGCTCCTGGCCTGCAAGGAACCCGATGGAATTCTGTGCTATTGGTTTATGGTCCAGTCCATGTCCGCTGCTGTTGTTTGTGAGGATTAAGGTTATTTTCATTACTAGCAAGTAGTTTTCTTACTTCTGTCTGGTTAATGACTGCCCACATATGGCAGACACACCTACCTGTACTTATTTTAAATAAACTGCATTAAATAAAAGTGCCTTTAATTAGATCCTAGTGATGAGAAAGTGAGCACTTGACGCTGAGGGTTCATGTTTTCTCCTCTTTTCCCCCCATTCAGGGAGTGCTTGAAGAGGAGCCCGCGGAGCCCGAAAGCGGAGGGCTCCGAGTCGGTGACATCTCAGTCCTCACCCAGTGAAGAGGCTGGAATGATGACTGAGGTGAAAGTGAAAACAGAGGTACCAGATGACTATATCGAAGAGGTGATCTGGCAGGATGACACCAAAGATTCCAAGAAGAACATAAAAGATGGGCCAGGAGATGTGCCTGCGGAGATCTGCGTGGTCATAGGTGGGGTCCGCAACCAGCAGACGCTCGGTAAGCAATGGGGTGGTGCACCCCATCTGTTGGTCCTCTTGAGTCCGTGGTGTGGGAAGAGGAACAAGGTTCTGGAGAGCTGAAGCTCAGCTCTGTTGGAGGGACCAGAGCCAAGATGCACATCAGTCACAGGGTCCTGCCTCTGGAGTATTGACCTTCTGCTCTGTGTTTGTATCTGGTCACCTCTAAAGAATCAACCAAGATCAGGGTAACTGTAAGAAAAAGCTTAGTATCTTCTTCTGGTGTGTGAAGTGACTTGCCCAGCAGTCACGTGCCAAACTGGTGGTGAACCCAGGGTTGGTGATAGGTGTGTTGGGCAGGATGAGGTGGTAGATGAGCAGGAACAAGAGGGAAGCCTGAGAAACAGTTGAAATGTTTGGAGGATGGTTGCTTTGTGGATGCTTTCTGTAAATAATTAGATTTAGCTCAAACCAGGTTTTATGGGTTGGTTGTTTTTCTGTTCACCAGTAACTTTGAGGGCATAATTTTGTCTTCTGGGTGTCTGCAGGGTGCCAGGTCCAAAACAGTAGTTCCTGTCCTCACCCCACCTCAAACTGTGATGAAAAGAAGCTCTTTGTGTTTTTTTTTTTTCCCTGTGGGCATCACTGTCCTGTCCTCCTGCTCCAGAGATCCTGCAGAGGCACCACTTGCTAAAGGGACTCCTCTGTTGGTTCTGTCATGGAGCAGGTCCCAGCAGTGACTCTAAGAGTGAAGGGCAGAAGTAAGAAGAAACAGCACTTGGACCATGTTCCCTTCAAAGGACTCAGGAGAAAGCTGGCTTGAGCTGCCCAGTGTTGGGGTTGGGGTTGTTTTATCTTGCAGGGGGAGAGAAAAGAGGAACCAGTGTTAGGTTTTCTCCTGGTTTCTGCTTGATCACTGCCTATGCTGTTGGAAAGAAACCCTGGAGGTATTGGTAGCTGGTCAATGTCTCGGGAGCATCATTGTCCTTCTGTTCCCCAGTAGGACAGCCACTAAGAATGGTAAGGTGGGAGGTCACTGCTGTTCATGCAGGGTGAGAACATTTGGGGAAAGCCTGGAAGTCTGAAACTGCTTCTGAATTAAAGATCATAAGATTTGGAGGAATTATTCTGTGTGTATTCAGAGTTGCTGATCCTCCACAGCTCTTGAGAGGGTGATCACTGCATGGGCAACCCTGAAATGCACAGGTGTCCCTGGTGCCCTGGGAGGGAAGGGTGGGGATGTGACCATTGATGGGAGCTTCTCCTTCAGCCATCGTCACAGCCCTTGATGAAAGCATCTGCAGCTTGGCTGTCTGCTCTGTTGGACCTCTTCTCCCCATGGCTTGTGGCTGGGCAGCATTAGCTGGGCTGCAGATGATGAGGTTGACTGTATTGTTGTGCAAAGTGGGGAGTGGGCTTTTGCTGTTGGTTGACTTGGACATTCACCAGCATGTACTTATGGAGAGCGCTGGGGACAGGCTGGCATGAAGGGGGATGTGGTTTGATGTGTAAGCACCATGGGGAGAGGGATGGCGAGCTGTGTGCTGGTTAACAAGTGGTGGTTGAAAGCTGTAGAAAGTAAACTGGAGAACTACTATTGGGAAGGGCCTTTTCACATGAAAAGTGCATCATACTTGTTGTTTTAGAGACTCTCCCTGGGTTTCTTTAAAGGTGACTTGGTCCTGAGGCAATTGGCAGTTGATGGGTTCTTTTGTGAAAAGAGCCCTGTAAGTGCCCCCATTCATCCACCGTTCACATAACTATTGGGGAGGTGGCTCTGAATAACTTGTCTTTGGCCACCAAATACTGGGCTCTGTGTGGACCAACTGGTGCCCAGATACCTATCTGTTCCTTGTGGTTTCTTGAACTGGCTCCCAGTCAATTCTTTTGGTCCCCTCCATCACCCTGCAGAAACCATGGCCAGGCACTGTTCCATGGTTGCAGACATCTGTGTAACTTGCATAAGAAATGTCCCATCCTTGCAGCTCTGCTGGTGATTCCGGCTGCTGCTCTGGAACAGCCCCAGTTGCCAGCTGAAGACACCGGTGCCTCCTGCCTCCAGAGCAAAGGCTTTGAGCTCTCTGCTGCTGCTCACTGGTACTTCCAGGAGTTTTCCTCCCTGAAGCCTTTCCTGTGATGTGTTCTGGTAGCCCTGTATCTAAATCACTTCAGCTGTGCAGAAAGGCATTGCTTTGCTGGGATTTTATTCGCCTTCATCAGGGAAGCTGAGATGGGAGGTGTCGAAAGCGGTTATTTCTTACAGTAATTCATGATGCAGCGTGAAGTGGTGAATCGGGAGGGAATGAATCCCTCTCCTTCCCATGGAAGCGCTGACCCCTGGACTGTCTCCTTCCATAGTGTTCTGGGCACGGTCGGTTAAGTGGGGGATGTGTTGTCTGAGCTGGGGCCACGGTGCTGAGGCTTCGGGGCACATGTGGCTCCAAGTGAGAGCCAGCCGGCTTCCTGCGGGGCTCGGCTTCGGGAGCTGGCTGAAACGTGCTGTAGAAGATTTATGTCTCTGCTCTGAGTCACACATCTCCTGCAGGAGCGGGCTGTATTTACATTGTCAGTTGTTTCTTGGAGCACTTTGTAACAGGGATTCCCAGCTCAGCTGCTGCTATTTGCTTGTAGTGTTTTCATCAGATGAGGCCTTGTGTGCGCTGCCTCCTGTTCAGTTACACGTTCACATGTCTCTCCCTGCACTTTGCACTACTTCAGACTCTGTTTCCAGCCCTTTGGAGCAACCGGGGCTCCATGATGCCTGGAAGTGGATGGAGCCAAGCCGGATGGGTGGGGACAGTGGCTACCATCCCTCCCCGAAGAGCGGGTACTGATGTTTGTGGCTTTGGACCATTTTCCTTTCAGCTACTTTTCTACAGAAGCTTTGCAAGCCCCTTGGGGACCCCCTTGGGCATGCCAAGCAAAGAAAGCCAATGGAGAGGTTGGCTTCAAGCCTGGGTCAGCCAGCAGCAGCAGACTGGTACCACCAGTGTGGATCCATGCTGGTCCCCATCCTCCAGCTGGCACCCCTTGCAGAGCCACCAGACCTCCCTGCCTCATAGGCGGTGTGTTTCCTGTCCTGCACAGCTCAGAGGTACAGCGTGCCCTGTTCTTCTTTTTCCTTGCTGGGTTTCACGTGCTGGCCTTGGGCCAAGGTCATTTGAAGAGCTCCAACACATCCAGGCTCCTTCGGCCTGGAGAAGAGAAGGCTTCTTAAGGAGAGATGTTGTAACAGTCTTCTGGTAGTGGGAGAGGGGCTTTGGCCAAGGGCCTGTAGGGACAGGCCAAGGGGAATGGCTTTAACCTGCCAGAGGGGAGACTGAGATGAGCTCTTAGGCAGAAGCTCTTCCCTGTGAGGGTGCTGAGGCACTGACACAGGGTGCCCAGAGAAGCTGTGGCTGCCCCATCCCTGGCAGTGTTCAAGGCCAGGTTGGACACAGGGGCTTGGAGCAAGCTGCTCTAGTGGAAGGTGTCCCTGCCTGTGTCAGGGGTTGGAGCTGGGTGAGCTTTAAGGACCCTTCCCACACAGACCAGGCTGGGATTCTATGAGCAGCATTTCTCAGGGTGGGGTGTCAGGGCAGAAAGGCACTGGAGTGCACCATGAAGCTGTCTAGAAATGAGAGGAGAAGCAAATGGCACTTGTGTTGTAAGTGAAGAGAAAGGAGAGAGGCTGTTTGGCTGGTGTGGATCATTTTCTGATGTTGGGAATGCCATCAGGTCAGTATGTGTTTCGAAAGACAGGCTTATCTGCGAGTTGATCAGGGGAACTTTTAAATGAGACTGTTTAAGCTCTCAGTCTGGTCTGTGCTTTATGAGAAACATTTTGGAGAGGAGTTTTCAAGCAATGCATTAAATCAGAAATGTTTCTGAGACGAGTGAATCCTTCTGCTTTGAGACTCTCAATCTGACACGCACATGCTTGATTTGTGCCATGATGCTGATGTCTCGGTTGCTGTGCTGCTCGGCATAGGTAATTCAAGAGCACTTTGGAGAATCCCTAGTTATACCAAGTAAAATAGGGCTGCGGAAGCCTTAAGAACTTCTGTGTGACCTCTGACATCTTGTTAGCAAGGCACAGGGACAGATGGGTCTTGGCAATTTTTAATGGGCTTCAGGCATCATTATTCTTTGGAAATGCATCCGCTTTAAGGGCTTTTTTCTGATTTCTTTTTGCATAATTTAGATGGAAAAGCAGTGGAACGTGGCTCTCCCGTTGGATATACACGAAATCGATATTCAGGGACCTGGATTTTTGACCATGCATTGAGATACACGTCCGGTATGTGATGGAAGGGTGTGAAAGTCTAACCAGGGAGCAAGGGAAAACTCCGGATGCAATGGGTGTGTTGCCCAAATTCCAGCTGTGAGGCTTGGGAAAAGCCTGGCAAAACTGAATACACCAACTAACCAAAACCCTTCCCCATCTCCCCTCCTGCTAGAAACAGCTTTAACCTGCATGACACATCTTGGTGTGGACAAATCCAAGATAAGCCATGACCACTGTGGCACTGTCAAGGCAACACAGGCATGTTCTTTGTAAGGCCTTACAACATAGCAGTGTCTTTTCTTCTTCCCATTTCATCTTTCCTCCACTCTAATAACACATTTCTTGTGACAAATTATTATTCTTTCTTTAATAAGAGGATGTGTGCATTTGCCTCCCAAATTGTGGTGGGCTGAGTACAGTTGTGGCTGTTGAGTTACTTCTTGGTGCTTGTAGGACTTGAGATCTGTAATGCTCCTCCCTTGCAACCTCCACAAACTTGCTGTGCTGAGGCAGGACTGCTGTCTCCCCGCAGGAGATGGGTAGAGGTACCCTCATCAAAGAAGATGACTCCAGCCTTCCTAGGTTGTGCTTGAGGACATCTATGCAAAATCACTACCTATGGGACTGACTGGTCCTTCTCCTGCCTTTGGCTCCTGCCCTTGCTTTCCAGGCAAAGCCCCTTGCACAAGGGCTGCAGCACTGGTTTGGTTTCGTATTGGAGAGGAAAGGCACTACACAGTGAATTGCACACATTGTGCTCTTCTTGAAGACCTTCTGCACAGCCAGATGCGTTCATGTGCTATAGGTTATTTCCAGAGGAAGGGAGAAATAGAAGAAAAATAGAGGGAAAGCTCAGCCTAGAGCCTCTCACTGTGTTCTGTGTCTTTTCCCAGTGCTCTGGGTGTGTGCAGCGCTGTGTCAGGGTATGGGTGGGTGTCAGTTATGTTTCGCTGTTGGTACAGTTGAACCTCTGCTGTTGCACAGGTTGGTAGGGCCCAAGTGATGGTCAGTGTGTCTTCTGGTCATGCTGCTTTGGGGCTCCAGCTGGAATAGTTTTCAGGAAAGAATTTTGGAGGTTGGCAATGAATATAATTGATCCTTGAGCATGGAAGATTGAGGGCTGGCAAATGCTGTTGGCTTGGAGATATGCTGGATTTCATTTAGAAAAGCCTGTCTGGAGCGACCATGGGTGAGGGCTGTATATGCATATATATACCTGTATGTATATCTGTGTATAGATGTGCCATGCCTGGAGATACTCAGGGCCAGGCTGGATGTGGTTCTGGACAACCTGATCTAGTTGAAGATGCCCTTGCTCATTGCAGGGGGGTTAGAACCGGATGAGCTTTGAAGGTCCCTTCCAACCCAAAGCATTCTATGGTTCTGTGACCTCTATATAATATACAACTAGCTTTGATAATCAAAAGGCTGTGGAGCAGGTCAGATGTGGTCATCTGACTGTCAGATCAGTATTTTGGGGTATTTTTTCAGATGTGTAGTCTTGTCTGTCAGACTGTAGCAAATTGCCTTGTTCAGCATCAGTGACATAGTAGCCTCCCAAGCTCAAAAGGCACTCCTAAGTGGTGCTAACAGGGATGGACAGGGAATTCATCACTGCTACAAAGTGGGAGGAGAGTTGTTTTCTTCCCAAGCTGTAAGCAATAGGGCATGGAAAGGGAAAAACAGAACATGGGTCCAGTGTGTTCAAAGGGCATGGTTGGTTTTGTTCCTGGTAAGAGCTCACTTTGAGTAGTGCTGGGTAAGTATTGCTGTTAAGATGATGTTTGGGAATATTTATTTAGGTGTGTGTGTGAATGTTTTGTTCCTGTTTCTGCCTCATCCTGAGTTTTACTGTTTTGCATGGTCAGGAAAAGATTGTTTCAAGGTTGCATGAGGAAACATCCATGGAAAGTTACCAACACCTAAAGGGGCTACAAGAAACCTGGAGAGGGGCTTGAGACAAGGGCTAGGCCAAGGGGAATGGCTTTAACCTGCCTGAGGGGAGACTGAGCTGAGCTCTTAGGCAGAAGCTCTTTCCTGGGAGGGTGCTGAGGTGCTGGCACAGGGTGCCCAGAGAAGCTGTGGCTGCCCCATCCCTGGCAGTGTTCAAGGCCAGGTTGGACACAGGGGCTTGGAGCAAGCTGCTCTAGTGGAAGGTGTCCCTGCCCATGGCAGGCATTGGGGCTGGACGAGCTTTAAGGTCCCTTCCAACCCAAACCAGGCTGGGATTCTATGAAATACTACATTCACACAAAATAAGATTCAGCTCTTCTTCATCCCACCTCCTGTTCCCTAAGTGCTTCTGTCATCCTACTGAGGAGCACAGGTAGGATCACTGTTGTTTACCTGCTGGTGAACAGCTAAGAAACACAATACATGTTGTAAGAGAGAGCTTCAAAGGTGAATTTCTAGCCTGTTCACCACATTGGAGTGGGGGAAGAGGCTGAATCAACTTTAATAACAAATCTGAGGAAATTTCTGCCTGTCCAATAAACAGAAGAGGGTAAATTCATTGCATAATTTCATCATTACAGATGATTCTCCCAGCAATGTTTCTCTGGTTTCATTTGAAATGACTGTTTGCAGATGTGTGTTTTCTGGAATTAGAGGCACAAATTGAGAAGAGAGACTACTGTGGTCATGTGCTTTTCCTTAAAAAGGTCAAAAGTTCTATTTGTATCTCTTTGGTTTCCTCTGGGTGGATATTTACCAAATCTCTGTGGGTTTCTTGAGAAATTTGTACATTGTGCATTTCTTGAGGAATTTTGAAAACTCTTTGCCTCCAGATAACATATTGCCTTCTTTTTTTCAGTGGAAGAGCTTTTTTTCCCATATACTAGGAACTTACTGAAAAGTAATTCAAGGTTATTTCTGTCCATAGGAAATATTAGTCATTATTATAAAATTATAAATCGGGCTATTTTGAGAGTGGCCCTTTTCATGTCAGCAAAGTTAAAAAAATAGAGTGAAAATGTGAGTTCAGGGTAATATGCCAAGGAATCTTAAATAAAGCTGAAAAAAGAATTGAGTCTGGGATAGTGATTTCCTGCATTTATCTTCATGAACCTTCCAAAAATTGCTTGCTGCAAACTGCATTCTTTTGTCCCCAGTTTATGGATAAGTATGTGGAGAGGCTGTTTTTCCTGATCTAATATGGTGATGTATACTTTTCTGTCTTGTTTTTCAGGGTCTTATGAGTGTGGAATATGTGGGAAGAAATACAAGTATTACAACTGTTTCCAGACCCATGTGCGAGCACACAGAGGTATCTCACTCCTGCTCAAATCTTTGGGAATCCTGGGGGAACATTTAGATTAGGTATGAGCAAGTTCTTCCCTGTGAGGGTGCTGAGGCGCTGGCACAGGGTGCCCAGAGAAGCTGTGGCTGCCCCATCCCTGGCAGTGCTCAAGGCCAGGTTGGACACAGGGGCTTGGAGCAAGCTGCTCTAGTGGAAGGTGTCCCTGCCCGTGGCAGGCATTGGGGCTGGAGGAGCTTTAAGGTCCCTCCCAACCCAAACCAGGCTGGGATTCTATGACTGTTTTCAGGAAGGTCTTGCATATTCCTCTCAGTTCATCAGTAATGCTTCTTTTGGGTGGCCCATTCATAGGCTAAACTTTGGGGCTGTCTAAGCTCTGTGGCTTTCCAGCAGTGTTTCTCCTGAGGTCAGGGGCAGCTCTTGCATTTGGTGCAGTATTTACCTGCACAGGGCTCTCTCGAGGCATCACTCTGTGTTGGGAGAGCTGCAAATCAACAAGTTCTCCTGGCATCTAGCACTTGCCAGCAGTGTAGCTACCGCCCACCGCAGGGTTGGGCATCTCCCTGATGTGCTCCATGCTTCCACCCGGCTGGGTAGTTTAGTCCATCCCTGTTAAGTTAAGATGTGAGGTTACAAAGTCAGATACTGGCATTGCTCAGCTGCTGTATTTTGATGTTAAAATCAAAGTTGAACTCAGCCCCGTACCCCTACTGTCAGCTGAGGTCACTTCCCCCATGTATTGTTTGTGTGAAGCATCTCCTGCTTAGTCAGGAGTGACTTTGTTTGAATTTTCTGTAAGACTGGTCAGTTCCATATTGCTTAATTGCAGAAATGTGGAAGTTTTGCTCAGAGCTTTGTACAATCAGTGGAGTTCGTGTAATTTGGAGAAACATGGATCTCAAAGAACACCAGGGGCTTGAAACTAGCTCAGGAGCTTTTCAGTGGTTTTATTTCCTTTTACTTGGACTGAGCGCTGAAGTCTGTGTGTCCAGCTTGTAGGAGCATCTGCCTTAGGTCCTCCATTGTAACTACCAGTATCAGCACATGTGGTCCTCAATAAAACAGTTGACTGGAATGTCTAAATGAGCATAAAGTCCCAGTGGAAAGTTTGAAACTGCAGGACTAGTGAAGGCTAATGGGATGTTAAGTTTCAAATGTGTAAGCTCTCAGCAGTTGGGAAATGCCCACCTGCAAGGTGAACATGCATCCTTAACTTCTTAGAGGTTTCCAGTCCTTTAATTACATAGTTGCATGTTCCTTCTGTGCTGTTTAACATCACAAAGCTTCCTCTGTATCCTTAGGTACATGCAGAATTGTTTTTCAATGCTGGAATTCCTTTTAAAATAACAAGAAAATTCCTAAAAGTCCTTTAAATGTAACTGCAAAGTAACTTCACCCTGCAGTTTAAGAAAAAGAATGCCTATAATAATGGTGAGCAGCAGTTATTTGCTGACATGCAGAATGCTGTACTCTTGCATCACAGCATTGCAATAGTTTTGCAATAATAATTGCAGTATTTAGATTTGAGACAAGGATTGCTTTTATTTTACTTCTCTAGTGCTATGGGATCCTTAACTCAGATGGAATTTTGGGAACTCTGTTAGTACAAGGTCACTTCCTAATGTGTGATCCAACTGATTTGTATTTCTATTTTCATCTTGAAATCAAGCTATGAATTAAACAGTCTGGATGCATCAACACACACGTGTACAATTGACATCCATAGTGTTGTCATGAACTCAGTGAAGACATGACTTACCTTTTGCTTCCAAAGCCTTTTTAATGTGTAGCTAGAGAAGATGGCAATCTTCAAAATTTGGAATGTGGAAACGTGCGAGTGATTTTCACAGCAGTGGGGGAGAAGCACAGTTTATAGGTGGGAAACTTAGCAAATGTTGGTTTATGTTACTGTAAATTGATGCATGCAGTAACAACTAAAATGCATTTGAATTGCCTTAAGACAATAAAAATCAAAATGAAGTATTTATTCAGGTACACTCTACAACAAGAAATCAAATGGGAATGGGATTCTCCCAGGAGCAGAACCTGAGTTGGCAGTTGAAGCATTTGGGAACACGTACCTACCTGTCTGCAGAGAGGTAACAGGCCACTGACTGCGCAGGTGATGTGTAGTGAGGAAAAAAAGAGGATTATATGGAGGAAATATCTATGTGATGTTATCCAGTGGGGATTGTACATGGAACTGTACCAGCAACAGTGCTGGAAATAGCATAAGGCTGCAGGACTGAAAAGAATTTTTGTGGAAGATGCTTGTATAGCCACATGTATGTAAGGTTTCATATCAAAGAAGTGGCTGGTGCTGCACCATCGTAACAAACTTGGTGGCTGTATGTCCACTGAGGATGTGATCCTGATCCTACACTTTGCATGTTTTTCCCGTGTCCTTTAGTCCATGTCTTGGGTAAACCCCAAGCACTGGCAAGCCAGCTACGTCTGCTTCTCCAGGAAGTGCTGAATACTGAGCTCCCTCGGCCTATTACACACAATTATCAGCTGCCAGAACCTCAGATCCTGACTCTTTCAGTCATTTTTTGTTGGCTGGGCAAGGAAGGAGCTGTATTGCAGGGCAGGACCTGGCATTCCCTCTTTGCCTGATGCATTTTCTGAGCATTAGCTGTGGTTTCTCTGAATTCTGCGCCACCCATCAGTCATGTAACATCTGCCCTTCCCTGAAGGGCTGACTGATCCTGGGTAAGCTCAGCAGCTCAGCATCACAGTAGCTAGAGCAAGCTCAGGCCCCTTTTTCTTCTCTTCAGAAGCTTTCTCCCAGGAAAGCATCTGAACAACTTTTGGGCATTCGGGCAGAAGCATCTGCTGCTTGTGATTTGCTGAAGGATGTACCCCTTCCCCTTGATAGCCCTCTGCTTTCCGATTCCTTGTGTGGTTCCTGTTGGACCTTACTAATGGTCCTTGGCCAAGCTGTGGATTGCTCCTGCAGATGGACAGAGCTGGTGATGGAAAAGGCTCAGCCCAAGGGAGAGCAGACAGTAACTGTTGATCTGGATTGGACCTTAGGGGCAAAAACAAGTGAAAACCCATCTGTCCAGCCAGCCCCACTGTCACCATTCAGTGACACAACCTCTGTTTCTCAGGCTGCAAGGTTTGGAAGTCTCACGTTGTTCTTGCTTTGAACTTATTTTGCTTATTGTTTCTAAGCTGTTTTTTGTAGATCCCAGTGTGCAGTTGTGAGCTGCAGCAGAGGAGCCCAGGCCTTGCAGCTCATGGCCAGCAAGCAGGAAGGTGGTCACCCTCTGCTCTTGCAGCCCATCCTCACTGCTTTGCCTTGTGCCACACTTCAGTTTCCTCTCATCCTTTGAGCTGTTCAGCTCCACGTTAAGAGTCTCACACTGGCGACATCATGTTTGCTTTGTAATGATCATTTGGAGCAGAAATTTCCTAGATTTTTATTTACCAACTGCACTTGCCTCCTCATTAGATCTCCATGGCAGAGAAGTTGTGTTGGAGGTGACCTGTGTTCTTTAGATTGATCTTTTTTTCTTGTCTGCCTTCAGGAACACGTGGTTTCTATTGGAAAATGGGGCATATTCTGAGTTTCTTGAGCCTCCCCTGTGACGCTCAGCATTGGCTGGAGAATTTCAGGGACCCACTGATCTCCTGGTAGTTCACAAGTGCAAAAGGTTGAGGCAGCTCTTGTTCAAGACATGCTGCCTCGAAGGGGCTAGCTCCCTTGAGCTGTGCTCTGAAAGCCAAGATGCAGACTTGGAAAACCCCATGTAAAGCGTTCTGCAAAGAACCAGAAACGTAGGTGAGAAATTTCCTCACTGCATTTTATCAGGGAAGAAGTGAAAAGGTTCGTTCCTTCCCCTCCACCTCCCCACAACGCATCGAGAAAGTAATAAAGAAACCCAACAATAAAAAAAGTTGTTGTGGAGCTGAAAGGCTTCTTTGTGAGCTGCTGTGCGGCCCGGCAGGACCACGGCTCCTTCCTCCCGCAGAGCTGCTGGAGTTCAGCGGGAGCAGAGGGGCTGTGCATTCCCAGTGCTGGTGGAAGGCTCCATCCCCACAAACGTTACCACTTCGCCTACATGCAACCCTGGCCTGAAAAATGTTTTGCTTACAGTGCTTTCTGTTTAGCTGCGTGGGGTTTTTCAAGCCGTTGAAAGGTTTGGATTGCCTTCAGGAGTCAGTCAGCTAGAAAGTTGTTTTGTATGGTTGAGTCGTATTTAAGCAATATGAGCAGCAAAACATCTGCATGTTTTGAGTCAGGAAAGTTATTTCACTTCTAGATAACTCACCAAAAAAAAAGGCTGAAATTACTTCATTAGACTTGCAAACAGTAAATTTAAAAACCTCTGGGCTGAGGCCAAGCAGGGGAGATTTTTTTTTTTACCAGGAGGAGAATTCTTCAGAAAGCCAATGAAAGAAAATAGCAAGGCTCAAGTTTAACCCTCGCAGGATATATCGCCTCTGTCCTAATAATTGGTGGAAGTTCTCTGTTCCCAGATAAGCTTCTCTGGGCTGAATGATGATTTTGCTCCAGTTATTTCCCTCTGTTATTTATTTACATTGCTATTTGCTGCATTGCCTCTGAACTGATTGGCTCTGTGTTACCTTCCCGCATGTGGGTGCAGGCTGAGGGTTGATGTGCCATCATCACTCATGACAGTTGCTGAGTGCACTACTGTAGGATTGTGTTCTCCAGGTGAAGTTTCTGCTTGAACCACTTGTTAAAAACTTCTCAAAGTTTAACTTTTAAAGTTTTGGATTAATATTTAACAAGAACGAGATTCTGCCCGATCCCAACAATATGAAAAGGAAGATGACTCGTTCAAATTGTGAATGTGGAAAAATGCATTTTTCCAAAGTGGACGTTTTGGGAGTCTCAGTTGGAGCAGTTCTGTGACTGAAATCATTTTGAGGTGAGAAGTTGAAAATTAACCATGAGATAACCATTCCTGAGGAGAGCTGGGGTTTCTGAGCTCAAGAAAGTTGGGTTTCATTTGGGTGCCAATGTAGAATTTGGGGAGTTCTGAGCCCTTCCTGCTGCATCCCAAGCATCTGTTTTTTCATTGTGTACATTTCCCAGCCTGCAGCAGGTTTTTATAGGAGATGCAGAAAGTGGCTTGAGCCACAGGAGTTAACTCGCCTGGTTTCCAGCTTCCCTGCCAGCCTCCCTACTCTCTCTCACTTTTGCAACTTTCTCAGAAATTGGTCTTTTGTTTTAAAGCTGTAATTACTTGGTCTCAGCCCAAAGGTGATTTAGAGTGGGCTGTTAGGGGATTTTCAAGGGTTTCTTTTTTATTCATGAAGACTTTAGTCTGTCTTATGACTAAGAGAAACACCATTTCTTAACACAGTTCAGGAGTGGCTGCTCCTTAAGCCTTTGTGCATTGCTTGAATCTTGTTAAGTTTGACCAAAGTACTTTTTAGGCTATTTAAATGACAGAAATGGCCTGGTGCATGTATAGTACATCTTTCTTATGGTTTATTTATGTCGTTGTCTGTGAATGCCAGGACAGCATTTTGCAGAATTCCATTGTGCCAGAGCGAGCTTTTTCCTTGAGTGATAGGTGGTAATTCAAACAAGTAGCAGCTGTGGAAAAATACAGGGCTTTGACTGTCGAGGTTTTACATATGATGCTGAGGGTTTCTGATCTGGCCCCGCAGTTGGTGAATTTGTGCCAAATTAATATCGTTGCCTGGAAAAGTGATCTAATCAGGCAGGTTAATCTAGTAGAAATGTACAAATTCACAAACCCACAATCATTTCTTTGTGTTATTTTTAAGAAATAAGGAAATTAAATGCAAACTGTTCATTACTTAAGGTTGCAGACTTCAAATTCAGAAGTGCTGTGACATTCTGCAGCTGTGGTTTCCAGAGCAATGCAAGCATGATTCCAAGAGACAGATGGAATATTTTGAAACGTAGTTCTGTTATTAGATAATGTGACATACAGTATATGCAATTTAGGATGAAAATGAAACACTTCAAAACGGCATGGAAATCCTAATCACTTATGATCCTTGACTTGTAACACTGGGTTTTGTTTTCCAGCTTGCAGCTTTTCCTGTTGCACTCATTTAGGGTTTGAATGTGATCTTTACTGAGTGCTTCTTGCCGTCCCACGTGTTACAGAGGAGGGAGCTTTTTCTCCCATCTTTTCCTATGTCCCCTTAAGAAGACCAGGGTAGAATATCCCAGGGGGGAGGATCTTGTGGCCCATCTCTAGCAGAGGCTTTGCCATCGCTGCAGTGAAGGGGAGGCACGGCAGTGGAGCAGGATGCTTGCTTTCCTGGGTTGACAGCACCTGTCCAGGCATTGAGCACATGAGCGATTTCGAGTCGTCAGCAGGAGCTGATACAAGTCATGGTCCTGAGCTCCGCCGCTGAGTGGGACCGTTGGGGTGCATTAGGCCGGGCTGTGCCCACCGTGGTCAGGGTCCCTCTGCTCGGACGCGCACCACCAGCGGCCTGGGGCCGGAGGAGGATGGCGGCAGAGCTGCAGGGAACAGCAGGGAGGCGATGCTGCAGTCCCTCGCGTCCCGCGCCCCTCAGACCCTCTTTAGGGCATCCTCGGAGCAGGGGTTGGGCCGTCCCTTTGAGCCCTCCCGTTTGGAGTCCAGGCCCCTGTGACAGCGTGGGAAAGGAGAGCCCGGTCCTGGAGGCTCTTCAAGGGCCGCAGGCAGCCGCGTTTCAACAGGCGGGCCTTGAGCCGTCCGGTTCGGAGCCCACCACGGCCTTTGGCAGCCCGCGCTGTGAGCAGCTGCCGGCCCCTGAGGGAGCCGGTGCCTCTTGGCCGAGGCAGCGGCTCCGCTCGGCCGCGCGTCGGGGGCTGCGATAGCAGAGAAGAGCCGCGGCCGGGGCAGAGTCGTCCTTCAGATCTAAGTGCAGCTCTTTCTCTTTGCAGACACTGAAGCTGCCTCAGGTGAAGGAGCCTCACAAGGCAGTAAGTACTCATGGCGCTGGGGGGGCGTAGCGGGGGAGCGGCGGGCGCGGGCACCGTCCCCTCAGGGGATGTGGCGGGGCGCGGGGCTGCGGCGCGGCCGGCAGAGGGCGGCCCTCTCCGCGGAGATGGCGGCGGGCGGGGAGAGGGCCCGCGGCGGGGCTGCCGCCACCCGCAGGGGAGGCGCTGGGTGCTGCCGGCCTCTGCGGTGATGGAGTCTGGTGGCGGTTTAAACCCTAAAGCTGCGGTCCCCGCCCTGGTAACCCGGAGCGGGTTCAGCACAGCCCCTCCTCGGGGCTCCAGGGCCAGGCAGTGGCAGCCCCTGGGAGGGGGTGATGGGGAGTGCGTGGCCGGGCAGTTCCCAGTGGTGGGAGAGTGGGAGAACAAGGGCATAAAGTGGAAAGAGGAGAGGCTGAGGGCGTGTGGAAGGGAAGGCTTTCCCCCGAGCTGTGGAGCAGGTTGGTCAGAGCGGTTGTGTCTAATGCATCCTTGGTGGTTTGCAAGAGCAGCCTGGGTAAAGTCCCGAGTAACCAGGTCTGAGCTCGGAGCAGACCCTGCTTGCAGCGGGAGGCCAGAGCAGAGCTCAGGCTGGCCTGGGTTTTGCTATGATCGTGTTAGGTGAGAGCCATGGTTCCCATTGGAAAGGTAAGTTACCAACCTTGGTGGTTACAGGAGGCAGCTTGGAAGCACTGAACTTACCCTGGGTGGGTGTAAAATGTCAGATCAATAGTAAATAATCATTAGAAAGTACAGCCTCATTAGAACTGCTGCTGCTTCAGGCCTCTTGTGTGATAGGTGAACATTGGGGTCAGCAGGGGAGCGTTGGCTTCCTGTCTGCAGAAGGAAGCAGGACTGACTTCACTGCAGGTGAAGAGCCGCAGCCCTGAGCCAGAACACCTCAGCAGCATCCAGCATCACGCAGTGTGCGCCCTGTCCTGGTGCTCACTGGGGGGTGATGGGCTCTGCAGTTGGGCCCTGTCTGTTGACCCAGTGCCATGGGGTGCTCAGCCCCGTGCAGGGAATGGAAACACCTTTCCAGGCTTCTGTCCCCTCTGTTGTTGTCTCTTTTTCTACAGGTGCTCTGCTGCTCCATCAGTGTTTTGCTTATCCTGAACCTTTCCAGGCCCATCTCCTGGCCCCCTTGCTTTCAGCCCTGCTGGGTTCTGGGCTAGGCTGTGTGCATCCTGGGCTTCTTATTTAGGCATTGGACACAGTATCATATGTGCCAGAAATGTTTTTTTTTTTTCTATAAGTCAGCTTTTTGGCTTCTTATCTGTTGTGGGAATTAGTTTGGCTGAGAAAGACAGGACAGGGGGAGGTATGAGGAGTTAGAGGGAGAAAAACCAGGAGGATTCATGCCTGCTGTGTGGGCAGACCCCAAAGACATTCCAGTCAATCCATAGGAGGATTTCTGTGGATGAAACTGCCTCTTTTGTGGTGCTGGATCTTGGGGAATGGAGCAGAATGGAAAGGCACAGACAGAACAAGACTCTAGGAGGGACCAGTGATAAGCAGCTGCTTTGCACCAGGCTTCAGGCAAGCCCCCATGGTAGTGGTGGAGATGAAGCAGGGAGCACTAAGAGAGGCAGGGGCTGCTTCCATCTTCATGCAGGGTTGTACCAGTCTGGCCCTTTTCCCTGTGCAGGAATCACTTTTTACCTGCCACTCTCATTGCTATCCCAAAATATTCTCATCTAGCTGAAAGAGCTGGAGGCAAGACCAAGCCACCAGAGCATGGAAGCGGTGAGTGGTGGGGATGGGGAAGGAAGATCCAGCGCAGCATCCATTCTGGTGGAGAAGCAGGCTGGCTCTGTCACCTCTTTCACAGAGTGAAGGTGAAACTGCTCCACCAGTGCTGCTGTTCTGAGTGCAGATGGTTGTATTTTCCTGGCCGAGTCATCTTCCTCTTCCCCTCCTTGCTGCTGCAGTGAAATAGCTCAGCTGCCTTCTTTCCTCCCTTCCCCTGTGGGGCTGGGTTGAATCCTTGGCCTACCCTGGCTGCCTCTGCACAGCTCTTCTCCTTTTCCCACTCAATGGCTCTCTTGTTTCCTTGTCAGTCTGTTTACTCCTCATATATTTTAGGAATTTTGTATTTATCTTTCCTTTCCTGCTATTTTTATTTTGCCTGCTGCTCCCCTGCTATTCCTCTGCGACCCGATTTGGCTGTTTACACCCTTTCTATTACAGACGTCTGTATTGTTCAGATCCTCCTCTGCTATTTCTATCTCATTGGGAACCTCTAGGTTCATGGTCTCTGCAGACATGGTTTGCTGCCTTCTTCCAAAATGTCTCTGTATTTAAGGGACACAGCAAGATCTTGTTTTCTCTCATGGGCTTCTCTCCAGGGCATAGCCTGCATCCATCCTAAACTGGTGTGGATGAAGAGCTGCCTTGACCAGCAGTGGGTCCTTGACATGCATTTTACTAACTAGAACTGCGGGGTTTTAAAAGCTCTTCAAGTTTTCTCCATGGTGACTTTTTGGAGTCAGCTCCACCCCGGTCACACGAAAAGTTGTGGGGAAGGCAACCTTGTGTGTCAAGTGAGGGCATATCTCTGCTGGTGCCTCTGCAGAGCACAGCACGGGCACCTTGGCATGGTCATGGCAGTATCTGAGGTTTGGTGGCAGTTGCTGTGTGGTGCTCCCTGGCCTTCCCTGGGTCTTGTTTGCTCTTGGAAGGCAAAGTCTGCATCCTGCCCTGCTGGGTCTGTGAGTGAGGAATGGGCCTGGTGGGAGGATGAGTTACTGACATGGTGGGTGAAGCTGTGTTGTGCCATGCTCCAGGTCTGCAGGGTTTAGCTAAGAAGGGGCTGCTGTGGAAAGGGCTGGCCTGGCCTTTTTGCTTGGAAAGAAGGGAGCCATGGGGGAGGCTGGGACACAGCTGAGGCCAGTTGTTTGTTTGCTGCCTGCTTAAAGAGGAGACAGTGGTGTTTGGACTTTCCAGCTGAGAAGGCACTTTGAAGACTCCCTTGAGGAAAAACTTGCACTTGGTTATTTTCAGCCATATAGTCTATAGACCGTGTCTCTGGCCCTCACCCTTTTTATTCCTTTTTATCCATTCCTGAAGGGACACAGATCTTCGGTGTTGAGGAGGGGATGTGCTCATGGGGACATAGTTAACTGGCTTTGGGAGGTACTTTTCTAGCCTTGGCTCAGGGTCTAAGACCAGAATAACCACATGTAGAGAGAAGAGAACAATGCAACCCACAGTGCTAATGTGCTAATAAAAAGGCTTGTCTAAGTGCTACCAACTTTGACTGGCAGGGAGGAGGAAGGGAGGAGAGTCATTTTGAAAGAAGCTTTCTGTGTGATACTTTTCCTAGGCAGGGATGGCCAGTTTGACATCGGGGTCACCGGCTCTTCCTGTAGAAGAGGCTGGCCATCTTTTCTGAGTTGCTCATAGAATCATAGAATAGTTAGGGTTGGAAAGGACCTTAAGATCATCAAGTTCCAGCCCCCCTATCATGGGCAGGGACACCTCACACTAAACCATGGCACCCAAGGCTCTGTCCAACCTGGCCTTGCGCACTGCCAGGCATGGAGCATTCACAACTTCCCTGGGCAACCCATTCCAGTGCCTCACCACCCTAACAGGAAAGAGTTTCCTCCTTATATCCAGTCTAAACTTGCCCTGTTTAAGTTTTAACCCATTACCCCTTGTCCGATCACTGCAGTCCCTAATGAAGTCTGGAAGTCCTCAGGAAGAAGGTGTTTGGGCTAGATCTGCGCCATTGTTCTTCATGAAAATTCCAGTCATGTGCAGGGGAGGTACAGACTTTGGAAACCCAGCCTCCCTCCTGCTGCTCACATACCACAGGGCATTCCTGGCAACGTGACAGAGGCCTAAGGAAACCCCTGCAAACAGGGTCCAGAGCAGGGACCGTGGGCCAGGGACACTGCTAGGGGAGCAACACCTCTGAGGTGAGCAGCTACTTGCACAGTGCTGGGTCATGAAGCAGGGTGCCTTCAGTGGGTGCTGTTCAGTGCACGTGTCACAGTTTGGGGACAACATTTTGCAGAGCAGGGCTGGTGCCAGTGTTGTACCCATGCTCAGCACTTGTACCCATGGCAGTGCCTGTAGCTGGGAGCTGTGGTTGGGTTAGGAAGAGAACCAGGATGGTCTCTGTGCTGGTAGCTTGGCTCTGTTCTCATCCCCAGGAGGCAGAGGGGAGTAGGGACTTCCACAGAGTTACAGATCTGGAAACAGGCTACCATGGCTCTGGAGACAAGGGCTGTGCTGGTGGATTATGGATTGTAATATTGACACTATTGGAATTTGGTGGTATTCTTGTTCTCCTCTCTAGGAAGGAGGAACTTAAGTACAAGAACATCTCCCATATAGCCATGACTGGCTTGCAGAGCACAGAGTTAGACTGTGAATTTTGTGGTTGCCCATGAAATCTTATTTCACCTGTCAGTGTGTAAGCACTTTGTCTCTTTGCTCATTACTGCTTTTTGTGATGGTTTCTCTGCTTCTTTGGATCAGCCTAGGGCAGAATTACAGTTACTCTGGCAACTTAATATGGCGCTTGCTTAGTTTCAGCTACCAGTGGCCTTTTAGTACCTGTTTTCAAAATACCAAATAATGCTACAAGTCCATAGTACTTCTAAGCCTTTTCCTAGATGAGCCTCGGATCACTTCCAGAGCAGTTGGTATTCTGCAGGCAGGCCAGGAAGCAGCAGGATGGGAAGAAGGAGACTTGCCAGAGGCAACCAGCAGGCGAGTGGCCGAGGAAGAAAGCACAAGTGTCCAGGATCAGGCTTTTGCAGCCCAGTCCCTCTCTGCTGGGTGCAGTCTTGCGCTGTTGGAGTCATGTCTGTGCCCTGTGGAAGGAAACAGAAAACAAATGCACAGGAAAATGGGAAGGGAAAAGTTGCTAAAAGCTGAAGGTGTCTAAGTACAGCTGGTGTATTAACTTCATGAGTGTCTGGTTTGCTATTAGAGACTTAGTAAGTGTTCCTCTTCTCAGGGAGAAGTCCTGACCCTCATGGTGATTAGTATTGTGAGGAAGAGTCTTGCCATTCCTGGAAATTTGACTTAAAATGTTGCTGAAAGTGGGAAGGCTCAGAAAGAGATGATTTCAGGAGCCTTGAATTCATCTCCAGCATGCCAGTGGAGTTGGCTGAGTTCAGGGGAGGTTGCTGACAGTGTGGTTTGCTCTGTTCTTTTGCCCTGGTAACAGTTTTGAGTACCATGACAAGCAAGTTGTAGTCACAGCTAGTACTCACAGACAGTCCTAGCTATGAGTGTGAAGCCTGCTCTGTTAGGCTGGGCAATGCCACCAGCCAGTTACTCTGTGACGTGCAGGAAGACAAAACAGCCTCACTGAAACAAGCCACTTCCAGTGCTCCGCTTGCTTTCATTCCCAGTGGTGGCACAGTTTGTTACTATGGCAATTCAGTGGCAGTTCCTGGAAGACCACTAATGGTTGTTTTCTGCTAGATCCTATTCCTTCTGTCTCCATCTCCTGCTTTTGTGTACATGCGGTTCTGTTCAGGGCAAAGCTGGATTTTGTGCTGTTCCTGAAAAGCAGACCTGTGCGGTGCTGCCAGCAGGTTACTGCTGCCCAGCTCTTCAGTGGACTCCATCATCTGGGAGATCCCTGGGAGCCCAGAGTACAAATCCTGTATGCAAGCTCAGACCAGCCTTGGCTTGGCAGCTCCTGCCAGCCTCCTTCACTTGTGCCTTAGATTCTGACATCAGTGGGAGCAACTTCCATAGCACGTTTAAGCTCGCTGTGGCCAGCTGCATGGATTGAAAACTCCTGGACCAGATCCCATGGAATCCCCAGACTGATCCCACATAGCATGGCCTGGTTTTCCTTTGTCTCTGTTGTCCTTTCTGTTGTGTTGGAGCCTCTTCTCCCAGTTAGCAAATGACTGAAAGTGAAATGGAATTGAGAATCAGTAGTACCGTTTCACAGGTGATGACATGCACCAGATATTTCAGACCATCCTCTTGTATCAGGTTGCAGCAGGGGCACAAAGTGGTCTTGGGGTCCTGTGTGATAATGTAATGTCACCTCCACATGCCCCCATGAACAGCTCTTCTCAGACCATTGTGGTGTGAAGTTTTTCTGGAGGGGGTGGGAAGTTCTGGCACTAAAGAGTGTCCTGGCTGAATGTCTCCTGGGAGGAGGCAGGACTTGCTCCATGTCGCCCTTTGAAGGGAACAGGAAACTGTGTTCATCAGGAAAATAATGATTTACAGATCCCTTGGTGATCTCATGACTGGGCACTGGGAGAAGGGGCTGTGGGAAGTAGCAGAGCCATGGATGCGCACCAGTCACAGTGTCTGAGGCAAGGCTGTGGACAGCAGCAGTACTGATGGAAGAGGGGCTATGTCCAAGCCATGGTCAGCAGTGTCATACCCCACACTGGAGCCCCCCATTGTGCCCCCGGGCAGGACCCACCTGTGGAGCAGGGGTGGGTGGTAGCTGGCAGAGCACAGCCACAGAG
The DNA here is from genome assembly GCF_033815535.1 of Pezoporus flaviventris. Lineage (NCBI taxonomy): Eukaryota > Metazoa > Chordata > Aves > Psittaciformes > Psittacidae > Pezoporus > Pezoporus flaviventris. The sequence goes on along the minus strand of NW_026892702.1, from coordinate 1,238,049 downwards.
CTGAGCCCTGGGGCAGTAGCTCCCATGCCCTGCAGCTCCCTCTGGTCTCCCACTGACAAAGGCAAATTTCAGCCGTGCTTCACTGAGGGAAGAAGGAAGGCAGGGATGCACAGTATCTGCTGCAGTGCCACAGAGTGAAAAATAACTGCTCTTAAGGGTAGCTCCTTATAAAAGAGGCACTAAAATGATCCTCAGAAGAGGTACTCCAGTCCCTGCTATGTACGTGATGAAGCAGGCAGGACGACCCAGTCTCTCTTGGGTTTTGACTAGGTTGGTGCTGTCACCATCCCTGGCTCAGAGCTTGACTCTGAGCTCAGGCTTTGCCGTGGCCTAGAGGGAAGTACATGGCCATGGTGCAACAGAGCTGGCTGCTGGGGACATTGCCAGCCCATCCAGCGTTCTGAAGCTAACACACTGTGGCGCAGTTTTCTGGTGGGTGTCTTAAGATGTCTGAGTCATTTCTCTTTGCCAGAATTTCAGTCCCTCTGATAGAGTTACCTAGGTGTGGTGAAGCAGCAAAGAGCTGGGTCCACCGTACTTGGGGCACAGCAACTCCAGCCTTGGGAAGAGTGGCTGGAAAGCTGCTCATGGAAAAGGACCTGGGGTTGCTGATTGACGGAGCTGAACATGAGCAGCTTGTGCCCAGGCAGCCAAGAAGGCCACCAGCATCCTAGCCTGTATCAGCACCAGTGTGGCAGCAGGGCCAGGGCAGTGTTCACAAACCATGTACAAGAGGCCCTCAGTGCCGTGGGTTAGTGCTGGCCTTGGCAGTGCACACGCATCTTTTGAAAATGAAATACAGCTGTGCTGTCATAGGATCTGAGAGCTTTGTTTTCTCCTTCCTCATTCATAGCAGTGTCATACTTGCTTAGTGTGTGCTAGGTGGTAGCTGGGTGCTGGCCTAAGATGGGATATTCAGTGGTGGGGGGACAGTTTCATGTGGGTCTGAGGAGGTTGTAGGCTGCGAACAGAATGTTTTTCTCAGCCAAATGCATTCAAACCATCACCTGAATACAGGCCAGTGACCTCAAGGAGCCTGTGTCTCTACTGGGTGACATTATTTCTTTACAAGGCAAAGAAGAAAATGGCAATATATTTTTTTTTCCAAACTGGAGCACACAATAAATATTTCACAACCCTATAAATAAGAAATGATGGGTTTATCTTTTAAAAACATCTTTCCCTTTGGGCTCTGATGAGCATGAGGAAGTTCAGCTGAAGAGGGAATTTCTTTGCAAAACCAGTGTAAGGTTAGGAGCTGGATGTGGGCCAGGCTGTGCTGTGCCAGCATTAGCTGAGGAGGGGCAGTGATAATGCTTTGCATGTGCAAAACCAGTTTGGGGGTTGTGAATTTAAACCATGAGATTAATATATTCAAAGTTAAGGTTTTCTTGCCTTTTTCTTGGACCTTCTACATACAGGGTATTGTGATGTCAGGGTTAGGCTCTGACTAATGAGGGACAGGTCTGGAAGTGGTTCAATGGTGGGTATTTAGGGTTCAGGGAGAACCTTTGGCATCACCATTTCTCCATTAATTTTAAATCTTCAAATTTGCAGCTTTACTGTTTCCTCAAAGTAAGTTTCTTAGCTTTTACTTTTTTGGGAGTTCCAGAGCAGCAAATGGCAAGTTCCACTGTTGTGCTTGATAAAACTTCCAATGCCTTACACAGTTAAAACCCAGCTGTGAATGCTCTGTGTGTGAGCACACCCACATGCACATACCACAGTGAACCATTAGTCATTTACCAGTTGTGATTAGTTTTTCCAATGTTCTTACTTAATAATTCTCTTGTTCCTTGGGGAGAGCAATAAAAATGGATTTTATTTTTCTAACGCACTTGCATTTTAAGTAGGTAAAGTCTCTTTAGATTCCCATTTGCCTAGCAAGTAGATGAATATGTTTGTCTTCAAATTTAAATGACCAGTGGGCTGAGACCAAGTGCGATAAATTTTGGTGCAGGAAGAGAACATTAAGAAAATAATAAGAAATGTAGTTATGGGATTTACAGTGTGAAGAAGTTTTGACCTTAAACGTTTCTTCAGTGCTGGAGTTGTTGTCTTTCACAAAAGCACGTTTCTTTGCAGCTCTGGGGTCATTCATTCTCCCCCGGACCAAGACCTTTTTGGTAAGGTGCAGTGCTGTCCACTGCACCCAAACACACGGGTTACTCCTGGCTTGCTCCTCCATTCTACTTCTCTGAGACCCTCACAAGGCTGGAATAGGTGAGAGTTTGTCTCTGTGGATTCTCAGGTTTCCTGTGACAGAGGAGATCCATTCCCTTCACCTTTCTCAGCTGGGGTTTGTTAGTTCTGATCCAGCACCTTCACATCAACATCTATTCTTTTGAGGCCGGGTGAAGTAAGTAATGGTTCCGGGACCTCTGTTTTAATAGGGTCAGTTTGAAGTTGCTCTTCTGACATAACTGTTACACTAAGGGCTTTTTCTGGATGTTCTCACTTTGGGAGTCTTGCCTCATAACCACATCAGATGTGCTCAGAGGCATAATGTACACATGATCATGCTGGAGGTGTTGGTGTTCATGCAAGTCCTGCAGTTCTGTAGCTCTGGAGAGGAGCAGTTTCTCTGTATGCAGTTTTAATCCAAGGTTTTAGAGAGGGAGACTTGCAAGTTATCTATAAATCTATGATTTTCACATGATCTTACACAGTAAATTGCTGATACACCCATAAAAATGAAATTTCCATCCCTTTCCCATATACTGACCAAATAAACCACGTTTACAGACATCTGGATGTTAATACTTGGCAACAGATCTCTTACGGAGTTCCTAAGCAGGAAAATTGATGGAGAAATATATTTATCCAAATAAAAAAGGATATTAATTTTAGTAATCCCAGACTGGCCTGATCGTTAGTCAGTTTGTCTTGACAACGCCAGGATAGCTTTATTGAAGACAGAAATACACCATGTGTTAGGGATACTGTTTCCTGCTTCCAACACGGGCTGAAATTTAACAACAGAAAATGTGTCCAAAGAGCAGCACCAGGAGTATTCCTATATATACTATTATAATAGTATGTTCTTTCAACTGACGCTTTGTCTGTTGAGCTGCTAGTTGGCATTTCAACAACTTTGAACCTGAATAGCACACAAACAAGGAATACTTTCAGCATTTTAAGCATTGAAGTTCTCAGGATTTGCAGAAGGATTTGCATCCTTCTTAAGGATGTTAATAACCAGGAAAGTCAGGGCAGTGTGAGGTTCACCTTCTGAAGGCAGCTTCTTTTCAAGCTGAGCAAAAATGTTTGAGTTCTTGTTTATCTTGGGGAATTGTAGAGGGGAGTGTTCTGCATCCTTCCTACCTTACTTTAATTTGATCTTGTTCTTTACGAAAGTGCTGAGACACTGGCACAGGGTGCCCAGAGAAGCTGTGGCTGCCCCATCCCTGGCAGTGTTCAAGGCCAGGTTGGACACAGGGGCTGGGAGCAAGCTGCTCTAGTGAAAGGTGTCCCTGCCCGTGGCAGGGGTTGGAACTGGGTGAGCTTTTAGGTCCCTTCAATCCAGATCATTCCATGGTTCTATGATATGTGGAGCCAGGATCTCTTCGTCATTGCTGCTCAGTCATTTCACTGTCACTTTCCCTTTCCACTTTGGAAACTAGGCAGTGATATTCCATGTGAGTGAGAGAGACGGATGAGTAGGAAAAAGTCAAGATGATGTTTGCTTTTCCTTCATGAAACTCTCAGGGCTACATCCTTTAATCTAAAGAGTTGGGAAGCAGGGAAGTAGTGTGTTCCCAGCCAAAACCAAAAGGAGGTTAAAATAAAATGCCTTTTATTGTGTGTTGTGTATAACTGAGTGTGGCTCAACTGAGTTTTTCACTGAAGACTGAGATTCAGCATCCTGATTGGCATAAAAGATATGTCTTCCAACATCAACAAGTTAGGTGTGTATGATATACCCCTTTGTTTAATTATGCAAGCTTGAGGCTGTTCATTGTCAAATTGCAGTAGTAGCACCTTACCATCCTCTTTTCTTTAACTTACATTTAGTTGCAATCTGAAGAGAAAAGAATCAACCACCGCCTTGAAGTGACAGCAGAATGAAGAAGTGTGAAACTAGGTCTGCTGGCATTAATTATATTGTCTGGAGTCTGAATATCCTGGTTCACAATGCTGGTTTCTGGGATGATCACAAACCACCATAATATTTTTGCTTTAAAGAGCTGATGTTTGCTGTCTGTTTGGATTTAACTTTAATATATGATTAACTGGGAGAAGGAAATTCATTGGTGCTAAGAACACTTAGAAAGTCTTTTTTCTCTCAGCTTCCAGTGAGTAGTTTCCAAAGCACCTTTTCCCCATAATTACAGTTTGTGATCATCAAATTATTATGAACAAGGGGCTGTCCTTCAGAAATTAATTCAGGGTAGTCTCCTCTGTGTGTAAGTTCCTACTAGTCTGGCATCAAAGTTCCAAACCTGGAGGGCTTGCATCCAGCCCTGAATGGTCTGAATTTACGTCTCCACTGTTCTGTGGACCTGCCTGAAGGAGTCCAGAGGAGGCCATGGAGATGCTGCGAGGGCTGGAGCAGCTCTGCTCTGGAGCCAGGCTGAGAGAGCTGGGCTGGGTCAGCCTGGAGAAGAGAAGGCTCCTGAAGGGGAGACCTTAGAGCAGCTCCAGTGCCTGAAGGGGCTGCAGGAAAGCTGGAGAGGGGCTTGGGACAAGGGCCTGTAGGGACAGGCCAAGTGGAATGGCTTTAACCTGCCAGAGGGGAGACTGAGGTGAGCTCTTAGGCAGAAGCTCTTCCCTGTGAGGGTGCTGAGGCGCTGGCACAGGGTGCCCAGAGAAGCTGTGGCTGCCTGTCCCGGGTTCAGCAGTAGCAGTCATTTTTCTCCTCCTTAGTAGCTGGTGCAGTGCTGTGTTTTTGACTTTCAGCCTGGGAACAGTGCTGATAACACCGATGTTTTTAGTTGCTGCTCAGTAATATTTAGTCTGACCAGGGACTTTGTGAGTCTCATGCTCTGCCAGGGAGGAGGGAAGCCAGGAGGAAGCAGAAAGAGGACACCTGACGCAGACTAGCCAAAGGGGTATTCCATACCACAGCAGGTCATGCCCAGTATACAAACTGGGGGCAGTTACCCATAAGGGCTGGGTCACTGCTCGGGTCCGGCTGGGTATCGGTCGGCGGGTGGTGAGTGGTTGTATTCTCTTCCCTTGTTATTTCCCTTATTATTATTGGTGGTAGCAGTAGTGGTTTGTGTTAAACCTTAGTTACTGGGCTGCTCTTATCTCAGGCCATGGGATTTACATTCTTTCGATTCCCCTCCCCATCCCTCCGGGAGTGGGGGGAGGAAAGGTGGGGGGAGTGAGAGAGCGGCTGCATGGTTCTGGGTTATCAGCTGTGCTTAAACCACGACACTGCCCCATCCCTGGCAGTGTTCAAGGCCAGGTTGGACACAGGGGCTTGGAGCAAGCTGCTCTAGTGGAAGGTGTCCCTGCCCGTGGCAGGGGTTGGAACTGGATGAGCTCTAAGGTCCCTTCAACCCAAACCAGGCTGGGATTATGTGATTCAGCCTCAATGTGGTTTGGATGATGTATCACAGAATTCATATTCACTGGCTACCTACTTGAAAGCAGCTTCAAAGTGCTGCAAGGTAAAGTCTATCCTGTAGCTACCAAATACATCTGTAACAGCTCTTCTGAGGAGCTGGGACTCAGCTCTGAAGTGCTTCAGCAGGAAACCAAGCACAACCTGTGGCTCCGTGCCCTCTCACCTCCCATTTTCCCCTTTGCCAGCCTGCAGGTGAGCTGACATCTTGCACTATGGAAAAAAAGGCTAATTTCAAGGGCTTTGGCTCCTCTGTGAGGGTTTGGGATGACATTGTTCTTGGTTTGGTAGTTTGCAGCCCGAGGAACCTCCTTCATGAAGCCTGGGAGAAGCACCATGCTAGGTTAAGGGTTAAGCCAGTGTCTTCCTAGATGTCTCCTGTGTTCCTGAAAAATGCCAAGTGTTTGTGGGAAGGAAGTAAATGATCGTGAAATGAGTGATCGTGGAATGGTTTGCCCACAGTGAAAGTTTTTTCCTAACCCCCACTTAGGAGCTGGCTTGTGCCTTTGTGTGTGAGGGTTTCTGTCCTTTCCAGGTTTCTGGATTTTATTATTATTTGATCCTTACTAATGTAACTCAGGAGAATTTAATCCTCTTACAGGCTTGCTGCTGACTTTGGGCTCAGTCCTGCTCCCTTTTCAAGGAATTTGGCCATTAGACACCTTTAAGTTGAGCTCTGACGTCGATTGCAGCTGATTTTACTGGCAGCTCTCTCCTTGGCTGTAAATGTAGTTGTAGCTTCCGTGCAAGAACAGTTTGAATGAGGAGTAGATGGAGGTCTGCAGGCAGCAAGTTCTCTGTCTGCAAACTTGCATTCTGCCTCTCCCCAGCTGCCAGCCTGGCATTTAAAAGGAAGCCCCTAAAGATGCCAAAAGCTTGGGTCAAGGGAATCGTCCATGAACCTGCGCGGGGAATATCCTGCTAGCTTAGGAAGCCATAAATATGTTCCTTTCCATCTAGGTGCCCCTCTGGCTGCGGAAAGGGAGAAGAAGCGTCTCTCCAGAGCTGTCTTTGTGCTGCCCTGGGTGGAATCCACAGAAACAAGTGAGGGTCCCAGATGTTCTTTTCCCCCTGCTGTGTTGTAAGGAAGCAGTGGCTGCACTCTGGGTCTTTGGGGGCACTGCTCAGGTAGGCTGTGCTTGGGACACAGCTCCCAAAGGTGTTTCCCTGTGGCAAGTGTGCAGCACATCTCTCAGGACGTGCCAGCCTCTCCTGTTCCTTTAGTTGTGGTGGCTTTGGCTGTTACTGAAGAGTGCTGGAGCTGCTCCTGGTTCCTTCCAGTGAGACATCACAGGAAAGATGATGCCTTTTTCACGCTCTGCTACTGACCAGCTCCAGCCCTCTGGGTTTATCACCAGCAGGACTCCAGCAGGTTTTCAGGAATTGGTGGAAGGAATGTGAAACTGAGCATCAGAGCATCTCATGGACTGTCCTGTGACCCACTGGCCATGGCTGGAGGGATGATGCTGATACTTCTTGGTCACATAAGCCTTACTCAGAAAGCCTATCTGGGGGGAGAAACATCACAACCTCATCCAGAGAGATGACAGGTAAATGTATTGCAGTGGGCTTAACTGCAAAACATCCACCACCTCCCCTTTCAGAGATGCTGCTGCTGGACTTTATGAACTGTTTGGGAAGCCTTGTTTCCCAAGGTGAGCCAGGAACATGGAATTCCTGAAGTTTTGTTACTTCCTCTGGTGTAAGGTGTCACCAGGACCATGGAACAGGACCAGCAGTGCTGTTCAGGCTGCCTTCTCTTTTTAATTTTGCTGCTTTTTCGTTGCCTGGGTCCTGGAACTCTGCTGGATTTTAGGAGTAATTCAGCATGTTGCAATCTGTTTGCATTCAGCAGCTTTGCCCTCCCACATCTGGAGGCTGTCCCTCCCAGACAGCTATTTCTGCAGTGCTCAGTGAGAGTCAGATCACTCAGGATGCAGGAGTATCTGCAAAGTGCCTAGCTGCCATGAGAGCTCCTCTGTCAGGTAGCTTTTGTGACTTCTTGCCTTTGAAAGGTCAGTATGAATTGTGGATGAGGTGAATATTGTTCTTCACCTTGGAGAATTCCGGAAGGAGCTCCCACATCCTGCTGTGTGGAGACCCCATCCCACTGGACCTTGAACGGGATGTGATGCTATCATTGCAGGGAGATCATCTGGATGATGTATGTAACTGTTTCCAGTATGGGTTTCTGGGATGCTGGGCAGAGCTGTTGGAGCCCAGTGGAAACTGGTTTGTACCCAGATTTTGTGGTCTCAGATTCCTGCACTTGTTGAGGGTGGGATCGGGGATCTGTATTTTTAGCTTTGATACAGAAGTCCCAACCTTTCATTAGATTTCTGATTGCTGGCATTGCCTTCCTGGACTTCTAGAGCAAAATCTGCTGAGGCCCTGGGCCAGATGCCCTAAGGAAAGAAGCCTTTTCTGCCTGCCACTGTTGGGCATGTGTTCTCTGCCCTATTTCCTGCCAAACTGAAGTGCATGCAGGGTGCTTCAGCAGCTGCCAGTCACTGCGGGAGACAGGCAGCACCACAGAGCCCCTGGAGACAGGCAGAAGAGAGCAGCACATTCCCTGTCTTTCACTGGAGGTGCACTGCAAGCAGAGTGGTCAGAAACGCATTCAGGTCCCAGGGAGGTGTTTCTTGGGGTACTTGAAAAACCTACCTCATCTCAGCATGTCAGTCCTTTATATCTGAGGATTGCCTTGTAACAAGGCTGCTGGTGGCCTTTCTTCCTAGTAAGAGGTGATGCTGATGTGTGTACGTGGGTTTCACGAGATTAAGTGTGACCTGACTACATATATAACAGCATTACTCCTTAGACCTCTTCTGCAGTCATTGTTCCCCTTGGAAGGATTCATGAGCATGAAGGAGGAATGATATTTACTGGAGGCTGGCTTTTAACTAAACATCTTTTAAGCACATCAGGAAGAATTCTTCCCTGTGAGGGTGCTGAGGCACTGACACAGGGTGCCCAGAGGAGCTGTGGCTGCCTCATCCCTGGCAGTGTTCAAGGGCAGGTTGGACACAGGGGCTTGGAGCAAACTGCTCTAGTGGAAGGTGTCCCTGCTCGTGGCAGGGGTTGGAGCTGGAGGAGCTTTAAGGTCCCTTTCAACCCAAACCAGGCTGGGATTCTGTGATTTTGAAACTCTGGGTTTGCAGCAGGATAATCCAATGATTGCTCAGCTTGCAGCAGGAATATGTTCTGCAGGACAACAGAATGTTCTGCAGGCAGCAGCCTGAATACGAGTAAGGGACAGCACTAAACCTCTGTGCTAGTGGGCTCAGTTGTATCTTTCCCTATACTTTTCCTGAAATCCTAATAGTACCTGTTGGTATCTTCCTGGTTTGGTGGAGCTGCACAGTGTTAATGTCTACCTGGTGATAGGAGAGATCTTGATTCTGAGTAGATCTGCTTAAGCAGCGTTAGTTTGGCTCTGTCTGGTGCCACCTCTTCAGATGTTCAGGGGTGGGGAGTTTGCAATGGCCTTGCAGGCATCCCTGACTGCTTGGTGTCCCTTGTAGCTCTTCCCATTGACAGCTCTGTTGTTGCATACACTGGGGATTGTGTCCCAGCTGGAGCCTACCTTGGTAGTTACAACCAGAGCAGGAGAAGCAGTAGTACACAGGCTAATGCTGCTCAGTGAGTTTCTTGCTAAGAACAGCACTGGAAGCATTGGATGCTGTCAGCAAAGACAGCTTTATTGGGTAAGAAGTCTGGCACTGGGCTGCAGCCCTGGAAGAAGCTGGTGTTCAGAGAGGGTGAAGCTCCACATGGGCAGTCCTCTGGGACTTCTGAATTCTCTGTAAACCTGAGACTTGGCAGCCTTTGCTGAGGTTTATCTCCTTGAAATCGCTGAGGAAGAGATTAGTGCCAATACCAGCTGGAACAAATCCTTACTTCTCCTAAGGACTTGTTTCACTAGAACCTCTGGAGGTCATTCTTCCTCTGGGAAAACTCTTCCCTAACAAACCAAGCAAAGCCCTGTTGGGGTACGCTGTTGCACTTGTCATGTTTTCATTTCCCCATGCTGCCCAGGGAGGGATGTGATCCTACCTAGCACGTGGACTCTGCTCCTGACAGTGGGTTTCCCACAGTCATTCCTGGGTTACAGACACTACACCCAGCCATGCCTGTTTGTGATGTGCCTCTAGCTTTCAGTTTTCTTCTGTTCTAACAAATATCCTTATTTATTGAGCACTTTTACTCCAAATTAAGGCCATAATAGTTTCCTTCCTCCAGTTCATCTACTACATGGCTCATTACACTTCAGACAGGAGGCTGGCTTGTGTCTTGGGGACATCCAGTGATGTGGGGCTGATTACTGATGACATGATAAGAATTTTCCCTGCTAATAATTGTTTTTTTTTTTTGCAACAGATACACAGCTCTTCACTCATGATCATTACAGACTCTTTGTTGTTAGAAAGGGTCCAGGGCAAATTGAGAACCTCAGGCTGTTGTATGACCACAGAAGGACACTGCATAAGATAATATAATGAAACATAGTTAAATGTGACCCACCAGTGCTTTCATCACTTGAATGTTCTCACAGTCATGTTTTGCTGCTTCTGCTCTGCCTTAAGCGCTGGCTGAAGCAGCAGTTCCTTTTCATGTCTGTATACATGCCTGAGCTCTGTCTTGCTTGCTCAGCCCAGGCTTTTAAAACTCCCTTAGGTTTAGCTCAGCACTGCTGTGCTCTGATTAAGATACAAATAGTTTCTGGTAGCGGGGGTAAACTTCCAGTGCCCAGCTATTTAATAGTTGCCATTTTTCTCTTATAGGTATCTATAGCTTCTACTTTCCTTCTGCCCAGCAGAATAAAGAGCAGGAGGTGATTCTCTGGTTTAGTGTTGAAACCCCATGTGCTGAGGGACTGCAGTGTGAGCCCAAGTGTGTACAGACTTACAAGGCATAGCAGCTTAAAAGAGTTATTTTTTTCAAAACTAAAAAGATTAAGAAGTAAAATGAAAGCTTAATGTGCGAACTGTGGTGTGTTTGAACACAGTATGGAGGAGGTAGAAACAAGGCTTTAACTTTGCTAATGGCATTAAGACATGAATACAGACAGCTGAGCTACTGCAGGGAGCTCGATGGCACCCAGCTCAGCTGCTGGGTACCTCCTAGCCTGCTCCTGTGGAGAAGTAAACCACATTCATTTCCAGATCCTTTGTGGCTACACAAGCTGATGTGTTTCACTTGAATTGCGGTGGACTGGTAGCACACAACCCATCAGCTACTGCAGCTGGCTGACAGGACAGTGCTGCAGGTTGTGATGGGGTGACTGCTTAGGTCTGTCAGGTTGTACCCCAACATGTGTGTCAGACATCAGAAGATGGAGAAACCCCACTGTGCTGACAAGTGAAACTTTCCTCTTACTCTGATCCAGTAGCTGAGCCAAAGACATTCACTGTCCCCAGAATTCATGAGCATCTTGAGCTTTTCTGCATCTCTTTCCCTCCCACCTGTGGTGAAGGGGGCTGTTGTTGGTGGGGTGAAGGGAGGGGTCTAGGGCACAAACACAGATGAAACCAGTCTCTGCCAGTCCTCCTGTTCACTGAGCATCTTACCTGTCTTGTGTGGTTTGGATTGCTGGTTTGGTCTCTGGGTTTAGTTTGTTATGTGTCCATACAGGATCTTGGATGCAGTTAGTAACCAGTAAGCAGCAGCAGTGAGAACCAAGTGTAGAGTTGAGCATGTGGGCGCATCCAGTCCATGCTGTAGTTGGCCTATTAAGACTTTCACTTCTAACAGCTTGTATCATGACTCTGTCTTTAGTTCTCTCAGTTTGTCCCCATCCTGACAAGCACTTGCTTACTATAGCCTTGGAACTTCCAAAGGAGGTTTCAGCAGGGCCTGCTGCTCTGTGTCTTCACTGCTGTGAGGTCTTCTGGAAGCTGTGCTGGAGAGTAGAGCTGCCTCAGTAGGACATAACAAATCAGAATATGCCCTGAGCCATAGAATGTGGGACATTCAGGGGACGTTCTGAAGCAGTGGTGGTCTCTGTGCCATAGAGATTTGACAGAAGCATGTGGGGATGAGTGTAAGTGCATGGCGGAGTCTGGCTGAGCAGCGTTGACTGGAGTGCTGCCTTTCACCTCAGTTTCTAAAGTCACTGTTTTCTTCTTCCTACAGACAATTTTAGGTACACGTGTGACATTTGTGGGAAAAAATATAAATACTATAGCTGCTTCCAAGAGCACAGAGACCTGCACGCCGTGGATGGTGAGTACTGTTTTGACACCCAAACTAGAAGGAGAAGTCAGTGGGGAAGCAAAAGATGGTTCTGCAGGACTGTGTGGCCTGTGATGTACAGGACACTGCACTGCATGGCTCCTGCCTTGGTCAGTGGAGGCACAGTCCACAGGCACTGCAGGAGGGCTTCGCTGGGCTTGATTCAGTTTGTGTGCATCAAAATAACACCCTCTGCTGGGACCTGTGGTCCTTGCAGTCTGCGTGGAGGTTCATGGTTAGGATGGCTGTGCAGGGACTGAGTACCTCAAGGTAAATTGTCAGTCTGGCTACTTACTGGGCAAGAGTTGGTCGCCTTTTGGTTTCCACAGGATTGTTCCCAACATCCTGCCCTTTGAGAAATCACATTCCAGAGTTGAGAAATGTTTCATTCCTGTTAATCACTGTGGTAGTGAACTGATGCGGTTGGCAGTGGACCTCACGGGCCAGTTTTTCCTCAGCGGATGTAGATGTGGCCAAGGGCTGGTGACACTTGGACAGAAGCAGACACCCTCCTCCAGAAGCAGTGTTTCTTTGGGCAAAATAGAAGCAACAACATACTTTGGCCTGTCCCCTGCTTCGTGAGCATCTAAAGGTCCTCGACTGAGAACCCGCGGATACTCCAGGCTCTCACTGTGTATGCTGCATGCCTGTTAGTTCTGCTTCTCACTTGGCTAAAGGGGGGCCCTGGCAGAGTTATAGAGAGAGGCTGCCTGGAAAGCAGTAGGTTTTGGATGGCTGGATATCTCAGACAAGCAAGTGGCTTTGCACAGTACATGGCATCCAGAAAAATGGCTGGGTTTAACTGGAACGTGTGGCCATCTGAACGTGCTGTAAGAACAGCCAGTGTTCTCTTGCAGTGCACCACTGCCCTTCCCTTCCTCCCATGGGGAGCCAAAATTCAATTGCTGGCCCTGCAAGTCACTGTGAGATGTGTCTGCTTCTGTCAGAAGCATGTCTTCATAGCTATGGTTCAGGGAGCTCTGCTTAGGGTTACAGGAGGGCTTTGAAGAGCTTCACTTGTGTCCTGCAAGGACACTTAGCTTCAGTTCCTCAAGGGGCTGTTGTAGCAAACACAAGTGGGAGGCAGCTGTGCCTCTGAACTTCACATGGGGTCCTGTCAGTGTAAGAACAAAGGCCTTGTGCATCTGTGTATATTAGGGCTGGGCATGCTCAAATAGTTCCTGTGTGGATGCTGCTGGGAAGAGGAGGGACTGGGGCACAAAGCCTGGTTTATTCTGATGGGGCTGAAACATGCTGAAGTGGTGCGTGAAATGCAGGAAGAAAACAAGGCCATTTCAGAGGATTTAATTTCTGTTTTGTTTCTTCCCCTTCTCCTTCTTCTATTCTGTGTTAGTTTTTAGTGTGGAAGGGGCCCCAGAAAACCGGGCAGGTAAGCAGAGCTCCTTCATGTGCTTTATTTCACAAACCTTTCCAAGCATTCAGTAGTTCAGGCACAGCAGGTCCATTTCTACACTTGCAAGAGTCAAGGAAGTTGTGTCACTGCTTGCAGCAGGAGAGGGAGCATCCTCTCTCCCTCCCCCAGTGTACAGCCAGTAGGTTGCTGCCCAGCCCTAGTAGATACCAGGCATTTTTTGTATGTACAATTGATCAGGCTTCTAAAATGCAAAGAAAAAGGTGGCTTATGTCTTTGGTGATTTAGTGAATTGTTCAAGGCATAAATGAAATTATTTGATAAAATGGGATGGGTTCTGATTTGTTGTTTGCTGTTCTCTTAGATGTTAGGAAGTCACTGACTAGTATTTGTTAGCTGACTTGCTTGCAGACTGCACTACCACTTCAGACAATATAACATCATTAGACAGGAGGTGCACTGGAAGAAGATCAGAAAGTATGGATCAGGCTTTGCGATGTGTTTGTTCAGTCTTCGTCTGTATTAAACATATATCTACAAGGCATGTTAGTGGGCTGGGAGCAGGGTAATCCTGGGGCACCTGAGGGGGGACAAGTCAGTGAGAGGGGTCATTTGGTTTGTCTTGAACTCTTGTTACAGATGGAAATGTCATTACAGATGCAGGAGCATTCAGTGCCCATGTAGCTGTAGAAGGAAAACCTGAGGGTATTGTCAGCTCTCTTCCTGGTTCTGTTCTCTTGCAGACCCTTATGACCAGGCTGTCATAGCAGCAGATGAAGTGAAGGAGGAGGAGCCGGAACCGTTCCAGAAGATTGGTCCAAGTATGAGTTATCCTACAGCTTCAAACGTGAAAGAGAAAGCACAAGCGTTTCAAATCAGGCATTAGCTGGAGAACCTCTAGGAGAGCCAGGCAGCACTGCATTCACAGAGGTGGTGGCACCTCAGGGGTGCTGCTTTCAGCAGGGGTTAGGGCTTGTGTAGGATCAAATGAATCCGAAACACCAGCAGCCTTGGCGCTATGAAACACAGCTTGACAGAGCAGCTGTGGCTGCCCCATCCCTGGCAGTGTTCAAGGCCAGGTTGGACACAGGGGCTTGGAGCAAGCTGCTCTAGTGGAAGGTGTCCCTGCCTGTGGCCAGGGGTTGGAACTGGATGAGCTTTAAGGTCCCTTCCAACACAAACCAGGCTGGGATTCTATGATAATCTCCTGTAGCTTGTTCAGTTGTACTGGACCTTTTACACATGGTCCATCGCCCTGGATGCTTCCTTTGCTGGGGAAAAGGATGTGTGAATTACCGGGCAGATAAGCTCCAAGTGCATGAGGAATATGCTCCAGTTTTTATCACCTGGCCAGTTCCTATGTGATAACCCAGGCAGTGGTTGTGTGAGAGGTTGCTGCGCTCCTTTCTGATCTTTGTTTCATCTTCACAGAAACTGGCAATTACACCTGTGAATTCTGTGGCAAGCAGTACAAATACTACACTCCCTACCAAGAGCACGTGGCGCTGCACGCACCTATTAGTGAGTATCCTGCTGGAGATCTATTCATGACAGCCTGTGATTTACAGGGGCTGGTGATGAGCACCAGGATTACAGGAGAGAGTAGTGTCAGTCCTGTGGGTCCTTCCCCTGGAGCTGTGGGGTTGCAGCTGCTAGGACATAGAGCATGTGCTGACCAGGGCACTGGGAAGCTGAGCTGGAATCTCCTCAGAGGGATGCTGTTACTCTTAGGTGTGCAACATCACTGAATTTACCTAAGTCTATGCAATCTTGCACATGTTATTTGGGGGTTTGAGATTTTAGTTTGTTCTTTAACTGGAGTGCTGCACATTTTTAGAGTCCCTTAAACAATCCTGGAACGTGCTGGGGAAGGAACATCTTTACTATGAGCTGCTGAGAAATTATTGCAGTGATTTAAAAATTGGTTTTCAGCATCATGTAGATTGCCTTGACAGCTTGTTATCCCAGGCAATTATGTATTTCAGGGAGCTGGGCAAAAGGCAGTTCTGAGCACACTGCACAGCACTGTGAACTGCAGTCTGGAGGGACACTGCAGTCTGCACTCCCCACACACAGGGGAGTTTTAATGAGCTAATAAGTCCAATTCAAAGTGCAGAATTTTAGTAAAATAGTTGAAATTCTTGCTCCTTGCTGGGTTTGGATGCTTTGAAAGTGTGCAGAGAAGTTCTTTACCCCTGAACTTCATGCTTCTTTCACAGCACTGGCCAGCGTAGCTGCTCTTGGCAGCCCTTTGGCTGGTGCTGAGAATGGATGAGCTGAGCTCATGAGCTTAATGGTAGCTGCTCATCCACAGCCAGCAGAGGGAACATGTGCTCCTCCCTCACCAAATTCAGCTTTAGTTAGGTTTTTAAGTTATTATAATAAGGTATCTTTGGGTTTAGACATACACAGAAATCAGTTTGGAACATAGTCCACCAGAATATCACTTTTAAGGTGGGTTAAGGCTTGGTGGCTCTCAACAGCTCCCATTCAGGTTCTCTGAAGCATAGAGATGGACCAGGATCAGGGTAGAAGGTGTAGGGCATAAAATACCTCTATCACCATCACCACAAAGTTCGTCTTATTATCTCCTGTCTGCCTGAAGGAACTAACCCAGTGCTTAGGGTAGCATACACAACAGTTATTCCTAAACGTCCCTACAACCCCAACCTCCATCTCTTAATTCTGATGTTTTCAGGTCCTTAGAAAAGCTGTTGGTGTTCAGTGATCACCAGTAGGTAGACTTCCTAGTCTAGATGGGCCCTCAGACACTAAGGCTGTGGTGTCTCTAGTCCACAGTACAGCTAGCTAAGAAGCTCTTTGCTGTAAGGGCCGTGCATTGAATCTCCCCTCAGCAATAGCGGATCCTTTTCTTCCCAGTGCTTCCCATTTCAAGGGGATTTATCGCTATGGATATCTCTCCACCCTCCCAACTATCTGTAGTAAGTAGTTGCAGCTTGTGGTTCCAGTCCAGGCTCTCCACAACTGTTTTTCTCTGGGAGGTGTTTACCTGAAGTGGGCCCTGCAGGTCTGCCTGCAGATACAAATGGTCCACGTAGATGCTGCCCTTCTCCCTGTGAAGAGTGCAGGATCCTGATGTTCACTTTTTGAATCCTGGGAGCCAGTTTTGGAGGAGGAGGCATGTTCTTTTGAATGCTGGGGTTGAAGCCATTCTTTCACCGTGGTTTCTGCAGTAGCATTTTCTGAAAGCAAAAGAAGCTACCCCTGCTGCAGACTAGACCAGCAGTCACTGAGATATGCAGATGGGTTTCCAGTCCTTCCAGCAAATACCTTTAACTATAAGGAAACTTCAGATCAGGATAATAATAATATTTTCATAAAGTTTAACCCCCTCCCCATAAACTTATCTTTTTCCTTCTGGTTTTTTTTTAGCCCTTTTTTTCCTTCTCCAGTTCCCATGACCAGTAAGATTTATGATTTACAGTGACAGGCCACTAACCCTCATGAGTATAGAGCAGAGGGCATGAGGAGCTCCAGGGCAGGCTGGCAACTCCATCCTCCCACCTTTCTACTGCTCAGACTCTGCTCTTCCTATAGACCAAGGTCCTGTGAGGCTTCTGTGAACACCTTGAGGTTTGAAGAGCACAACTGGCCCTAGTAGTCAGAAGAAGTAAAGCTGAGGCTGTATCTTTACCCTGGTCTTGTCCTACTGGTTTTAAGGTGAATGCTGAAAAATTAGCTGTAGTGGGAATGGGTAAGAAAACATTTCAGCATTCCCAATTCAAAGTTCTGGGTCTCTCTACTTGAGTGCAAGCTTCCCTTCCGGAGCCTGTCTTTCTGGTTTTCTGTGATAATGGATAAAAAATTCCTTGAAAATGGGCTAAACCAAGGACTCACATCCTGCAGGGTCAACAGGGCCTTGCAGGATAAGTTTCGGTCAGTGCTGCTGGATACCTGCTGTCTGGAAAAGAGTTCTGCTGTGGGGTTCCCTGGAATTGTTAATGCCAAATGTCTCCTTCAAAAGTTCCCTTTTGTTAGAGAGGAGTTTTCCTATGGTTAGAACTGGGTTATTACTCAAACAGTGCATATTCTTGTGCTGTTTCTGTCAGCCTATTCAGTCTTTCTAAGAAGGGTGTCAGAGGCTGTTTCCAAAAAAAGGGAGTTGTAGGCACATTCATTGTCCTAGTTTTTGAAATGCCTCTGAATGGAGGTGCACAGGGGGAAGGGTTCAGAGATCGATCTGTCCTGCTCCAAGCTCCATCTGCTCTGTGATGGGACTGATTTGCAGGTGGCTGGGCTATTGTGATTGCTCTTAGAGGATGTGTCAACAGTGCAGAGAAAATCTGGTGTGTTTGGGATGTGGACTGGCTAGAAAAGCCACCAGCAGTAGGTTTTAGCTTGGTTAAAGTCCAGGCTCAAGAGTATGCACTCACCTCATCCTCTTCTGGTAATTGCAGATCAGGCAACAGACTTCTTGACCATGGCAGTATGTGGTGAGAGCACTAAAATCTGCACAGTTATCCATGTCTGTTGCTTCCAGGATGAAAATCTAAAGGGATGGCTGGGTCCTGAGTTCACTAACAGGTCTTTATGGCCCTCACCAGCTTCACACGAGGCTTCTGCCCATATTCAAACCCTCTGTTTCAGTTCAGCTCTGGACCATCAGTCCCTGCCTGAGCTACTCTGTAGGATGTTGGTTGAGCTCAGTCATAGACATGATTATTCCTGGCCGTGGATCCCACTGGTGTGTACCCCAAAAACCAGTAGACTGACTTCTCAGCTTGACGTCAACCCTGTCTCATCAGTGTGGACCTCCCTGAGGGTTGCCACTATATGTCTGGATACCAGGGCTGATCCTGCCAGTGGCCTGTGGATTGACTTCCCAGCTTGACTACAGACCTGTCTCATCACCCTGAACTGATCCTGACGACCTGGACTCTTGGTTAAACCTGGCTGCCATCTCTGGTCCTGCCTTGGTTACCTCCAAGGGGTTATGGGATGGGCCCGGCTGTCGAAGACTCTGGCCAGCCTTGGGATGGACTTGGCTCCACAGGGGACAGACAGACCTACATCCACCCTGGCACCTGAGATACACAAAGAAGTTCATCAAGCCTCTCTGCTCTACTACTTTTCTTATCATGAAGGACTCTGGATACAATCTGTTGATCAAAGGTACTTTAACACAGAGTTCCCTAAAGGCAGCTGCTGTCAAGGCCTTTTCTTTTAGGGAAGGGGATCCTTTTGGGTGGCATGTCTAGTTTCCACACAGGTCCTGCCTAACCAAGAAAAAGCCAGGTGCAGATTCCAGCTGGATGGTGTGTCTTTGCTTCCTCCATCTTAGTGAGTGAAATGTGGGAGTTCAGGTGTTTTTCCCACTCTCACAGGCTCCCCTGGCAGTATTTGTTGGTATGTACAAAGAAGCACATTAAGAATAGGTTGGAGCATGGGGGGGGGGGGGGGGGGGGGGGGTGGTGTTCCTGTGGAAACATCCATTTCCAGTAGCAGAGGTTTCTGCTCAGCATGTTGAATTTCAGGCCACTGTTAAGGAATCACTTTCCATCATACTCATGAAAGAGGTGTTTCTCTAGAGGTGATGGTATAATTCCGTCTGAACCATCGAATGGTTCCTCACCCATCCTGACAAGATCTTTTCTGAAAAAAACGGGATACAGGAATTATTAGCCAGAAATTTTACCTGGAAAAAGCAAAGTTACTGAGCTAACCTGATACCTGTTCTGTTGTGATGGCACATCATGGTGCTGTGTGGATTTAGGTATCCTTCTACGAGACATGTTGAAATGTCTGCCAGTGCTGCTCAGTGCCACAGCTTGCCACTCACTTGAAGGTCTTACCAAAGGCAGGAAGGGCAGGAGGGACCACTGTGGTCTCTGGGCTGACTGGAGCACACGTGCTGTAGGGTTGCCTTGATCTAATTGCTCACATATTTTAGAGAGACGTCTAATCTTGCTGTTAAGAATGACAGAACGTAGAGCAACCTCTTACGGTAATTGTTTTGATGAATTACTGCTCGTAGCTCTCAGACACTGGATCCTGTCTGTAACTTTGCTGGGTGAAGGAGGGCTAGGTCACCATATTCCTGTCCTTTCTAGCACTTTGTGTCACTACTGTCCAGTCACTTCATAGGCACTAACCTCTCAGTTAAGCCACAGGAGTAACTTGATGTTTCCCTTGGAAGGGATGCTGCTCTTGTCCTTCAGTTGTCCTCTTGTTTTCTCAAGGGAATATTCTCAAGTTAGTTAACAACCTTCATGAAGGGCATGCACCAGCACTAGTGGAGGAATGGAGAGCTAAGACTGCCTTTCTGATCCCCTTTGAAAGTGCCCTGATTCCATACCCAAGGAGTACATTAGTCCTTTTAGCTGTATCATTGCCCTGGTACCTCCTCTACAGCCATCATGACCGAGTACAACAATAAACAAGCTCTTTTTCCTGCTGCCAAGGTGGAGTCCCCTATCTTTGAAGTATCACCTGTGTCACCTCTGTTCTTTAGCACACCATGTGCCATCCTGTGTGGCTGTAGCACTCAGTTTGCCGAGTGATGTGAGATCATTCAGTGAGACTTACCCTCTAGTTTTCTCCTCTCCTGCCCTCCTGTCCCCAGTATCTCAGCTTCAACTGGGGCATCTCTCAGATCCTTTCTGAGAAAGTTTGAAGAATTTTGTCCTGGGATGATGGTTGGACTTGATAATCTTAAAGGACTTTGCCAATCTGGTTGATTCTATTAATTCATAGCAGCACTTACAGGACTGTCTGACCACAGTCCTGTCTCCAGTCTTGCTGTTTAGCTGCCGATTTTGGGGTAGGAAGTTTTTGTAACCATTCAGCTACTCAGTATTTTCATGTTTGGAAGTATCTAGAACTTGGCCATTTGATCAGCCTGCGGCAGTGCTTTCCACAGTGAAGATGGCTTTGCAAGAGCAGAACAGAGGAGCTCCATGAGCGTCTGTACCTGTGTTGCTTTGTCTTCAGAGGGAATTTATCATCTGATTAACTACAGACTAAAACCTTTTTTCAATGAATTATTGGCATCCTTCAGACTGGTAGAACTAATATTCTGCTGTCTGTCGTTGCATTGCTCAAACTCTTTCTCTTCCTTGTGTCAGATGGAGCAGCCTTCTCTCAGCGGGCTGAATTGAAAGACATACTATTTGTTTAAGTTGGGAGGAAAAAGAGGTCATTTTGGAGGTCTTCACAGCATTGAGACTTCTTTGGACCTCAGAGAGCAGTATCTGGACTGCAGAGGACTCACAGTGATGCTCTTTGTTTCTGACACTGGGTGGTTGGCTGATGACTACTTCTCTTGGTATGGGCAGGGAATAAAGCAGCGATTGGTGGGAATGGGCTTTGTGGGAAACTAGATGACACATAAGCAGGAAATTGTGATATCTGAGTACCGTTTTGTTTGGCAGCAATTGGAGGAGGACTATCCGTGGAGATTGAAAGGAAGTACAGAGCAAAAGCAAGCCTCCTGCCTAGTCAGCTGGCCAGAGACCAAGCGGAGGTGTCGTGACTTAAGCTATGAGAAAACCTAGTGCAGAATCTCCCACAGAATTACACTAACATTTACACTGAATCTCATCTTGGATCCATCTATTGCATGTATTGAGTATCTGTTCGCAAGCTGCTTTGGATGTACCATCCTCGGTCTCCAGTGCTGACAGGGAAGGTGAGAGCAGTTCACATTCAAGGTCTGTCGTGTCTCATGGGATTTTGGAAGTGAGCATCCAGTCCCAGCCTGGGTGACCTTCCTCCTCTCCTGTTTCAGAGTCAGGCTCTTGTGCTGCTGCGGCAGTCCAGGTTGGAGAGCTGCTCCATGGGGATAAGGATTTCTGAATTACACTGTATAGGATGAACAGGAGCTCGTGTTATCCATCCAACTTCAGGAATCCTAAAATACCACTCTATAGAAATCACTGGTAGCAAGCTTGAGCCGGGGGTTATGTGGACCTTGTTTCTTAGTGATTCTTTGTGGCAGGTGGTTGGAGTGGGACTTGGGCTTCAGGAGCCATGTCCAAATTTCCATGGGGGAGGGCCCTGAGGAATGAAGAGGGTTGTTAGGCTGTTTCTCCATTTTTGTAATAGTGTTTTTTTAATCTATGTGTTCCAGACAAGGGGCTTTCCTCCTGAAGGGTTTTCATATGACTTTTGGCATTGAAAATTCCTTGTGATCCTCAGTGTGCATTGCAGATACCAAAATGTAGATGCATTCAAAGAGCATATCCCAGTATTACTCAGGATTTCTCCACATGTGACTTGTCTGGAGATGGGGGCCAAAAGGCCTTTTCTTGACTTGCAGGATGAGAACTCTGCCTCCTGATTCCCTTCCATTACAAACAGCCCACTTTCCTTTGTATTGGTTGACAAGACAAGGAATGTAGCTGGAGATGTCTAGGATTTATACAAGGCTTAAGTAACAAAGATGTGATCTTCTCCCTGTTCAGAGCTCTATCACATTAGAAACCTGCTCTCAAAATTCACTCTTCCATACATTGGAATGGGGGACAGAGGAGCAGATACACCCAGCCAGGCTATGACAGTCAAATAGTACTCCTGGATGGATGGGGTGATGCTGCTGGAGGAGGAATGGGTTGGTCACGTGGCAGTTAAAGGTGTGGAAGGGAACTAACAGGCTTCAAGACTCTGTCCCCTCAGGTGAGTGGGGAAAAACAGTTTTGTTCCATGGGATCGGTGGATCCACAGTCGCTGCAGGTCCCGGTGCGAGGGATTCGTGAGCGTGGCTGTTAGAAAGCAAACCCTCCCAGAAGGCCCTCGAGCTGGGAGCTGACTGACTGTCCAGGCACTAGTTCTGAGTGTTCATATCCAGAGTTCTCTCGATCTCCACTCTTCGTGGCAGTGAAGACACAGGCGAGCCAAGCCAGCAAAAAAACACCGGCTTCAATAAACCGATGTTCTACCCTCCTGCACCGCACCCCTTCCGGTGTCCCACCGGCATCCCAATCCCAGATGTTCCGCGCTCCAAATTCTGGATCCCCAGGAAGCAAGGCCATCACAGGTACCAATTGCCTTTCTACCATCAACTTTCTTAACTGCTTAGTGTCCAGTCCTGCCCTGGGTTGGCTTTTCACCCTTCCTGGACTCAGTCTGCTCCATCCATGACTGTCCCAGAAAAACTACTCTCAGAAGCAGTTGAGTGGATTGGATCCTTTGGCATGTTCTAAAGGAAATTTCCATCAGCAGTAGGTCTTTACAACCTCTTCCCAATGACAAGTTTGGGTTTTTTAAGCATCATGCTAACCACAAGGTACAAAAGACCCTGTTTCAAATCCTGGTGTCACAAACTGAGGAGAGCTTCCAGACAAGGACTGATGTAATGGCTTGTCAGGGATGGGGAGTTTTGTTTCATTTCCAGCTTTGTTTGTCAATTTACTGTTCGTTTCCCTCAAGGCTGGTATTTTAAGGGCTGGGCCTGTACCTGAGGAAGTAAAGTGGAGTGCAGGTGTCTTCACGGTGCTCCGTTCCCCATAGAAAACACCAAGAGATAAGCTGGGCTCCAGCAGCAAAATTAATGGTACAGAGCCATTACAGAGGGAGTAAAAAACTCAAGATTGATTCTTCTGTAGCCCCAGTTTCTTCCTTCCCAACAATATCAAACCTTAAAAAAGGATAAAAAATAAAGTGAGGAGCATTGAAAAATAACTGTTAGTAAGTAGGATGTGAGCCATGGTGTTCATTTGCCCAGGCAACTGTGAAGCACTTTTAAACATGTGGGATTGATGGATACCTATTCCATCTCAGTGCAGAAGAAGAACGGGTTAATCAGTTGGTGTTTATACACCCCTGAAATGTCTGGCATGGACAGGTAAGAGTAACAGAGGTGGCTGTGGTGGGAGAGGCCACAGAGTGCTGAGCAGTGATGCTTTTTGTGAGGTAACACACACATCCACAGCTGCTAAATGTGGCAGTGAGTGATCGTACAGGTTGTGACTTCTGAGATTCCATATTGCTATTGCACCTCGTAAGCATGTGTATGATTTTATTACTGATTTGAGGCCCATCCAGTTCAACCAAGTTAAAGCTGACAAACCTTTTTCAGAATTTACTTAAACTTGCACCAACTTTTTCCAGTTTCTGGACTCTCAGAGAAGTGGAAAAGCTGGGAAAGTTCCTTGGGGCAGAGGCCAGAAGAGCAGTAACTGAGAGAGGATTTTTGTAAAGGCACTTTTCCCCCCACAATTCTCTAATCAAAAAAACAATCATCGACACATTAGGTACAAACCTTGAACTGCTCTCTTCCTGTATGGAGGAGGGAATCGCATGATGCTTGAGCCTGGTAGATTGATCTTAAAACATCTAGTATTACCCTTACCCCATCTATCTGGTGGTGTCATTTCTGTGGTGTCTTTCAAGGCAGTGTCCTGTACAGATGCAATCTGAGCAGCTTCTTGGGTTTCTGGTACAAGTGCATTGACCATAACACCTATCAGGAAGACAGTCTCCAGAAGGGATGCCTCCCGAGTGCTGCGGTTAGAGATGCTCCACGTGGGCCTGGGTAATACCAGAGATGTGGAGCATCACTCCTTGCAGGCTTTGCACAGACGCTTGGTAGAGTGACACTTTGTCTGTACAGATAATTTTGCTTTTCATGCAAAAGGTTCAGGTATGAGGGGAGAGAGAGACAATTTGTGTTAGCTGCCTTCTCCTTGTGGGAAGGACACAGTAAGACAGGGAAATGCATCCAGCCAGCTCTTTGTTATTGCCAGACTTGACAACCAATAAAGGATAGGGGATGAGGGGGATGAGGACAAAACTACTGTGCAAACTTCACTTCCACTTGTGACAGAAGCCAGGATTTGAACCTAGGTCTCTTGGGGGGTGGGTTGGCCAAATCCATTTTATTGTGGTCTCTTTCCCACTGTGATTTTCTAGTTACTTAAAGCCTCTCAATCCTGTTCTTTATCTGTCAAGGGGGGTGGACTAGATAATGTCTCCAGTTCCTTTTCAGGCCTGTTTTATGTGTTTCTGTTTTAACTGATTTGATTACCAAGTTTTCTTGTTGTCCTGCATTATAGACAGAGTCAGGACATTGCTTGTAATGGTGAACCTATACTAAGGGACCCCAGCTTGAGGAGGATGTGAGGCACCTCAGCTGTGCTGTGCAGTGACCTTTCAGGACACTGCAGCCACTGCCAGGGTCAGGAACCACCTCTGCGCATTGGAAGGGTCCTCCCAGTACAGTTACTGGGAAATTGCCCTGTTATGTTGCTGCAGTGGGTGAAGCCAGTGAACTGCCAAGAGCTTGGGCTGGCAGCTCACTCCTGAGGAGCCCAGGCCTATCTGTGGGACCTGGGTAGGGATGCAGGAGCAGGGTCACTGTTGGAGAGCACAGGGGACAGGGTCTCTACTGCAGCTTTTCCAGGCATCGTGGGCAGCTCTGAGGCAGCCCCTCAGCCACCCTTTGAATGTTTCTGGGAGGGTGTTCAGGAAGGGAGTGCAGATTACTGGAAGCACAGGGAGAGCTGGGATAATGCTTCTGTAGGTCACACACTGCATGTTGTGATGAGAGCCCGAGTTCAACCGGCAGACCTGTACCAGAGGCTTTAAGGGCTGCTTATTGCCTTAAGAAAGAGTAAGATAAGGGTTGGGTTTTTTTGCAGGGGAGGAAGCCATGACCCTTCTGGTTCAGTCAGGACTGGTGTTCATGGGCTCCCTGGTGTTCATGGGCTCCCTAAGAGCCAATCCAGGCCACCTCAGCCAGAAGGCATTCAAGAAAAATACCTGTTACCCCATCAATGAATCTGGCCCATTTGCCTCCAAAACGAGGTATTTCACCTTTCTGCTGTATTCAGGGTATGTGATTGTTGGCACAGGAGGATGTTTTGCCTCCTGTCTACTTGGTTCTGTGCCCACTGTTGACCAGTCACCATCCCTGCTTTGTTCTCCACCCAGCAGAAAGTGCTTTCAGCAGGAGAGTGGAAGGCAAAGCACAGAACAACTTTGAAGAAACAAACAGCAATTCTCAGAACTCCAGCGGTAAGTGTGTTCTCTCCCTCCTGCTGTTGCTTACCACGGCCCTCTCCAGAGCAGGAATCGGCTGTGGTTGGTGATTGGTGATCTGTTTGGGTACCTTCTTTAAGCTTGCAGGCTGCTAGCCTTCCTGGGGTATTGCCCTCTTCTCGCTCCTCTCCAGCTTCCCGGCACTCCAAGCATGTAAAAAAGGTGATATTGGGGATCCTGCTCCCAAGGTCCAGGTACTTTAGCATAGATTTTTCTGTGGGGATCAAAGATGTAGAGAAAGGGGAATAAGGATGGAGATGAAGCAGTTCTTGTTCTTTGTTTATGTATCAGTGAAGTCTCTGTGAAACAAAGCCATTTGCAACCAGCAAGAGAAGTTCAAGGACTCTGAGTAGAACAGCAGTTTGTATGCTGCAGTGATCCTAAATGTGGCAGTTTATTTACACATCACGAAAACCAGAGTCCGGCTGTTTGTGAGTTCACTACTACACAGAGGTCACAGCACACCAGATGTGTAGATGTAGGACTGAAATGTATGTGCTAGAAGGAATTAAAATTTACTTCTGGAGTTTCCTTTAAATTTTAACTCCAGGTGGTAGTAACTAAACAGCCACTGGGCTGGACCAGTTTATTTAGATACACCATTTGTATAGCTGACAAGGTTTTTGTCCTGCCAGTGCATCTCCCTGTCTTCAGGTGGGACACTGCCAGTCTCTTATGTTCCCTAACAGGAGTATAACAGACAGATCAGATAAAATGTAATTTCAGCATCTCTATGCAGAGATAAATGATGTGCCAGCAGGAAAGGCTGGCCTCCCTCCGTTCCCCATTCGAGAGTACCAAAATATGTGGTGGTCCCAATGCCACTGGCTGGGATGAACAGGTAAGGGAAAGGATTTCTCCCTGAAGGAGGTTTCACAGCATTTCTTGATAGGGTTTATGTCTGCCTGTGAAGCAAATAAAGAGCTTCCTGAAATTATATTGCAAAGGAATGGTGTGGTATTGGAAGACCCACGTGCAGTAGCAGAGTGGGTGATAGTGGATGGGAAAAAAAGTTGTTTTTTACTAAACTACTGCAATTGTGTTTTGAGGAACAACCCTGTACTAATCCAAGCATTCACCACAATTACAGCTGTTCATTCGGGGACAGAAAAACCTAAAGAAAAGAGGTGTAAGCAGAACCCATCAGGTGAGCTTGTCTCTGTGTTTCAGGCCCTTGTACTCTTTAGTCCTGTTCCACTTCGGCAGCAGCAGTCAGGAGTCGTTAGGGGCTGGCCAAGTGTCTTCAGTCAGCCCAGCCAGGCTGTTAGACATGACACAGAACTGGCTGCCAAGAGTTACCATCCTGACTTGCTGCTCTGAAGGTGGCCCCTTGCCCCTCAGCAGGTCTGCTCCTCATGTCTTGTCTTCTGTGGGTAGTATGAGTGGTTTGTCTGAAGGGTTTCAAAGCCTTTAAGTGCACATCTTCAAATGCCAATGTACCATTGGGTTCCTGACTCTGCTGAGGCCCTTTGAAAGCAGCAGCCTTAGATTGTTCCTTTTTTATGCCTGTCAAGCCCTGTATAGCCTACAGAGGAAGGACAGAATTACCTTCCTTCATATCAAACAGCCCATCTCTAAAGCCAAGTGAGCTGCATGTGTTACGTTTTGCAGGAGGGAAAAGAACCTGTATCATGGAGGGGGTCCAGGGACTACTGACAGGAAGTCAGTAGTAGCTGTACAGAAGAATCCAAGACTTCAGTCCTGTCTGAACTATCAAATACTAACCCATTGTTGCTGTGACACATCTCACAGATCCTCCTTGCCATCTCCTCATACCAGCTCACACCGCACTCATCCTTCTGAATCTCTTTCTATCTGAACTGCAACATTGAAATCACATGAGTAAAAGCTCATAGTAAAACGCAAAGGCAGAAGTTCTTACAAATAGAGTAGTGAGTTTCATCTGGTTTGCTTATCTTATGTCATTTCTGTCTGCACCACATGTATTCTCAGTTTGGTTTAGTGGCTCGGTCTGAGGCATGGGAGGGGAGTTGCAGGGTGCTCACCTGAACTTCTGTTTGAGCCTGGAAGCCTGAGGAACTGGCGTGAGGTGCTCAGGATTGGTTTGAGGGGAGTTGGGATCTGGTTGGAAGTAGATCTTTCCTGCATTAAACAGCTGACACACTCAAAGCCAGACTGGTGCATTGGGATGTATAAACTTCTTCCCTTTTCTGTCTTCCCTCCCCTCTCCCACATTCTTTTTTCATTTCTCCAGCCCTGTTTTCCCCTTAACTCTGTCTTTGTGCCGTGCTGCTTCCTGTGTGTCCCATTCAGTGCTCTCTCCAGCTCTTGCACCAAGCCATTTCTTCTCTTTTATTTCTTCATGTTTTCAGAAGTCAGTGTAAATGTTCTCATTGATCACAGCCTGAGTGAGCATTGCCATGTCCCACTCTGAATGGCACTGGTGATTAGAGAGGCCATGGAAAGCTCTGCAGGCATCTGTGTGCTTGGGTGTCCAAGCAGAGCTCTCAGTAACTTCCTTTTTGAAAAGGTGACATGTCCTGATCTCCCAGTTTCCCTTCTTTCAATGGCTGTGTTTCAGTAGCTGGGACAAACTGTGTGACTTCATGTTCACATGTGTGATATGAACTCTTGGGAGTAACTCTGGCGTTGTTGGCTCATCCTTTCTTGTGCTCCAGGCAGCAGATTTCACACAGGTGGGGAGGCAGCTGGTGATACTGTGGTTGAGGATGACGGAAGGACGGACACTTCCATCCTCCCCACTCCCATCTGCTGCTTGTCACCAAACTCCTGCTGCTGTGAAGAACAGTGCCCAGGTTTGGGGAGTAAATGTAGGTCCTAGCTGAGCAGCCCGAGAGCTGTGTGGCTTGACCTCATTA
Source organism: Pezoporus flaviventris (assembly GCF_033815535.1). Taxonomy (NCBI): domain Eukaryota; kingdom Metazoa; phylum Chordata; class Aves; order Psittaciformes; family Psittacidae; genus Pezoporus; species Pezoporus flaviventris. Next base: position 1,210,034 of record NW_026892702.1, on the reverse strand, counting down.
AATGGTTGATTCCCTCTGCCACTTGCTCTTTGTCAGTGTGAGTTTTGTGTCACAATGATATAACACAGGATTTTTTCAGGCCACTCAGCTGGGGACATTTGCTCTTACCTTGTGTCACCCTCCTGACTGTCAGTGTCACAGACAGCTTCATGTCTGGAGTGAGGGGGAGGACAAGCAGAGCAGCAAGGTCAGCAAGTAAAGCCACCTAAAATAGCATTGAATGCAATGCTGCAGGGAGCCCTAGCTGGCAGTAAGACAATGAGAATGGAAAATGATGTCTCCTCCCTGTGCACAGCCCCAGTGCAGGTACCTGGTATCCTTATCTAAGTAACCTGGCATCTTACTGCTCATAAAACAACACTGTGGCTGTGTTTGAGTCCCAACTACTAGCAGAAGGACGGAATGATGGAGCCACAGAGCGGATGGAGAAGGACTGTTCAGCTGCTGTCCACCTCATGATAGGGAGAGTGTGCCTTCTTCCCATTAATACATGGGAAAGAGTCTCTGCAGCTCCTTAAACTTGCTTTTTGATGAAACCTGGAAGTCTCTCAGTAGTATCTGCTACAGTGTGCAGATTGCTTCCCTGTGCTTCTTCTGGAGCACAGGCAGCCAACACAAACATCCCACATCACGTGAAGCTTGTGATTATTCACTGCTGAACTAAGCAGGGTCCAGAAAACAATTATGTGACCTGATCCTGAAAGATGGAATTGGCTTCTTGCAATGTGTGAGCTCATCTAAGATGCTGTAAAGCTGCTTTCAAGGAAACTCTCCTTGGTGGTGGGTTTTCTGCTGAGTCTTGGCATGCAAAGGGGCTTTTGGTACTGAATTCTCAAGGGGCCAGGCAGTATTTGAAGGCCAGCTTGAGAAATACTCTTCTGGCAGAGGCTGGTGGTGATCAGCCTGAGCACTGAAAGGAAGAAGCCCCAGAAGGGGTCAGATATGGGTATTGTCTTCAGCAGTGAAGGCTGCAACCTTCCTTGTCCACTGTACGGAGCTGGAGTGGGCAGAGCAGCGTTTCCATGGGAGGCTGCAGACTTGGCCCTGTGCCTGTGTAACCACGCAGGTTCCTTCGCAAGGTTTTGGATCTCTCCATTGTCTCACTTTTTGTCTGACCTTGGAAAGCCACAGGGGCAACGACCATCTCTTAACTTTGTGGTTACAGCATGATCCAGCCTTGATGTCTGGGTCTCAATGCTGTGGATGACTCCTTAGTAAGATGAAGCTTCTTGTTGTTGCACCACCTGTAGGCCAAGAGGGAGGGAGGAAATTGTAAGACTTGAAGAAGAGAAAAACAAAGCAGAAAGGGAAAGAAATCGTTCTTTAGATTCACTGTCTTACAGCCTAGACATCCAAAGGAAAACCTGATTGAAATGACAGTAGTTGTCGGTGTCTAAACTTGGGAGACAGTATGAATGGAAAGAGATAATATTTAAAATTACATAGGGAATTGGGAAATATTTTTAACTTTCAGGCTTGATTTAAGCTGCATAAATGTGTCTGAATTTCATCTGCTGCATTAGCTAACTATTGCCATCATTAGTTCCAGTGGAACAAGGTTTAACATTTCCAGGTTTTAAATGTTGGTGCTTTTCATTCTATTTACCCAGAAAAGCTTTTCTTTCCAGCAGGGTTGATTCCAGACTGGGTAGAGGGGCAGGGAAATACCTTCTTCAATCAGTTCATGGCAAGCTGAGGTGAGACCGAGACCAAAACCAGTTAATTTCCTCCTTTAAGTTTAAAATCTATAGAAGTGCCAGTTCCCAAAAGTCAAAGGCCACAGGCCCAGATTTTAAACATGCACTTTGTGGGATTCTCAGGAATTCCAGTCTCTCATTTCCTTGTCTTAGGGACTGAAGTTCTTTCTAGTGAGTCAGTTGGAAGTGCAAATCATTTTTCAATACTTTCCTGTGTATGCAGCACGCTTGAGACAGTTCTGTTTAGCTACTCAAAATGTGCATAAGCAGCATCCCACACTATATTAGGATCCTACAATATATTATGATTCCTAATTCCATCATGCATTCCAGCTGCATCCAGTTGTAGCATGGAACTGTTTCAAGCAGCAGGTTAATCAGAAATTTCTCATTCACCCCTTGCCACATAACCCAGTATTTTTAGCATGTGTTAAAGAGGGCAGTCTCAAACAGAAATAGGTTCTGTGTCTTGCTTAGCAACTGGGCAGAACTACCCTTTAGTTTTATGGAAAGGAGCAAAAAGACAGAGTGAAAATCAGTGTTTTATTCATGATTTAAATCTCAGCAGCTTTGTTTGAGTCCCCTTTGTAACCTGTTGCAGTAGAAGTAGTTTGGCTCCTACTCCTGCCCTTGCAGTGCAGGTTCCCAGTGCACCCCAGTGGAAGCCCAGACTAAGACACTGAGTAGTGGCTCCTGCCAAACTTCTGTACCAAAAGAGCTCTTTTGCACTGGAAGTGCAGGTTCTCATGGTGCACACGCAGGAGGAGTCAGCTAGGTGTGTTAGACGCTGGGATCTTCCTTCTTCTCTGCTGATGGCCATACATCCTCTTCTGCTCTCTCTCTGTAGTCCAGTGATCATATAGCCCATTTGGTTGGGTTTCTTCTGGGAAGACTTGGCTTTTAGGCTGGAATTTTTGGTGGGTGACTGCAGCTTTAATGCCAGGGATATAATAATTCTTGGTCTGGTGGTAGCACAGCCAGCTCCCTGCGCTTCTGTCTCCAGAGACACGTATGAGTTACGTCAGCTGGACTGAAAATACAAGTCCCATTCAAGTGATTCATCTCTTGGTAAATCTCTTTCTCATCTGCTGGTTGCTCTGCAAACGGTACTGCTGTCTTTCCACTGAGCTGGGAGCTCCAGGCCTGCTAAAGACCAAGTCTGAGGAGTGAGGAAAAGGGGGAGGAGGGATTGTAGTCATGTGAACTTCCACATTGGTGTAACTCAGCTGTGCAGAGCATGGATAATGCAACACAAAAAATGGGGCAACACAATTGCACATGCATAGTAGTGCGTTTTTCAAAGCAGCCTAAAAAAGATGTGCCTGGATGCAGGGTGAGCACCTGAGTGCAGTTCTCACCACTAGAATAAGAGTAACAGAGAGAGAGGCATCAGTTAAGAAAGTGTCACTTTGCTCTGTTGCATAAATACGAGTTGCTGTGTCCACTGGGCATCTGCATGGAATTGAGGCTTCTGGGAATGTTTTTTTTCTGGTGCCACATTCATTTAAGTGGTTCCAGACTTGTCATGTTGAACAGGCAATTTATAGACAGGAAGAAAGATAATCTGGGATAAAATAACCACTACAGCAGCCAGTCTCTGTGGGTGACATCCTTCCAATTGCTCAAGAGCCTTGGGACACCAGGAAGGACATTGAGACAATACATCTGAAAGATGTTGTGGTGAAAGGGTGAGCAGTATTGGGAACAAAGTGGCGATGACAGGAGCTGTGGATTGCAGCCTTCAAGCACAGATAGTGTGCTGGGCTGGGGCTGGACAGGGCGTGGTGAAAAGAGTCACTGACAGACAAGTCTATGGGCAGAAAACCATTTCAGTTTTGCCTGGAGAATCTAGGGAGGGAGATGAGCAAATCCCAGAGCAAGCCAAAGCCAACTGTCATTACTTGTTCAAACTATGACACTTCTGTGCCTGTTCTCTGAGGGGTGGCTTTAGTGGAACTGACTGTGCTGAGGCAGGGACGTTACAGTGCATGAATAAAAAAATGGCCCATAATACAAAGATGAGAAAAATCCAACCACAGGCTTTCTTCACTTAACATACCATCGTAGCAATGCTTAGCAGGTGGCCTGAGTTCCTGTTGCAGACTGGCAATGGTTTTCATGTGTATAGGAAGTCAGGTGTAACAAGGAGACTACGTTGGCACTTCTGGCTGGAAAGCAGTCAGAGTGTGCTGAGAATTCCTTGCAGTGTTTAAGTGGGATTTGCCTCTGCTGTGCCTCGTCCAGATCAGGTTCACTTCTGGGGGCACAGTAAAATGTTGGGTTTGGGCCTTCAAAAGCTCACTTGTCCCTGCAGTGCTGAAGGAGCCCTTTAAACCCAGAGTCATAGAATCACAGACTGTAACCTTAAAGCTCATCCAGTTCCAACCAGGGACACCTTCCACTGGAGCAGCTTGCTCCAAGCCCCTTCCAACCTGGCTCTGAAGCAGTGGATATCCAGTGAGCATCCCTGTGCTTACTGAGTTACAGCACTTCCCAAAACAGAGGCAGAGAGCACAGGTAGTGTAAGAATGGCAGCTGGAGGAGCCTGCCCTGTACAGCTGCTCAGCAGGGACCAGATTAGGAACCTGTTTCAGTGAAGATACAGACCTCATGAGCTGCAAATAGCCCCCAGTGCGATGCTGGGTAGTGGAAATGTGTTAAGTGACCAGCAGGGTTCTGTATCCAGCCAGTGCCTTCCACACATACCCTTCCCATAGCAGTGTCTGTTCATGTCTTTGCCAGGCATCATCCATGCCTTCATCACTTGCTGGCTACTCCTGCCAGCTGAAGCCCTCTTCAGCAGCTCAGGTCCTCCTCATGTGGAAATACTTAGCAGGAAGGCTTCTAGTGCTTGATCCATGGGGTTAATGAGTAAAGTTTTCCTTCCAAGCAAACCAGTCCAAGTCTGTCAGCCCCAGGAGCCTCATTCGCTGCTGCATTGAGCCATAACTTTGGACCTGGGACCATTCTGTAGATGATCTGAACTGATGACTATTTAACACTAATGGTTTCTTGCCCTCCACAGGGGGAAACCTTTGACACTAAAGGGCCTCACCTGGAGACTGTAAGATGCTGCTCAGGGTCTGGGGTGCTGGGAATCACTGCTTCTGCTCCTGGGCACTGCAGTGTGGATGCAGATGGCCCCTGGTTGACCAAGGGCTGGTAGAGCATCCAGGGTTTCCAGTCCCTCCAGTCACACCTTCAAGAGGGACAATCTGCAACATGTGCTGGGCAGGGAATTTGTATTCTCAGCCTGCTTAGGAGCTCCCTCCGTGGACCTACCACCCAGTGAGGCTACAACATCCTGGTTTTCCTTCCCAGCTTCAGTGTGAGGAAGCTGCACAGTGAATCTAAGAATTTGCATCTTTTTGAGGTGCCCAAAAAAGCCTTTGTGAGGTTTTGTTGCCCCCTTAGTTTTCGTTCTGTGGACCCTCCCCACTTGACTGTTTCTGTTACTGTAGCATAGGGTGTCTCTTAAAATCCCTGGACATCTTAAAATGGGAAGGAAAGATGCAGCTTTCTGGCCACGAGAGACAAACCCCAGCTGGGCATGGCGTAATCTGCATCAACAGAGACCCCCCCCCCATCCTGCCAGAGTTACATCTGGAAGTGCAGAGGAAGGATGAGGAGCAGGAACAGGTCGGCAGAGCTGTGCAGGAGGCAGAGAGGGCTCTGCCAGCCTCAGCGTTCAAATCTCTTTCTCTTTTGCAGAATCCCCAAGTCCCCTGATTTCAAATCCTCTCCCCCTTTTACAGCGTCAGTGTGATGGTGTCGGTGGTGCACCTCCACCTGCAGCCCTGCTGGCTGCCCCCCTGGCATTTCTCATTAATAAATGGGGGGTTTATTACGAGTCTAGGTGTTAAAGAAGGAAATGTCTCATTTCTGTGGCTCTGGTTCCAGCTTTAAACACAGCAGAAGCCCTTCAGGCTGTTTCTGTGCAGTGTGTGTTTGCGAGACCATTTAGATTCATTTGCAGCCTTCTGGGAGTTCAGTTTGATGGAAGATGCCAGTAATATGTGTTCTGAGAGACTGAGGTTTGAAGCCTGAAAACGAACCCATGTCTGAGTTACATTTGTGCACAGGGAAACTCACCTGCATGGCTCAGCCCAGTAAACACCTTTGCAGAGATACCTTTGGCCTTAGAGCACAGGTGAGAAGTGTGAGCCCAGGGAACAGTGGTGAGCAAGGGGGAGGGGAAGGAGAGCAGGTCTGGGTCTCTGTTAGAGATTCTGCCCCATGTTCTTGATGCTTTCAAGAGGAGGAGCTGCTTCCTTCATGCTACAGTGTGTTTGGTTATTCCTTGGCTTGCGTCTGGATTCTAGGGGTGATGCTGTCTGTGCCAACCTGCAGGTCAGTGCTGAGGGCTGCACCCTGAACACCCTGAATGCTTGGTCATTCTTCACTCACAGATCTGAGAAAGAAGCAAGAGCTTTATTCAGAACAGGAGAGTTCACCTTGGAAGAGAAAACCAAATTAGTGCCAACAAGTCTGACAACCCTCAGGCATTTTGGGGTCTCCCCCTTTTTAAAGCATCCTCCACGGCACCTTTTTAGGTAGCACTTCTCGTTGGGTGGAAGTGACAGAAGTTTTGTTTTCAAGAAATTCGCCCTTACTGTGGTGTGTGATGGCATTTTTCTAGGAGACTGCTCCTGGTCCTCGTGTATTGCTTCATCGGCATGTGTCAAAGGTACTGAAAGATGCAGTTACACTGTTATTGAAGCTGAAGCCAATGGAAACAGTGAGTGGGCAAAAAGACTGAGAAGTTTCCTTTGCAGCTCTTCTGCATTTGTTCTTCATCAGAATGAGGACAGAAGTGTTGAAATGTGGGTCTCAGTGGAGGAGAGCCTGAGCTGCCTGGGGTTCTGGGCCCCACGCTGCCGCCAGGCCCCGAGCTGGTGCTGGGCTTCACTCAGAGCGTTTGCTGTTGAAACTTTCTGTTAAAACCTCTCAACTCATGTTCCCTCCTGGCCTCAGACCAGGCCTTGCTATTTTCTCTGGCTTGAATGTGGCAATGAGATTTAACATGGGAATTAGAATGATTTATTTAAGCCAAGCACAAGTGCTGGTTTTTCTCTGGCTTGGCTCACACAGCCTTGCTGCCTTACTCGGGAGCCTTGTTCACTGTGTTAAAGCACTAATAAAATGTCCAATAATAGCCCTGGGGAAAGATGTTTTAAATTGTGCCACCAGTTTAAAAGTGTTGGTTCTGTGTGGCTCCAGGGACTGGAGAGGCTTCGGCGGCTGCTAGTGCTTTAGGTTTCTGTAAAGGTGTTTTTAGAGAGCACGTAGGCAAGCAGGAGGGTGATGTGACAGTGTGTTGTGTTCAGAGCAGAGGGGACTTGGCTCACAAAGGCGGCTGGTTTTCCTGGGAAAAGATGCTTTTGGGAAGAGGGAAGGCTCTGTGCTCAGCCACCAACACCAGTGCACCACAGACAAATGCCTCTTCTTTGAGGGACAAAAGCTCTTTGGTGCTTGATTGGAGAACGAAATGCTTGGGGATGCTGCAGTGCTTGAGTTTCAGAGAGCTAGCAAGGGACTGTTAGAGGTGGGATGGGGGGTTGCAGTTCCAGCAGCACTGCCTGCTTGCAGTGGGTTTTCTTGTGCTCTCCACTACACAACCCCTCTGTGTTATGGGAAGATTCGGAGTGAGACTCAGACTCCACTGAGATCTGGCTGGAAAGCAGCCCTTGTCTGCTGGCAGACAGGACAGCAGCGGTCAGTGAGCTCCTCCTTCCAAATTTCAAATGCTCTGCACCAGCAGAGCTGTTTGGAGGCAGGATCCTGTTGCTGCACAGGCTCTTCAGCTTGTCCTGCTGCTGCAGAAAAGTGCATCATAGCTGTGGCTGAGTAGGAACCCATATGGGACAGCTGGAGATGGAAGTCTGCAGAAATGCCGCATCCTTGAGTGCTGCCCCAGTTTCATGGCTCTGGGCTTGGCTCCGTGGAAAGGTTGCTTTCTGGAGGTGGGTAATGGGACAAGAGCAGCCTTGCATTTTGTCTCCTGAGATGTTCAGTGTGAGGTGCTGGGCTGTAGGGTTAGAGCTGAGCACTGCAGGATTTTCATGGCTTAGTTGTTAACGTGAAATTTTTGTCAGTATTAGAATCATAGAATAGTTTGGGTTGAAGGGACCTTCAAAGCTCCTCTAGTCCAACCCCCAGCACTGAGCAGGGACATCTTCAACCAGATCACGTTGCTCAGAACCACATCCAGCCTGGCTTTGAATGTCCCCAGGGATGGGGCATCCATCACCTCTCTGGGCCACCTGTGCCAGTGTTTCACCACCCTCATTGTAAAGAATTTCTTCCTCACATCGTAGAGAGGCCACAGTCAGAACCTTGTGCCTTGGTCCCAGGCTGGCCAATACAGCAAGAGCAACCAAAGCTTGGGGTACTCTGAAGCAGTCTTGGTGAGCTCTCTGCTTGTCTCCTTCCACTTTTCGTGGCTGTGTAAGGTTCGGGCTGTGTTCACATCCTCCCTTCCTGTTTCCCAGCTGCTTCAAGTTGAGCAGTAGTTACTAGGGGTGAGCTGTGGAAACAATGAGAGGAAGGGAAAGCTGCTCATGCAGCCTGGTGAATTCATGCTCCACTGCCTTGAGATACAAGGTGAAGGAAGGTTGTGTTATCCCTAGTTTTAACTTAGCTTATCTTCACTTGTGGCAAACTGTAGACTTCTCCGACTCTTGGTCTCAAGACAATGTTGAATGTAAAACTAGTTTTTGAGAGTCAACAGTGCTTTTGTTTCCAGAGGTGGACGTTTCTGTGTGAAACAGGAGGGGGGATTTTGGAAATGGGATGGAAATCCACTACATTTTTTGGAGAAGAATCACATATGAGAGGTGTTTCAGAGTCCCTGAGTGCACAGTGTGTTGTAATGGCAGAGGGGGACCTTGAGGTGAAGAACTGCTGAGACCTTGATGGTCACTGCATGATGGATGTTGATGAGGAGAACCCAGAAAACAGGTCAGGAGTAAAATGGAGTCAGGTAAGGGGAGAGCTAGAAGAAAGGCAGCACAAGTTTCTGGTGATAAAATAGCTGAGAATATACCAGGAGGAAGGAAAGGCAGTTCAGTGAGACAGAGTCAGCAGAGAAGGAAATGTGAGGATGTAGTGAAACAGGAGAGAAAAATGGATGTGCGACATGTGCTGCTTGGAGAATGCTGGATCTATGTGAGTCAGATTCTGAAGTGTGCCAGAGTCTTCCCTGTTTTTCACAAGCACAGTTACTTAAGTACAGTATTTCCAAACTTCCTCATTACAGCAAAACCCATAACAAGAAAATGAGTTAAATAAAGTGTTGAGCACAGCTCCCCCAGATGGAGCTGCCTCCATCGGTTCAGAGGGCTGGTGGCTCTGTGGAGAGGCACAACAGGGTCTCCAGCCTTACAGCTTAAGAGTATAGCTTGTGTGAACCCCTCATGGTCTCTTCTGTGTTTCTCCTCACAGCTTCCTGTAGCCATCTGATGAATTCTGGGGTTTGCTACCTGCGACAGACTTCTTACAGATCATAGCCAAGTCAGGCTTGTGTTTTCCTGTACTTTGGTTATTCCATCCTGGATGGTGCTGCTTTTGCTTATTCATTGATGGAGAACATGCGTTTCCTGTCATACTGTATAGATACAGATTCCTGGTGTCTTGTAGCAGTAGACCTTGCTCTGTGCGTGTGCCAGGCATTTATATGTGAAGTTGTTTATATGCCAAATGGTTGCGTTTGTTCATTCTGCTGTTCTGAAACAAAATGCCACAGTGTAAGTAGTGCTGGTGTATCTCGAGGTGTAGAAGCAAACTGCAGTGTTAATGAGCTGCAGCCACTGTAGTTTGATATTACATCTGTCAACTAATGCACTCAACTCATACTGTTTAAAGAGCAACTGCAAACATTTGCTGCTAGGTTAATGCAGTGGAAGAAATGCACTTTCAACATACTTGATAGAACAGAACTAAACGTGTCTTTTGGCTCGTGAGGGAGCTCTGCACCCAGCTCTTTCCTGACTCTAGCTCATCCATGTCCTCTGGCAACACAGCTCTCCTGCTCTGCTCTCAGCCCTGGCACAGCTCCTGTGCTTCCTCCCCTCCACCTCTGCTCACCCAGCACTGTGCTGCTGCTGAGCCCAATGGCACTCGCTATTCCCCAGGCTCGCTGCAGTTGTGACAGCCACAAAACCCCCAAGCTGAGTTCTCCTGTGGCACTTCATTCCCCAGCTTCTGAGCAACAGGATTTTTCGTAACCTGCTTCTCCGTGTCTCAGGAAAGGCGGCAGAGACTGGAATTTGACCAGACTGGATATAAAATGAATTCACAATCTTTGCTTTCAGGCTTATAAAGAACACCGATACAGCC